>NW_026596240.1:4327730-4369990 GCF_907164565.1 Psammomys obesus | reverse complement strand
TTATTATTATTATTATTATTATTATTATTATTATTATTATTATTATTAATTTGATTTGTGGTGAGGTGTGAAAATTGAATTAATAGCCCAATTTTTCTATAATTGAGAGGTTAAATTGAGTTCTGGGGTGATGTCGCAGAGGTTACAAATGGCAGTTACATACCTGCACAATCGACTGCAAAAGCAGTAGGAGGCTTGTACCCCAACACTGCTGAGTGAAAGGAAGTGGGGGTCCCTGGAGCTGGGATTTGTTTGCCAAAATTCTCTTTTCACATCATAGAGAGCCTATTTTAAGGGAATAACTTAGAGAATGAAATGGCAGGACACCCAACAATTTCCTCTGGCCTTGATGGTGCCTGCATGTATGTGCACATTCACACGCACACACACACACACACACACAGACACACATGTGCATACCTAACACATATTTACCAAACAAACTCATACACATATAAATAAAATTAAAGAAAGATAAATAAATATTTCTAAAGGTGCTTCAGAGAACATGAGATGGGCGATCATGGCAGTTCCACTTTAGATGTTGGTATCCCTATATCCTTTCTGCACAGATTTGTAAACTAAAGTCAATGTTTTTAAAGATTGAAGGACTCCTTGGTTACATTAATGATGAGTCTCTATAGCAGTTGTAAGTTGTTGGGCAACTATCCACAAAATTATAATTTAGATGGCAGGCATGCAAGAAAGCCACATTGCCAGTGTTTGTGGTGATAATGGTACCAGTGTTTGAGGTAGAGACACCCTGGCTATCATGATGATGAGTATGAGCTTCAGAACCTCAGGAAATAAGAGCACATTGGTTCAAAATTTCTGTTGCAGTTTCATCCAATATAGCCACAGAGACATCTTCTAGAGAACATGCAGCCATAGAAAGGCCAATCTACTCCAGTCTTGGATGAAAAAGCATTTATTCTTTCCTAAAGTCGAAAACAGAATCATCTTCCTTTATTACTCATCTTTGTTAGAAATAACAGAAGGTTAGATCAGTGCTGAAAGCTCTGTGTCTTTTGCTCAGTTGTATGGCAGTAGCATACAGTGCAAGGTTAACAAAGACACCACTATACTTCATTCAGGATATCTCTGTTTTATGTTTGTGTGTGGTTTGTAATTCTTAATTTTACAACTGTATTCCTTCAAAGTTGTTTTCATTTATTATAAACCTGTAAGTTTTATTCAATATTGATTGGATTCTTATTGTTTTGTGAGTCATAAAAGCTTACATTTTTGATTACAAAATCTTGGTGTTGTATTTTATTAATAGACATTCTATGTGATAGCAAGTACTGACTGTTAAAAATTATTATAGGGTATTTGGCTCAAACAATGAATACATTTTCTTATATTTCTGGAGTTTGCAAATTCCAAATAATAGCTTGATATATATTAAATTTGTATCAGAATTCTGTGGTTCACATTAAACCTAAAACACTAAAAAGAGATGTCAGCACACTAAAATACAAGCTAGGAGCAGGCTCCTATGAGATGATTGCCAAAATAAAGATATATTCAACAAGAGCTGATATTATGAAGATATTACTTATTTGTGCTATTTTTGAGAAAACATAAATACACCTTCCTTATCATTCATAGATCAAAACTACACTCTTTTATAGCACACAATCTGGCTATATGGTGATAAGAATATGCAGGAATAATATTCTGCACATAATAATAATAATGCAGTAATATTCTGATTACCACCACCGAGTGGAGTATTTGATAGCTGATAAAACAAAATCCTCCAGAGAGAAAAAAAAAAACAGATATTTGCATATAAAACTTATTCACTGGAGTAGCAGTGATGGGCAAGTGGGACATTTTTAGTTTTTTGTATATAAACGAGTACATATGTTTTTCTGATCATAGAGGTATACATAAATTATTTCATACATGCATATGTAGATGCACATAAAATATATATATATACATACACATATGAAATTATGTTATGTACATATTTATATGTGTATATTTGGGAGAATTATGGAATGTGATATGTAGCAAATAAAATACTTCAGAAAAGTAAAAACTGAGTAGAAGATATCCAACAAGAGAAGGTGTTATAAAGAATGTTGGAAAGTATAACTATTGTTTATATTCTAAGCAGATACTTAAGACACACAATTAACTGGGAGTAAATAGACATTTAAACTTCTGTTAACAAACTAAAATTGATGAAAATTCACTGAGACCATTTTTGGAATAGAGTAACTCAAGTGACCCTAATGAGTAAAAAATAAGGCCTGGAAATATGCTAAATAATTATCAAATATAGGAAACATATTTGTTCATGTTGGAAGAGAAATATGGTGATGGTTGATTTGTTAGTAGCAAAAGTGCACCATGGGAATCACCGTTTCCCTTTTTTAAAAAATTTTATTTTAGTTTATTAATTACACTTTATTCACTTTGTATCTCACCCACAAGGTCTTCACTCCTCCCCTCCCAGGCCCACCCTCCCTCCCTCTTCTTCACTCATGCCCCTCCCCAAGTCCACTGATGAGGGAGGACCTCCTCTCCTTCCTTCTGATCTTAGTCTATCAGATCACATCAGTAGTGGCTGAATTTTCATCTTCTGTGGCCTGGTAAGGTGGCTCCCCCCTCAGGGGAAAATGATCAAAGAGCAGGCCAATCAGATTATGTCAGAGTCCCCCTTCCCATTACTATGTAACCCAATTGGACACTAAACTGCCATGGGCTACATCTGTGCAAGGGTTCCAGGTTATCTACATGCCTGGTAATTGATGGAGGTTGAGTCTCTGGGAAGGCCCCTGTGTTCAAATTTTCTGGTTCTGTTGCTCTCCTTGTGGGGTTCTTGTCCTCTCCATATCTTACTATTTCCCACTTCTTACATAACATTCCATGTACTCTGCCCAACAGATGGCCATAATTCTCAGCATCTGCTTTGATAGTCTGCAGGGCAGAGCCTTACAGAGGCCCTTTGTGGCAGGTTTCCAGGTTGTTTCCTGTTTTCTTCTTCTTCCGATGTCCATCCTCTTTGCCTTTCAGGATGGCGATTGAGAAAGTAAATAGGGAAACAAAGCCCTTCATAATAGCCACAAATGACATAAAGTACCTTGGTGTAACCTTAACCAAGCAAGTCAAAGACTTGTATGAAAAAACAATTTCAAGTCTCTGAAGAAAGAATTAGAAGAAGATATCAGAAGATGGAAAGATCTCCCATGCTCATGGCTTGGCAGGATTAACATAGTAAAAATGGCCATCTTACCAAAAGCAATCTACAGATTCAATGCAATTCCCATCAAATTACCAGCACAATTCTTTATAGACCTGGAAAGAAAAATTCTCAACTTCATATGGAACAACAAGAAACCCAAAATGCTAAAACAATCCTCTACAATAAAAGATCTTCTGGAGGTATCTCCATCCCTGATCTCAAGCTGTACTATAGAGCAACAGTTATAAAAACTGCATGGTACTGGCATAGAAACAGAATGGTGGATCAATGTAATCAAATAGACCCAGAAATAAAACCACACACTTATGGACACCTGATATTTGATGAAGATGCCAAAACCATACAATGGAAAAATTATAGCATCTTCAACAAATGGTGCTGGTCTAACTGGATATCTACATGTAAAAAAAAAAAAAAATACAAATAGATCCATACTTATCACCCTGCACAAAACTGAAGTCCAAGTGGATCAAAGACCTCAACATAAAACCAGACACATTAAATCAGTTAGAAGAAAATGTGGGAAAGAGCCTTGAATTCATTGGTACAGGAGACAACTTCCTGAACAGAACACCAACAGCAAAGGCTCTAAGAGCAACAACCAATAAATGGGACCTCATGAAACCAAAAAGCTTCTGTAAAGCAAAGGAAACTGTCATCAAAACATAACGACTGTCTACAGATTGGGAAAGGATCTTCACTAACACTTTATCTGACAGAGGGCTAATATCCAGTACATATAAAGAACTATTGAAGCTGAAAAGCAGCAAACCAAGTAATCCACTTTAAAAAATGGGGAACAGAGATAAACAGAGAACTCTCTGTAGAGGAATATCGAATGGCAGAGAAACACTTAAAGAAATGCTCAACATCATTAGCCATTAGGGAAATGCAAATCAAAACGACCCTGATATTTCACCTTACACCCATCAGAATGACCAAGTTGAAAAACTCAAGTGACAACATATGCAGGAGAGGTTGTGGAGAAAGGGGAACCCTCCTCCACTGCTGGTGGGAATGTAAACTTGTACAACCACTCTGGAAATCAATCTGATACTTTCTCAGACAACTAGGTATAGCGCTTCCTCAAGATCCAGCCATACCACTCCTAGGCATATATCCAAAAAAGACTCAAGTACACAATAAGGACATTAGCTCAACCATGTTTGTAGCAGCTGTATTTGTAATAGCCAGAAGCTGGAAACAGCCCAGATGCCCCTCAACTGAAGAATGGATGCAGAAATTGTGGTACATCTACACAATGGAGTATTACTCTGTAATGAAAAATAAGGAAATCATGAAATTTGCAGGTAAATGTTGGGACCTGGATAGAATCCTCCTGAGTGAGCAGTCCCAGAAGCAGAAAGACACACATGGTATATACTCACTCATATAGACATATAACATAGGATAAACTCACTAAAATCTGTACATCTAAAGAAACTAATTAAGAGAGAAGACCCTGACTAAAATGCTCAATCACCCTTCCTCTTTCTTAATGTTTATTCATTCACAATCTGAGACATTTATTCTGAAGTGAAACAAGAAAAGAGACTGAACATAAATTGAACATTGTGTTATTTCTGAAATTTCACACAGACAATTCACTGAATCATTATTTATTACTTTCTGTCAAGTAAAAATTGCTAGAGCCTGCTTGCAGAGTTGAACAGTTCTTGGGTGGGGAGGTAGGATTGAGAAAAAAAATCACACACTCTAAACATGGGATTTGTTCGAGAGGGCTGCCAGTAGAGAGGGTGCCACTGGTTTATTCCACAATCCCTTTTTATAGTCAGAGCAAAGCACCTCAATACAATGAAGGTGTTCATTGAGAAGTCAAACTTGTTTACCTCCACCACTTCTCTGTGTAATCCTCACACAAACAAAAGGAAGTGAACTTGGCAAAGCATCCTGTACATTCCTGTCTCCAGGTGAAGGCCAGGGTGAATAATGTTTTTCTCTGAGTGCTCAATAACAATGCAGCCTGACAAACAAGCGGCTCTTCACATAAATAACGTTTTTTGTTTTTTTTTTTTGCATGTGAGGATTTTAAATAAGAATTCCACACATTCTTATCTTCTTTTAATTATGTGTTCATTGATTTTGAGGAAAAAAAAACTAAAATGCCAATAGAAGCACAAGCAAGTGCAGAAACAAATTATAGGAAATGATGTTTACTTATTGATATATAAATTCATTAAGAAATGAAACATATCAACTTTATGTTTTGAAATGTTCTGAATACTAAAATTTTGTCTGTTTTATATTTCCTAATATTCACAATGACTAAGAAATGGGTTATTATTTATAAATAACTTTATCTCTTTGCCCAGGGCACAGAGAAAGATGATGCAGCCAGCCCTGATGAGACCTGATAGACTAGGGACAGATAGAAGGTGAGGAGGTCCTTCCCTATCAGGGGACTAGGGAAAAGGCATGGAGGGAGAAGATGGAGGGTGGGTGGGACAAGGAGTAGATCAGGAGGAGCTACAGCATGGGTACAAAGTTAATAAATAATAATAAAGTAATAAATAAATTAATAAAATAGATATACTGGTGGGAATGTAAACTTGTACAACCACTCTGGGAATCAATCTGATGTTTTCTCAGACAGTTAGGAATATAGTTTCCTTAAGATTCAGCTATGCCTCCTCTAGGCATATATCCAAAATAGGCTCAAGTAAACAGTAAGGACTTTTGCACAACCATGTTTGTAGCAGCTTTATTTGTAATAGTCAGAAGTTGGAAACAACCCAGATGTCCCTCAACTGAGGAATGGATGTAGACATTGTAATACTCAGCAATAAAAAACAAGGAAATCATGAAATTTGCAGAACTGATACTCCAACCAAGGACCATTCATGGAGATAACCTAGAATCCCTGCACAGATGTAGCCCATTACATTTCAGTATGCAAATTGGTTCCATAGTAATGGGAACAGGGACTGTCTCTGACAAGAACTAATTGGCCTGCTCTTTGATCACCTCCCCCTGAGTGGGGAGAAGCCTTAAGAGACCACAGAGGAAGAAAATGCTGTCATGCTGTCGCTCCTGATGAGACCTGATAGTCTAGGATCAGAAGAAAGGAGAGGAAGACCTCCCTTATCAGTGGACTTGGGGAGGGGCATGTGTGGAGAAGGGGGAGAGAGGGTGGAATTGGGAGAGTAGGAGAGAGGAGGCTACTGGGGGATACAAAGTGAATAAAGTGTAATTAATAAAAATTAATATAAAAATATTTAAAAATTAAATATCATCAAGAGGCAGTCAGAAAGTTTAAGGTATAATTAAGGAGACACACAGGTGAATCTAAATGTCTCTGCCTGTCATTTGAATATTCACTTGTTTTTATAAATCACACATGAATCCAATGAACCAGGGAATGGGAAGAAGAGTAGACTCCTTCTACACCATGAATCATTAGAAGAAAGATATCTTGCTGTGATGGAAAACATTAGCTAGCTCACCTTTGATTTTATGATCATAAATATCTTTGCTTTCTCATCACAGTAAATAAGTAACTGGCAATAAGTTATATAAGGCAATTTGAGAGTTACCCTTTCTTCAGAATGAATCGACTTTGGGACAGCTTGTCACATTAGTCCTTGGTTGGGAAACTGATAAAGTAAAAACTGATGTACAAATAGCTTTATTCTCTTATTCAATCTTGATAGCACAGGAGATAGGCTAACATTCCTAATGTATCTTCCCTCTGTTACAACCCTTTCTACAAATAGTCTCATAGTCATACCTGAAGCTTTGTATCCATGGTTATCTTAAACACAGTCAACTTGACAATAAAGATTAAACATGATATTCTTGAAGTTTTAAGGGACTCATATTTTATAACATCAGTAATTTTTATTATAATTGGTATAATTAATAAATGTCATAGACTGGGTTTTACAGTTATCAGATTAAGCCAAAGATTCCCAAATTCAGTGTTTACATAGATTCTAGTTTTCTGAATGCTGTGTGGCATATTATTAATGATGAAGATGTAGCCACAGCTCTTAGAAAATGCATAACTTTAGAGAGAAAACATAGAATAAAATATAAAAAATATTAAAAATATTTAAAATTTGATAAAGTATTTCTGAACAGTATAATGTCTTATTAATGTCGTTCTCAACTTTTTATTGTGTAATTACTTTTTAGTTCACTAAGATCAGTTACTGCTGCCTGTATGTCCATGCTCATGAAGTCATTAAGGGGACAGGGAGCATACCAGTGGCCGTAATACTAAAAAAAGTAACCCTAATTCTCTCAGCTGTCATCAGTTGTCTATATCTCATCAGCTATGAATGTGTCCTAAGCAGTCCTGTCATCTCTATCATAGAATTAATGATTAGCTTGATCTCATGTTGTCTTAAGCAGTTAATCACAGCTGCTGTCAGTCCTTGTTTGAAGCAGGTTAGTCATGTCCACAAAACAGCATTTTCCAGCACTCTTACCTGTATTCCATCTCTTACATTCTCTCCAATTCTTCACCTGTGATAATCCTCAAACCTTGATGGGAATGAAGTGATTCATGATGCTGTCCCATCTGTAAATGAGTTCTCATAGTTCCTGATTCTCACCACTTTGTACAGTAATGCATCTCTGCATTAAGGACACTCTACTGAATGAAGTTTTTCTGATCAAAATTGGGAGCAGCACTTACAGAAATAAACATAAATATTTAGATGATGGTTTGACAATTGAAACACTTAGAAAAGCAATATCCCTAAGATTTGTGATGATAGGACCAATACCTTTTATAATCATGTTATTTTACCAGATTTGAAACATGAAGCATGAATTGCCCTCTGGGGCTTCACATCAGATCAAGATAATCATTGCTACCCTGATAAACAGTCTTGCTACTATTGTAACAGTTGGCATCTTGTCTGAAACATCAGTGTTGTAGCACACAGCATCTAGCACCCCGTAACAAAATGTATTCATTTTTTTCTCACAGCAGCATGTGATGCACTGTCTAGAATTATGAAAGCTAGTAAGCAACAAGAGTTTTCTTATAAATACAAGTAGCTAAAAAACAAAAAGCAATAAAAACCCACTCTTTTTTTCTAAGATAGGTTCTCTAAATGTAACTTTAATAACTATGAACTCATGGAAATCTGAGCTTCAGAATATTAGGATTATTGGAGTAGAAATGTACAATAGCATATCCTACTCTTCTGATAGTCTTTTAAAATATATTTATTTATATGTTTGAGTGAGTGATGTCATTTATACATGAAAAAGCTAGAAAAGATGGTAGGTTCCACTAGAGCTAGAGTTCCATGTGGTTGTAAGTTGCATGATATGTGTGCTAGGAACAAAACTTGGTCTTCTAGAAGAAAAAAAAGCACACTTACACACTGAAGCATCTCTACAGAAACACATTACATGTGCCTTAAAGAAAGAAGTGATTCAGTGATTGCTCAGATGTCTAAATAATCCTGAATGGAGACTCAGAGACCCTCTAAGTCATTTTCATACTATGTGCACATTGTTCATGTTCCTAACACTTAACCTCTTATAATAAACATGTTCTCAAGTAAGGAGTTCTAACATTTTGAAACATTATTCATCATCACATTACCTTGTGAACATTGTTTACTCATTTGCAAAATATTCTTCCCTGAAGTAATTAAGAAGATATTCAAAACTCATGAGAGCTTCCAGACAGGACACAAATAATGAAATATAACATTTGTAATATAATCACAAGATGATGAATTAGTCTTTATTCATTTATAAATTATTTCTTTTATTTTTCAGATTACAGTTATATTAATTTTATTTCTCTTTTTGGGTTAATCTCTGGGTGTTTTTTTATTTTTATTATTAGTTACATTTTTTTAACTCTGTATCCCAGCTGTATCCCGCTTCCTCATTCCCTCCCAATCCCATCCATCCTCCCTCATCTCCTCCCTTCCCCTTTCCAAGTTCACTGATAGGAGAGGACCTCCTCCCCTTTCATCTGACCTTGTTTTATCAGGTATCTTCAGGACTGGCTGCAAAGTCCTCCTCTGTGGCCTAGCAGGACTGCTCCTTCTTTGCGGGGTGGGGAGATCAAATAGCCTGCCATTGAGTTTCTGTAAGAAATAGTCCCTTTCCCCTTACTACTGGAAACCAATTGGTTACTGAGCTACCACGGGCTACATCCAAGGAGAGGTTCTAGGTTATATCCATACATTGTACTTGGTGGAGTATCAGTCTCAGAAAAGATTCCTGTGCCCAGATATATTCGGTCCTTGTAGAACTCCTCTCCTGTCCACATCATACTAACTCCCCCTTCTTTCATATAAATTCCTTGCACTCTGCCTAAGGTTTGGTTATGAGTCTCAGTATCTGCTTTGGTACACTGTTAGGTAGAGTCTTTCAGAGGCCCTTTGAGGTATGCTCCTGTCCTGTTAATTGTTTTCTCCTATGTCCAATGCACATCCCATTTGTCTTTCTAAGTGAGGATTGATCATCTTACCTGAGGTCCTCTTTCTTGTTTATCTTCTTTAGTTGTATAGATTTAATTATGTTTATTATATCTTATAAGTCTATATAAGTGAGTATATACAATGTGTGTCTTAATCCTTAAGGGATAACTCATTAAGGATGATCTTTTCTAGATCCCACCATTTGCCTGCAAATTTCATGATTTCCTCATTTTTGAGTGCTGAGTATTATTCCATTGTGCAAAAATACCACAATTTCCGTATCCATTCCTCCGTGGATATCAGGGTTGTGTCCAGGTTCTGGCTATTACAAATATAGCTACTACAAACATGGTTGAGTAAATGCCCTTGTTGTGTACTTGAACAAATTTTGGGTATATGCTTAGGAGTGGTATAGCTGGGTCTTGAGGAAGCACTATTCCTAATTGTCTAAGAAGTAGCCAGATTGATTTCCCACTAGCAATGGAGGAGGGTTTCCCTTTCTTCACAACCTCTCCAGCATGTGTTGTCATTTGAGTTTTTTATTTTAGCCTGTTTCTTTAGGGAAAATGATGTAGAAAGTCATGGAAAACCATTGCCTGACAGATTTTGAGTAACACACTTCCAGTTGGCACAAACACACACACAAACACACCCAGTCACACAAACAAACACAAGATTATTCTTTTTATGAGTAATTACATCTGGCACTCTGCTTTAGCTTGGAACATGAGAGATCGATCCTGTGAATTTTTTTTAATGATCTCTTTCATATTATTGCATATTTTCCTATTTCTCTGTCCTACCTCAAAATCTATCTACATGCCTCTCCTTGCATTGCCTTTTTTCATTGACTGTGACTAAATGCATATATATGTGTGTATAGTTCTATAGGTGTATGTGTGTACATATGTATTTCTATATATAACCTGTTCATTTTGTGTAATGTTACTATATAATGTATGTATTTTCAAAGCTGAACATTTGGTATTGATAATCAATTGGTCCCTGAATAAACAATAGCTCTATAGGGAAATAGTACATATGTATTTCTATATATAACCTGTTCATTTTGTGTAATGTTACTATATAATGTATGTATTTTCAAAGCTGAACATTTGGTATTGATAATCAATTGGTCCCTGAATAAACAATAGCTCTATAGGGAAATAGTAGCTCTAATTGGATTTAAAACCTGCTCAACAAAAGGAAGATCATGCTTGGCACTGGAAACTTGGATGCCTGCCTATGGCTCATAAAGTTAGGGGTCTTGGAGGAGAACCTATAATTCGAAGTTTACTAAACTATCATAACCCTTCCTACATTCTAAATATTTGTGTTTATAACCATAGATAAACATAGTCCTCCTCATCAAAGAATGTTCTCTTTGAAGCAGACGTAGAGCACTACTGAAAACTTGAAAGAATTTTACAGTGGTAACTCAGACTTAGATGATCAATTCCTAACTATTTTTCTATGAAAAATTTGGCTCTTGAATTTCAGTAGTAAACTTCCCTTTGTAATATGACTAATGAAGAAAAATATTGAGAAAACAAAAGCTACCCCAAAATATTTTTTTTTATTTTATCTCAGTATTTCTTTCCATTGGATATTTTGTACCTCTACTACAAGACTGGAGAAAGAGAAAAATCTTTGGCAGTAAGAATATATCTTTTCAATAGTCTCTTTTACTAGAGATAGAATTTTTTTTCTTTCAATTGATTTCACTCTTATTTCAAAGCATGCAATTCCTTATTCATTAATATGGTAATCAGGATTTGAAAAAAATAAAAGCAAATACTTAGTTAAATAAATATTAAAAATTATTTAAAAATCCATAGATCATAACATATGAAAATATTCCAAATGTTATCTCTATAAAGCTAAGAAATTATGGGGTCTGAGCTTTCATAGGACTCCTATGACCAACAACTCGGTCAGCTGTAACCCATTCTTGAACTAGAGTTTTTGTTTGATGGTGAGAGATGTGTAATTGAGGCTGTTTCCAATATCTGGCTAATATGTATAAAAAAGAAATAAACATGTATGTGCATATTTTCCTATGGCAATATATAGAGTCCTTTGAGTATATGGCCAAGAGCAATATAGCTGGATTTTGAGGCATCCTAAAGAACTGTTACACTGGTTTCCATGCTGGTTTTACAAGTTTCCACTTTAAGCAATAATAGAGGAATGTTCTACTTAATTCAAATTCTTTATTTTTATTTTTAATTTTATTTATTTATTTTATTAATTATAGTTTATTCACGTTGTATCCCAGCTGTAGCCCCCTCCATTATTTGCCCTAATCCCACCCTCTCTCCTTCATCTCCTTCCATGTCCTTCATCAAGTCCACTGATAGGGGAGGTCCTCCTCTCCTCTCCTCTGACCCTAGTTTATCAGTTCTCATCAGAAGTGGCTTCTTTGTCTTCCTCTGTGGCCTGGTAAAGCTGCTCCCACCTCAGGGGGAAGTGATCAAATGGTAAGTCTTATAGCTTTGGTATTTCCTAAAAGTAGTGTCATCTGATTAAAACAATGTTACATCTATTGGCCTTTGTTGAGAATGTGATCTGTAGATTTTTAGTTATGTGAATGTTCAGATTCCTGTTTCATTTGAATTTGCAAAAATGGCAGATGAGCAGTAATTAACAGATGGTCTTATTCGATACCTGTAAAACTCATTGGTATCTTCAAAAGTCTTTCCTTCAGAGTAGTTGAGTGTCACTAGAAATTAACCAGGCCATGATAGAAGATGATATTCTTGTATTCAGAAATTAAATTAATAATAGAGCCTTGAATGTTGGACACAATGCAGTGGACTTCATCTCCTTGCTTCCAAACGATAGTTTATGACCAGCAATCATTTGCTGAGATGGAAGTCAGTGTGTGTGTGTGCGTGTGTGTGTGTGTGTGTGTGTGTGTGTGTGCATGTATGTCTGTGTCTGTCTGACTTTCTGTCCGTCTGTGTGTGTGTGTGTGTGTGTGTGTGCATGTATGTCTGTGTCTGTCTGACTTTCTGTCTGTCTGTGTGTGCGTGTGTGTGTGTTTGTGTGTGTGGTTGAATGTACAAAGCATCAATAACAACTATCCAGAGCCATCATCTGGTTATACCAACATTGTCTAGGGTGTGAAGTTCACTGTCCAGATTAATTATCCATCTGTGTAACTGATTTACTTAAGAAATCAGTTATAAGAAGAGAATTGGAAGTATGAATAGGTACTGATATTCACTTGTCAGGCTTTGAAACTGAGAATGAAAGTTTAGAAATCAGAGGCAAGGGAGAAAGTCAAAGTGAACAAAGTAATTGAACTGTGGGCTCACTGCTAGGGCATCCCTCAGCATATTAAAAGCAAGATGGATTTTCTCAGTCATGTGAAAGTCCTTCCTAGGAAGGAGATTCAGTGAAGTATTAACTTTCTAAAAACAATGCATAATGAAACAAAAGAACAAAGATAATTCGAAGAATGAGTGTTTACATGAAAGAAATAGAAGAGCCTTGTGGTGTGATGGGTACAATGCATAGCTACTGATTTTTTGTCTTGCCAATCTTTTTTTATTATTATTAGTTACATTTTATTAACTCTATATCCCAGCTGTATCCCACTCCCTCATTTCTTCTCAGTCCCACCCTCCCTCCCTTGCTCATCTCTTCCCTGCCCCTTTCCAAGTCCACTGATTGGGGAGGACCTCATCCCCTTTCATCTGACCCTGTTTTATCAAGTAACTTCAGGACTGTCTACAAAGTCCTCCTCTGTGGCCTAGCAGGACTGCTCCTTCATGGAGGGGGGGGGGAGGATCAAAGAGCCTGCCATTGAGTTCCTGTAAGAAATAGTCCCTGTTCCCCTTACTATGGGAAACTAATTGGTTACTGAGCTACCATGGGCTACCATCCTCTACTAGGATATAACCTAGTTAGAGGTTCTAGGTTATATCCATACATGGTTCTTGGTGGAGTATCAGTCTCAGAAAAAGACCCCTGTGCCCACATATATTTGGTCCTTGTGGAGCTCCTATCCTCTTCATGTCATGCTAACTCCCCCTTCTTTCATTAGATTCCCTGCACTCTGCAGGGAATTGGTTATGAGTCTTAGCATCTGCTTTGGTACACTGCTAGGTAGAGTCTTTCACAGGCCCTCTGTGGTAAGCTTCTGTCCTGTTACTTGTTTTCTCCTACATCCAATGCACATCCCACTTGTCTTTCTAAGTGAGGATTGATCATCTTATCCGAGGTTCTGTTTTTTTTTTATCTTCTTTATTTGTATAGATTTCATTATGTTTATCATATCTTATAGGTCTGTATAAATGAGTATATACCATGTGTGTCTTAATCCTTCTGGAACACCTCACTCAGGATGATCTTTTCTAGATTCCACCATTTGCCTGAAAATTTCATGATTTCCTTGTTTATAATTGCTGCGTAGTATTCCATTGTGTAAATGTATCACAATTTCTGTATCCATTCCTTCCTTGAGAGACACCTGGGTTGTTTCCAGGTTCTGGCTATTAAAAATAAAGCTGCTACAAACATGGTTGAGCAAATGTCCTTGTTGTGTACTTGAGCAAATTTTGGTTGCCAGCATGATCTACCATATCTTTGCTGTTGACCATAGGCATTTTGATTTGTATAAGATGACATTACAAAGTAGTTTTGATTTGCACATCTCTGATGGCTAAGAATAGTGAACATTTGTTTCTAATATGTAAATTTTATTTTATTGGTACGTCCAGCAGTTTATTTCTTATTTAAGAATATTTTTAGCTATCCTGAGGTTTTAAGTGTTTCCATACGAAACTGAAAGTTGTCTTTTTAAGAACTGTGAGGAATTGTATTGCAATGTTGATGGGTATTTCCCTGAATCTCAAAATTGCTTCTGATAGGATTGTCATTTTTACTATATTAATTTTACTGATCCATGAGTGTGAGATTTTTCATCCTTTGATATCTTCTTCATTTTCTAAATTGTTTTTATTATACACATTTATCTTTTATCTGCTTGATTAAAGTTACCCCAAGATAATTTTTTCGGAAAGTGTTCTGAAGCATGTTTCTCTGACTTCTTTCTCAGTCTTTTAACCTTTTTTTTTTTAAGAGAACTACTGAATACTGTGTGTTAATTTTACATCCTGCTACTTTGCTGAAAGTATCTATCAGCTGTAGAAGTTTCCTGGTGGAATTTTAGGAAAACATATATACAATCATATCATCTGCACATCAATATAATTTTACTTCTTTTATTTCTATTTGTATTCCCTTGATCTCCTTCAGTTGTCTTATTGTTCTGAGTCTTCAAGTATTTTAAAGGATAGATATAAAGAGTAGAGAACCTTGTCTTGTTCCTGGTTTTAGAGGGATTTCTTTGAATTTCTCTCCATTTATGTTGGCTATGAGCCTATTGTAAATTGCCTTAATGTCCATTGATTCCCTAGTAACTCCAAGACATTTATCATGAGAAGGTTTTGGATTTTGTCAAAGGCATTTTCTGTATCTAATAAAATAATGTCGATTTTATATTTTGCTCTTTTGTAGGATTACATATGTCAGTGTAGCTCTGGGATGAAACTTACATGATCATTGTGAATGACCTTTTTAAAAATAGTTAATTAATTATTAATGTCTTTATTTATTTTGAATACTGACCATAGTTTCCCTTACCTCTCCTCTCCCCCTAGACCTTTATTCCTACCTCCTTTCCTCATTTTCTTGTCCTCTCGTTCTCCTCAGAAAAAGGGAGGCTTCCCAGGGATATGAACTGCCCATAGCATATCAAGTTGCACTAAGACTAGTCTCCTCTCCTATTGTGTATATAAAAGGCAGCCCAATTGGAAGAATCCAAAGGAGGGCAGCAGAGACAGCCTCTGCTACTGCTGTTTGGAGTCCCACATAAAAATCTAGTGTCACAAATGCTACATATGTGCAGAGGGTCTAGGTCAGTCCCATGCATGTGTCTCTGTTGGGAATTCAGGTTAGTTGATTTTGTAGGTTTTCTTGTGGTATCCTCGATCACACAGGCTCCTTGAATCCTTCCTCCCCTACTCTTCCACAGGAATCTCCAGGAGCCTCCTAATATTCAGTTGTGTTTCTCTGCATCTATCTCCATTAGTTGCTGTGTGAATCCTCTCAGATTCACACAGTTATGTGAATCCTCTCAGTTATGCTAGGCACATGCTGAAAGTATATCAGAATATCATTAATTGTGTCAGGGGTAGGTTCTCTCCAATGGCATGGATCTCAAGCTAAGCCATTCATTGGTCAGTCTTTCCCTCATGTTTTGCCCTGCACCTTTTGTAGGCAGGACAAATTGCAGGTTTAAGTTTTAGTAACTGTCTTTTGCTCCCAATCAATCTTGGTAGCAATATGCCTCCAGGAAAGCAGGTACAAGCTGTGGGTCCAGGAAAGAACATTCTGGATGACCTTTTTGATGTGATCTTGTAATCATTTTCCAAGTATTTTTTAATTGGGAATATTTTTACCTCTATATTCAAAAGAGAAAATGATTTGTAATTTTCTTTCTTTGTTAGATTTTTATATGGTTTAGGTATCATGCAACTGTGATATTGTAAAAGAATGAGATAATGTTCCTTTGATTCCTATTTTGTGGAATAATTTGAGTAGTTTTAGGGTTAATTCTGCTTTGGATGACTATTGGAATTTGGGCCTGAATCCATCTGGCTGGGTTTTTCTGTTTGTTTGCTTGTTAGCAGGTTTGTTTTCTTGCTTTTTGTTTGTTTGCTGTTGTTTTTTTTGTTTGTTTATTTGTTTGCTTTGTTTTATTTTGGGGGACAGTTTTAACTATTTCAGCAGAAATTATAGGTTTTTTGCTTATCTGGTCTTTATTTTGATAGGCATTGTTTGTCAGGAAAATATTATTTTTTATGTTTTCCAATTTGGTAAAAATGAGATTTTAGCATATGTCCTTACAATTCTCTCTAATTTGCCTTCTTGTCTGCTGTGATGACCCCCTGTTTATCTCTAATTTTATTAATTTTGATCCTATTTCACCATCTTTCTATTAATTTAGTTCAAGGTTTAACCGGTCTTACCAATTTTCTCACATAAACAACTCTCCATTTCATTGATTCTTTGTATTTTCTGTATTTGTTTGCTTGTCTGTTTCTATTTTATGGATTTCAGTTCTGAAATTGATTATATTTCCCATATACTTCTTTTAAGTGTTCTGTCTTCTCTTTGTTCTAGATCAGTAGTTCATTGTTTGTGGATCTGGACCCCTTTAGAGGTTAAATGACACATCTAAGGAGTAGCATATCAGATATCCTGCATATCAGACATTTATATTATAATTCATTACAGTAGCAAACTATAATTGTGAAGCAGCAATGAAATAATTTTATGGTTGAGGGTTCTACACAACATGAGGAATTATATTAAAGGGTAGGGCATTGGGAAATTTGAGCACTGTTTCTCTAGAACTTTCAGATGTACTGTTAAGTTACCAACATGATATGAACATTTTTTTTCATGTAGGTACTTATTTCTATGAACATACCTCAGACCTGTTTTCATTGTTTCCAATAGGTTTGGGTATGCTGTGTATTTTTTTAATGCAATTCTAGACAATTTCTCATTTTTCCCTTATTTTTTCCTCTGGATGCAATTTTCTGAGGTATTTCACTTTCCTTGAGTTTGTAGACTTTTTTGATATTTCTATTGAGTTTGAAATACAGCATTAATCATGGTTGTCAAATACGATGCAAAGTGTTTTTTATTTAAATTTATTATTTATAATTTATTGACTTTACATCCAGATTTTAGCCACTCTTCCTGTCTCCTTCTGGTCCCATCATCCCTCCCTCTTCCTCCCTATTTCTCTCCCCTGTTCCTCAGAAAAGAGGACCCTCCTCCCTTACCATCTGACCTCAGCCTATCATGTCTCATTAGGACTGCTCTCATCTTCTTCCTCTGAGGCCTGGTAATGTCTTCCAACTAGGGGGAAGGGATCAAAAGCAAGCAACAGAGTCCAAGTCAGAGAGAACCCCTGCTCTCTTACTAGGGGACTTGCATGAAGACTGAGCTGCCTTTTGGCTACATCTGATCAGGGAGTCTAGGTCCTGTTCATGCACGGTCCTTGGTTGGTGTATCAATCTCTTCAGGTCCCCATGGGCCCAGATTTCTTGGAAATATTGGTGTTGGAGCTCCTGTCCTCTCTGGGTTTTTCTATTTCCCCACTCTTTCTGGTGACTGTATTCTGCCCAAAATATGGCTATGAGTCCTAGCATCTGCTTTGATCCCCTACTGGGTAGAGTCTTTCAGAGAACATTTATGGCATGCTCCCATCCTGTTGTCTCTCTTCAACCACTTCCAGTATCTATTCTATTTGCCCTTCTGAATGAGAATTAAATATCCTTTCTCTGGTCCCCCTTGTTATGTAGCTTCTTGAAGTCTGTGGTACATATGCTTGGAGTATGCTTATCCTGTATTGAATGGCTACAATACATTTATAAGTAAGTATATGCTATACATATCTTTCTCTTTAGAGGTTACCTCACTCAGAATGATCTTTTATATAAAGTTCCATCCATTTGCCTGCAAATTTCATGATTTCCTTTTCTTTAATAGCTGAGTAGAATTTCACTCTTGTATTTGTGATACTTGCTTCGTGCCAAACATGTGGTCAATTCTTTGAAACAGTTCTGTAAGGTAATAAAAGAAGGCATATTTTTATGTATTTTAGTGAAACTTTCTGTAAATATCTGTCAAGACTATTTAATTTATGACATCATTTAACTGCAGAATTTCTGTTTAGTTTTATTTTTCCCTGTGGATGACATGTCTTTGATAAAGTAGGGTCCTGAAACCATCTGTTATCACTGTGTAAGGATCAATATATTATTAAAACTGTAGTAGTGTTTCTCTTATGAACCTGGGAACCCTGGGGTTTGGTGCTTAGATGTTAAAAACTGCAATATCATCTTGATAGATCTTTTTTTTTATTAGTATATAATATCTTTACCAATCTCTTCTAATTATTTTTGGTTTGAAATCTATTTTGTCAGATATTAAGACGGTTATACAGGCTTGTATGTTAAGTCCATCTTATTGGAATACCCAATTTTATCCTTTTACCTTGAGATTATGCTGGGCTTTGATAGTAAGGTGTGTTTCTTGAACATATTCTGTTTCCATATCCATTCTGTTAGTGCAATTGTAATCTTTTCGGAAGGGAGTAAATTGAGACCATTGATGTTGAGAGTTATCAATAAGCAGTGTTTTAGGAATCCTGTAATTTTGTGTTTATGGTGCGGCTTTTTTCTCCTTCTTTTGATTGATAATATGGGATTACTTATTCCTTGTTTTTCTTAAGTGAAGGTAACCTCTTCAGGTTGAAATATTTCTTGCTCTCCCTTATGTAAAGATATATATGTAGATACATACTGCTTCAACTTCTTTTTATTAATTGTTTTTTTTTTCTTTCTCCTATTGGGATTTAAAGTTTTTCTAAGTATAATATCTGTTTTATCAAATGTGAGCTCTTAGTGTTTAGAGAGAATCTGCTAAAAATACATCAATTTGACATTTTATTTGTCTGAGTTATCCATTTCTTCTACCTTGTCTTCAATGAATGAGATTTTTCTATTGTAGCTCTTGTATTTTATAGGGAAGCTTACCTCTGTTGTTTTGTTTGGTTGTTTGTTTGTTTTTGTTTTCGTTTTTTTTTTTTTTTAGTTTTTAAAGTATTTATTTGCAATTTTATGTCAACTTGAGTTTTCCCTACTGACTCTATTTCTATTTTTATACCTTGAAGTATTTTATCAGTCTTATTTCACTGTTTGTATTCTCACAAATGCTATTAAGGGATTTATTTATATCCTCTTAATGTCTTCAAACCATAACAACTATTTTGAAGTCTTTGTTTTGTGCACCAGCTACACTGAATTTCTCAGGGTCTAGTCTCATATGGTTGCTGGGTTCTGATATTGTTTTACATTGGTGCTTGGTTACCTAGGTCTGGGATGGTTATAATTTTAGTGTTGATATCTGTTCTTGTTTTTGCATTGTTTCTTTTCTTCCTTCCTGTATCACTTTCTAGACTAGATCTTTGAAAAGTGTAGTAGCAGTGGATTGTCTAATAGAGAATATTTCTGAGTTCCTGATAAGTGTGGTAAATAGAGCACCCAAGGTATAAATAGGTTTCTAAGTATTGGGAGCTGACAAGTAGGACTGCAGATGGGCTAGAGTGGAACATGGCTGAAAACACCCATGTGAAAGGGATAGCGGGTAGAGCATGTAAACTGGAGGTCCCCCGTAAACAAAGACAGAGAAGGGTAAACTCCTGAGAGTGGCCTGCCACAGTGTTCAGGATGCAAAAGAGGATTGGAGATGGATGAAAGGAAGCAGTACAATGAGGTACTTTTTATTCGATTTTGTAAGAGCTGGAGGGGATGGGAACTCCACAAGCAGAGCAACAGAACAAGATAATTTGAATACAGGGAACTTCCCAGAGATTCATACTCCAACCAAGGACTATTCGTGGAGATGACCTTGATTTTGTATCTGAGAATTTGAGAAGTTGTATCCTTGGAATGGTAGAGAGAAATTATCTTTACTCCACATCAGAATATTATGACAGTAACAATATTGTTTTCCCCAGCACTGGCATTTTTCATCTCAAAACAGCAGATGTTATAAAAAAAATTTTCTGGAAAATTTAACCCCAGACTAGAGCTAAAATTTAAATAGTAGTTAGTAAAGTTTTGATAGAAAGCTCCATTATATGAAGGCTTCCAAACTCTATTCACTCTTTCATTTTCCTGAGAAAGTCTTCCATTTAGAGATGATTTTGTAACATTAAATCAAGGTGCTTGCTTGCCTTGATCTGTCAGGACCAAGTGCAGCTCATCGGTCTTTTGAAGGGGAGAGGAAGAGCCTATTTGATTTTTTTTGTCCCCTCATTTTTGTGCTGTCTCTTATTGCAAGTATATCCCATAAATAAAAGCTTCTATGCATTTGAGTTTCAGACTTAGCCTCAAAGTTAACAATAATACTACAATTCTGTTTAGCAGGGAAATGATAAAGGGAGAAAATGTTTCAATTAAAAAGAGCTTTTGGCTTTTTTTATTATAGAGACAGAAGAAATTGAGACACAATTCTACTCTTGAGCATACTAATTTGGGATAAATATTTACATGGTGAACACATGCTGATTACTGCCAATTTTCATATACACTGTAAGAATAATGTACACCCATTTTTGCTGGCATCAGCCTGCTCCTATCTAAATGGTTGGCACCCATTTGCCTTTAAAATCAAATTTATCTTGAATCATGTCAGACAAATATACTCTTGAGTTTTTATTTAATTTGGTGTCCTTTGTGTCATGGTCAGAAGCTTGCATGTTTGTGAAGGGGGAAATAAACTATTTTTAAAGCTAAAAAATAAAAGTCAGTACTAATCTCTGTCTTTTTCTTACTTTCCTTTTCTTTCTAAGAATATCCTTTCATTCTCAGTTAAAAACATTACTAGAAATAGGCAACATCCCAACTAGCAAATTAGTATAGTAAGATTAATGTGAAAAAATGCTACATAAATAAAATAGTACATAGTATGTATCTGTCTAGAGAGAAGTGTGCTTGTGTTTGTTCCAAGAGGGATATAGAAAACTCCACTGGGATTACTGATTTTCATCATTGGTAATTATTGAGTATATAAAGGATTAAAATTTCAAACTCATGAGTGCTTTAAACATAAACAAAAACATAAAACATCTTACTTTTCTATGAAATATTTTATGCAAGATATTTAAGTTTAAATATGGTGACAAACATAATAATTACAATAAATCAGGGAAAGTGCTAGTTTAAAATATTAGGGTTATTTAATGTAATTATCCCCTAACTATCTCCCCCTCCTTTTTTCCCATTCTATTCATTACCATATATACAATAGGACAAAAGCATCGAAGACATTATTTATTTGCCATTTATTTCTTTCTTTTATCCAAGATATTGTGTTCATGTGTGTTCTCTCAGGAACATGTAGTTCATTATTAAGTGATTGATTTTATTTTATGATGTTTTACTTTATTATATATAGTTAAGATGTAGAAAATCAGATGAAGAAAAAATAATGTATAGAGCTCCACATGAGTTAATCTCCAACATATTTTGGTTAAAACATTCCCAATAAATGAATAGTGCAATTATGTTTTATATTCTGGTATAATAAATAACTATTTAATTACCAGCAAGATAGCTGAGGAAGCACAGGATTTTTGTTGTTGTTGTTGGGTTTGGATGGTTTGTTTCTTTGTTATTTTAGCTACGAGAATGAAGAACTGAGTCAATTCCTTGGACCCGTATGATAAAAAGAGATAACTAGCATTTTTATATTTCCCTTTGGTCTCCACATGTGTAGCTTATATGTGCACAAAAACAAATGAAAAAAAATGATTAAGTTTCAAATTAATTATTTTCATGTTTTATACTAACTAAATTTTGGATATGATGAAGACTATACAGCAGTCAGAATAAACAGTGTTTCACTGTTGTTTCAGGCTCATAGATTCTTAAAACTTTTTGCCTTCTTTTAGTGTTTTTAATCAGAAAATGAAATAACATTTTTTGCTGCTATGTGAATGATCTTACAGGTATAAACTTCATAGTCACTTTATACCCGTCAGAATGGCCAAGATGAAAAACTCAAGTGACAACATATGCTGGAGAGGTTGTGGAGAAACATTCCCACTGCTGGTAGGAATGTAAACTTGTAGAACCACTCTGAAAATCAATCTGGCGCTTTCTCAGACAACTAGGAATAGCACTTCCTCAAGATGCAGCTATACCACTCCTAGGCATATACCCAAAAAAGGCTCAAGTACACAATAAGGACATTTGCTCAACCATGTTTGTAGCAGCTTTATTTATAATAGCCAGAACCTGGAAACAACACTGATGTCCCTCAAATGAAGAATGGATGCAGAAACTGTGGTACATCTATACAATGGAATATTACTCAGCAATGAAAAACAAGGAAATCATGAAATTTGCAGGTAAATGGTAGGATCTGGAAAAGATCATCCTGAGTTAGATATCCCAGAAGCAGAAAGACACACATAGTATATACTCACTTATATAGACATATAATATAGAATAAACCTACTAAAATCTGTACACCTAAAGAAACTAACCTAGAGGGAGGACTCTGGCTAAAATGCTCAATTCCCATCCTTAAAGGAAAGAGGATGGACATCAGAAGAAGAAAACAGGAAACAAGTTAAGAGCCTCCTAAAGAGGGCCTCTGAAAGGCTCTGCCCTGCAGACTATCAAAGCAGATGTTGAAACTTATGGCCAAACTTTGGGCAGAGTGCAGGAAATCTTATGAAAGAAATGGGAAACAGTAAGATCAGGAGAGGACAAGAACCCCACAAGGAGAGCAACAGAACCAGAAAATTTGAACACAGGGTTTTTTTCATGAGACTGATACTCCAACCAAGGACCATGCATGGAAATAACCTAGAACCCCTGCACAGATGCAGCCCATGGCAGTTCAGTGTCCAAGTGGGTTCCACAGTAATGAGAACAGGGACTACTTCTGACATGAACTGATTGGCCTGCTCTTTGATCACCTCCCCCTGAGAGGGAGCAGCCTTACCAGGCCACAGAGGAAGACAATGCAGCCACTCCTGATGAGACCCAAAAGACTAGGATCAGAAGGAAAAAATAAGAAACCCTCCCCTACCAGTGGACTTGGGGAGGAGCATGCATTGAGAAGGGAGAAAGGGAGGGCTTGAGAGGGGAGGAGGGAGGGAACTAGAGGGGGATACAAAGTAAATAAAGTGTAATTAAAAATAAAATTAAATTAAAATTAAAAAAATAATAAAAATTAATAAAATATAAAAAAACAAATAATATAATGCAGATCAAAAGTATGCAGATATTTGTATTTTGAAAGAACACCTGAGAAGTATCCTGAATTCATGTACTTCTGTTTCTTAGCTAAGCCTCAGGTAAGTCTCACAGTGAAAACATAAATAAATGTATGTAAATATTCTTCTCATCTGCCTTACCTGCACCTATGGTATTAAGCTAACTTGCTTGGTCTAAAAAAAATTCACACCCCAATATGCTTACCTTGCTAACATTTACTTATCCCCAATTGTGATGGTGTTACTTCGTTTGTGTAATGAGAACTTTGTGGGAGAAAAATTCTGCTGCAAGATCAATATTAACTTTTACCATGAACAACACACTGTGTTTTCTTTCCTTGTCATTTACTTTAGGTTTAGTTATGAACTACCTGAGTGAAATCAAAGAATCTATTGAACTCACAGTGAAATCATAGCACCTGGGTAAAAATAAACTGATCTTTGTGGATGTACATCAAAGCCTAGCTGAGACATAGATGCTTCAAGGAGATATGTCTTTCAGAGTGATAATCCCATAGAGCTACCTTTAAATTTTTATATTCTTGTGTTGTTTGATCCCCACAATGAATTTGTTAAGAGTTGAACTGCTTACTACATTTTGTAAGACCAGATCTGTTTAAAGTAGGAAGTGGTCAGGTTCATTATATTGGTACTTCATCTTCAATGAAGTTTAAGGAAGCAGTGATCTACCAGATCCAAAGAAGCATGATGTTGTCTGATTTTATTTAAAAGCACATCTTTCATTTTCTGTTTTCTTTGTAACAGTGGCTTACTATATATCCCCAGGATGACCTTGAACTCCATCTTTATGCTCTTACTTTTGCTGGTTGGGTGGTATAATTACAGAAGAATAAACAACAGCTTGGCCTACCACACCTACATTCACCTTTGTCTTTCACATGATGACACAATGGGTTTTCTCCACACCAAATCTATTAATATGTTGTACATTGTACCTTCATTTCCCAAAATTTTAACATGTAATTTTGAAAATACCTTGACATATTCTTATGTCTTTGTTTTCTTGACTTATTCTTTGTTCTTCCTGATGTCTGTTTAATGCCTGCATTTCCATTAAGAGTTTGCTTCCTTTCTGCTAAGGATTTCTTACTGAGGAAATTTTGTACCTTCCATCGAAGTCTTAATAATAGCTTTAAAATATTTAAGAATGCTTAGACACCAGGGAGACACAAATTAAAACGACCATGAGATTTCAGTTTACACTCATCAGAATGGCTAAGATCAAAAACGCAACTGACAGCACATGCTGGAGAGGTTGTGGAGAAAGTGGAACTCTCCTCCACTGCTGGTGGGAATGTAAACTTCTACAACCACTTTGGAAATCAGTCTGGCACTTTCTCAGACACTCCAGCTATACCAATCCTAGGCATATATCCAAACTATGCTCAAGTACACAACAAGGACATTTGCTCAACCATGTTTGTAGGCAGCTTTATTTGTAATAGCCAGAACCTGGAAACAACCCAGGTGTCCCTCAACGAAGGAATGGATACAGAAATTGTTGTACATTTACACAATGGAATAATACTCAGCAATTAAAAACGAGAAAATCATGAAATTTGCAGGCAAATGGTGGGATCTAGAAAAGATCATCCTGAGTGAGGTATCCCAGAAGCAGAAAGACAAACACAGTATATACTCACATATAAGTGGATACTAAACCTATAAGATAGGATAAACATACTAAAATCTCTACACCTAAATAAGAAAAACACGAAGGAGGTCCCAGGGTAAGATGATCAATCCTCACTTAAAAAGAGAAATGGGATAGACATTGGAAATAGGAGAAAACAAGAAACAGGACAGGAGCCTACCATAGAGGGCCTCTGAAAGACTACCTAGCAGTGTATCAAAGCAGATGCTGAGACTCCTAACAAAACCTTGGGTAGAGTGCAGGGAATCATATGAAAGAAGGGGGAGTTTGTAAGACTTGGAGAGGACAGGAGATCCACAACAACCAAATATATGTTGGCACAGGGGTCTTTTCTGAGACTGATTCTCCAACTGAGGATCATGTATGGATACAACCTAGAATCCCTGCTCAGATGTAGCCCATGGCAGCTCAGTATCTAAGTGGGTTACTCTACTAAGGGAAACAGGTACTGTCTCTGACATGAACTCAGTGACCTGCCCCTGAAGGATGAGCAGCCTTGCTAGTTCACAGAGGAGGACACTGCAGCCAGTCCTGATGAGACCTGATGAACTAGGGTCAGATGGAAAGGGAGGAGGTCCTCCCCTATCAGTGGACTTAGAGAGGGCCACGGAGGAGATGAGGGAGGGAGGGTGGGATTGGGAGGGAATAAAGAAGCGGAGTTATAAGCAGTGACTAGTATTTACTAATAATTATCTTTTGGCAATGCTTGCTGTCAGTCCTAAACAGCTATATACCTAAATCACCACACAGAGACTGGGTTTATTTAGTTAACCTAGAACACAATGCTGGGCAATAGTTACTCCATCCTAAACCTCCAAGCCCTCATAGATTCCTAACATTTAGATTTCCCACATTATACTTGCTTTTTGTGAAATCTTAAGTCTGGTTCATGCTCCACATCCTCCAAGATCTCTCCTCCAGCTCCATCTCTCAGCTCTCCTCCTGCCCTTTCTCCTTCCACTCATTTCCTGTCCTCTAGCTCCTCCCCTCTTTCCTGTCCTTTGGCTCCTCCCAGCTCAACATTGTGTCTAGTTACTTTATTTGAAAGTTTACACCAAGTTGAGACAGGATGCTTAGGATGAGTATCACAATGCAATATCTGGATTGAAACGGAGAGTGTGGGGGGGGGGTAGAAATCAGCATTTGAATGAACAAGGGTAAGGTGTATATATTTAAAAAAAAACATTATACCAACATTTTCCCCTTCAAGTCCAATAAAAGGCTCCTTTTCTTTCAATACAATAATAATTATGAAATTATGAAAACTGTTAGGTAAAATCTATATGTGCAGTGTCCAGTGCATGTGTATTTAGCACATGGAGGGGGTATCTTAGGAGAAAGTATCTGATTATCCTATCTATCTTGACAAGTTTAAAGTTCTATACCTAAATGATGGGGCTGGAGAGAGATTTTAGAGGACGTGGAGCATGAACCAGACCTAAGATTTCACAAAAAGCAAGTATAATGTGGGAAATCTAAATGTTAGGAAACTGAGGGCTTGGAGGTTTAGGAGGGAGTAAATATTGCCCAGCATTGTGTTCTAGGTTGACTAAAAACCCAGTCTCTGTGTGGTGATTTGGTTATACGGCTGTTTAAGATTAACAGCAAGCTTTACTAGAAGATAAACCAATATTAAAAAATAATAACCACTTACAACAGAGTTGGCTACAGCTGGGATACAAAGTAAATAATCTGTAATTAATATTAAAAAATAAAAATTAAACAATATTTAGGAATGTTCCAAAAAATAGGAATCTTATTTTTGAAATATCACCTCCATTTCTTCACTATCTTTAAATCACTAGAAGAGTGTAGCCCATAGAATTACCTGATATAAGTAAATGTGTCGTTTATTTCTTGAGACACTTCCAAAATATACATTAAATATATGCTAAGGTTTTCATGTTACTACATGACCTAAAATGACATTCCATGTGTACCCCTCTCCTGTTCTGCATTATTAGACTAGTTTGTGAATTTTAAGTGTAAACAACGTTTTCAAGTAGTAAAATTCACATTGCAATCTCATTTACTTAGGAATGTTTGTAGAAATTGATATTTTCTGGAGATAACATGCTCACTGTTTGGTTTCTTTATTGGTATGACTAAAAAGCTGTATCACATTACTATCTAGGAAGCTGGCCATTTTTCTGTTTATCTTTCATACTAACAAAAATGAGAGAATCAATTGAATTTTGTTATTGGCTAAATTGATGCACATATATTTCAATGAATGTATGTGATAGAACAAAGCAAATGAAATAGTTCTAACAATGGGTATACGGTATTTTCTCAGTAATTAAAAGCACTTGCTATTATTGCAGAGGAGCTAGGCTGGTTTTCCAGAATGGAAACACGGTAGCTCACAATCATCTCTAACTCCTCTTTCTCTCCTGTGAAGTCACCAAGAACGTGATGCGTGTGCGTACATATGAAGAAAACACTCACAAATGTAAAATAAAATAAATAAACCTTTTAAAAAATAGAGTCAGTTCATACACTTTGATTTCTGGTATATCATTGAAAGGTCAGTATAATGAGCCACCTTTGCCTACTATAACTCACATATTAGAAACATAAATGTAAAAACTAATAAATTGTGTAATTTCAGAGAATAATAAACATATTTTTATTGACTTGTAGGATTAATCAATTTTACACTCATGACATCATTAAAAATTTTATGCATGCAAACCTTGCCTAGAGGTGACAAGATCTCCACCAGAAGACCAATAGAGCTTACTAATTAGGGCCCAGAAGAGCCTATGGAGTCTGAAGCCCCAGTCAAGGAGCATGCATGGACTGGTCCTAGGTTCTCTACTATATGTAGTCAATGGGCAGCTCAGGCTTCATGTGGGTCTACTAGTAAGGGGAGCTAAGGCTATCTGTGACATGGATTCTGTTGCCAGCTCTTTGATCACTTTCCCTGATGGGACTGTCCTACCAGGCCACAGAGAAAGAAGAAAAACTCAGTCCTCATGCGAATTGGTGAGGTGGGGTGGGTAGATGGGGGCTCCCCTATTCTGAGGAGTAGGGAAGGAAGTATGCAGGAGGGAGGCTGAGAATAAAAAGAGAGAAGGAAGGGGTCTACAATTTGGCTGTAAAGTGAACTAATTAATTAATTAATTAGTTAATTAAAAAACAGTCCAATTTTCTAGTGGAAAATTATGCAAGAACTAGATATTCTTCACGTAAGAATATAGAATGCTCTAGTGTGATTAAAATACATAAAGTTGAAGGCTCAAAATTTTAGTCAGTGTTTATTGAGTATATAGCTCATAAGATGAAAGTATGTTTTTCTTAAAATTAGTTTTTCAAGATCTGTCTTCATTTAGACATTGGAAGGCTTGGCATGTTTCTCAAGGAATGCAGTGAAAGATTAAAATAAAATGTTTCTAGGATCAATTTTGGAAAGATATAGGACATAAGAGCGCTAGAAGTTGATCAGGAACATGAAGCATGCTGTCATCTTCAGTGTTCACATAGAAATAAAGCTTAAGTAACATCCAGTCCCTTTAATTGGCATAAATGTTTATTAGGAGTTTAACATCAAAAGCAAGAGCAATTGAGTGAACAAATACCTGGTCAAATGAAGTCAGCAAATGTTAACAGAATATTTTTCTGTGTTGCATAGAGAAATTTTAATCCACCAACAAAGCTGCTTTGGCAAGGGATTATATCTAAAGCCCTTTTAGGTCTTTGTAATCTAAATTGAATGGCACACCTTTATTCTCTCTGGCTGTAATACAGAAATACTCATATACATGCTTTTAATTCGAAAAGATGAAGGAAAATTACTTTGTAGAAGGAAGTACCCATATTTGAATGTGATCTCTAATTGAAGGGTAAGCAAAGTGATAAATCAGAGAAGCATTTGATAGAATGATTCAGAAATAGGATATGCCCAACTCTCATGAGAACAGACAAGAAAGAGAAGCTTCTTAAGAGCAGTACAATAGAGACAGTAAGGTAGAATATGGTAACAGGAGAGTAAAGAAGATAATACAGTAGAGTAGAACAGTAGAGTTCAGTAGAGAAGACATACACTAGAGAAATGAGTAGAGTTGTACACAGTTCAGTACAATACAAAGAGTTTGATGCAGTTCAGTTCATGGAGTTCAGAAGGTGATCAATTCAAGAGAAGCAAAAGAAGCCAGTTTGAATCAGTCAGTTAGGGTAGGAGTTTTAAAGTAGAACAGCTGAGTTCAACCAGCCAGCAAGAGTTCAGAAAGATCTAGAAAAGAGCCAGTTATTCTACCATAAATCTCTGAGACAACAATTCCATCAAGTGAATAAAAGATACTTTTACAGTGCTGTAGTTAAGAAACAAAATTTAAAATACATATTCTGATAACTCCACTCTCAACAAAGGACAGAAGAACAAAACAACAAAACAGAAATTAACAAAGAAACAATGACTCTAACATAGGTCGTGAATCAAATGGACCTAAGTGACATCTACAGAATCGTTCACCAAATCAAAAAAGAATTTACCTTCTTCTCAGCACCTCATGGAACCTTCTCCAAAATAGACCATATATTTGGTCACAAAGCAAGCTTCAACAGATACAAGAAGATTGAAATAATCCCTAGTATCCTATCTAACCATCATGGACTAAAGCTAGTGCTCAACAACAACAGAAATAGCAAAAAGCCGACACACACGTGGAAACTGAACAATTCATTATTCAATGACAGATGGATCGAGGAAGAAATAAAGAAAGAAATTAAAGTCTTCCTAGAATGCAATGAAAATGAAGACACAATATATCCAAACTTAGGGGACACAATAAAAGCATTGCTAAGAGGAAACTTTACAGCACAAAGTGTATTGAAGAAGAAATTTGAAACACCTAATTCAAGAAAATTAGTGGCTTACCTGAAATTCCTAGAAAAAAAAAAATGTAGACACACCCAAGAGGAGTAGACACTTGGAAAAATCAAACTCTGGGCTGAAATCAAGAAAAGGCAGAAAGACACTAGCCAAATCAGTAATGAAAAGGGGAAAATAGCAACAGACCTGAGGAAATCCAAACAATCATTAGGTCTTACTTCAAAAGCCTATGTGCCACAAAATTTGAAAAATCTAAAAAAAAAAAAAAATTAATACCAGGTAAAGAAATTAAGTAGTCCTATACCCTTAAGGAAATAAAAGCTGTCATAAAAAGTCTCCCATTAAAAAAAAAAAAGCCCAGGGCCAGATGGTTTCAGGATAAAATTCTACAATACCTTCAAAGAAGAGCTAACACCAATACTCTTTAAACTATTACACAAAATAGAAACAAAAGGAAAATTAGCAAACTCATTCTATGAAGCCACAGTCGCTTTGGTACCTAATCCTCACAAAGACCCAACAAAGAAAGAGAATTTCAGGCCCGATCACCATTATGGACAATGATCCGAAAATACTCAACAAAATACATGCAAACCAAATAAAAGAAAACATCAATGATATCATCCTCTCTGACCAAGTCAGCTTCATCCCAGGTATGCAGGGGTGGTTAAATGTACAGAAATCCATCAATGTAATCCACCATATAAACAAAGTGAAAAAAAAAAACACACATGATAATCTCCATAGATGCTGAAAAAGTATTTGACAAAATCCAACACCCATTCATGTTTAAAGTCTTGGAGAGATAAGGGATACAAGGTACATACCTAAATATAGTAGAGACAATATACAACAAGCTTATATAGTCAACATTAACCTTTTTATTTTAATTTTTATTTTTTATATTAATTATATTTTATTTACTTTGTATCACAGCTATAGCCTCTTTCTCGATGCCCTCGTCTCCTCCCTGCCACACTCTAAGCACAGGGGTCTTTTCTGAGATTGATTTTCCAAGCAATGGTCTATGGATATAACCTAGAACCCCTGCTTAGAGGTAGCCCATGGCAGCTCAGCATCCAAGTGTGTTTCCTTAGTAAGGGGAATAGGGACTGTCTCTGACATGATCTCAGTGGCTGGCTCTCTGACCTTTCCCCAGCCCCAAAGGAAGAGCAGCCTTGCTAGGTCACAGAGGACATTGCAGCCACATCTGATGAGATCAAACTTAATAGAGACAAACTTAAACCAATCTCACTAAAATCATGGACAACACAAGGCTTCCCATTCTTGAAGTCCTTTCTAGATCAGTAAGATAATTAAAGGAGATCAAGGGGATACAAATTGGAAAGGAAGAAATCAAAGTATCACTATTTGCAGAAGATATGATAGAATACATGAGTGACCCCAAAATTTTACCAGGATCCCCCTACACCTGATATTCAAGTTCCACAACACCATTCACAATAGTCACAAAGGATATAAAGTACCTTGGTGTGATTCTAAACAAAAAGTCAAAGACTTGTATAAAAAAAAAAAAATTCCAGTCTCTGAGGAAAGAAATAGAAAAAGATATCAGAAGAAGGAAAGATCTCCCATGCTCATGACTTGACAGGATTAACATAGTAAAAATTGCTACCTTCCAAAAGCAATCTAAAGTTTCAATGCAATTCCCATCAAATTACCAACACAATTCTTTACAGAACTTGAAAGACAAATTCTCAACTTCATATGAAATAACAAGAAACCCAGAATCAGTAAAAAATCTTTTTCAATAAAAGATTTTCAGAAGCTATCTTCATCCCTGGTCTAAAGCTCTACTATAGTGAAACAGTAGTACAAAATGCATGATACTGACATAGAAACCAGCTGGTGGATCAATGGGATCAAACAGAAGACACAGAAATAAATCCACACACTTATGGATACCAGATTTTTGACAAAGGTGCCAAAACCATACAATGGAATAAAGATGGCATATTCAAAAATTGGTGCTAATATAAATGGATATCTACATGTAGAAAAATTAAAATAGATCTATGATTGTTACTGTGCACAAAACTAAAGCCCAAGTAGATCAAAGACCTCACTATAAAACCAGACACACTAAACTTGTTAGAAGAAAAATGAGAAAAAGCCTTTAACTCATTGGCACAGAGAACTACCTGAACAGAACACCAACAGCAACAATTAATAATTGGGACCTCATGGAACTAAAAAGCTTCTATAAAGCAAAGGACACTATCTTCAGAACAAAATGACAGCCTAAAGACTGGGCAAGAGTCTTCACCAACGCTATATCTGACAGAGTGCTAATATCCAAAATATATAAAGAACTCAAGAAGTTAAACAGCAACAAATGAAGTAATCCAATTTAAAAAATGGGTTACAGAGCTAAACAGAGAAATCTCAATGGAGGAATATCGAATGGTAGAGAAACACTTAAAGAAATGCTCTGTATCCTTAGCTAGCAGGGGCATGAAAATCAAAACAACCCTGAGATTTCACCTTACACTCAACAGAATGGCTAAGATCAAAACCTCAAGTTACAACACATTCTGGAAAGGATGTGGAGCAAGGGAAACCCTTCTCCATTGCTGGTGGGAGTGCAAACTTTTACAAACACTTTGGAAATCAGTCTGGCACTTTTGCAGACAATTAGGAGTTGTGCTACATCAAGATCCAGCTATACCACTCCTAGGCATATATACAAAAGGTGCTCAATTATACAAAAAAAGGCATTTGCTCAACCATGTTTGTAGCAGCTTTAATCATAATAGCTAGAATCTGGAAACAAGCCAGATGTCCTCAACTGAGAAATGGATACAGAAATTGTGATACTTATACACAATGGAATACTACTCAGCAACTAAAAACAAGGAAATCATGATATTTGCAGGCAAATGGTGGGAACTAGAAAAGATCATACTGTGTGAGGTATCCCAGAAGCAAAAAGACACACATGGTATATACTCACTTACAAGTGGATATTAGACATATAGTATAGGATAATCATACTAAAATCTATAAACCATAGAAGCTTACCAAGAAGGAAGACCCTGGATAAAATGATCAATTCTCATTCAGAAAGGCAAATAGGAGGAACATAGGATGAGGGAGAAAACAGGGAACACGATAGGAGCCTACTACAGAGGACACTAAAATACTCTTCCCTGAAGAGAATCAAAGCAGATGCTGAGACTCATTGCCAAACTTTGGGCAGAACACAGAGAATCTTATGAAAGAAGGGGGAGATCAAAGACCTGGAGAGTACTGGAGCTCCACAATGAGAGAAAAAAAAATCTGGGCACAGGGATCTTTTCTGAGACTGATAAACCAACCAAGGACCATGCATGGAGATAACCTAGAAGCCCTGCACAGATGTAGTCGATGACAGCTCAGTGTCCAAGTGAGTTTCCTATTAATTGAAACGGGGACTGTCTCTGACATGGCTCTTTGATCATCTCCCCCTGAGGGGCACAGTCTTACCAGACCACAGAGAAAGAATATGTTCTCACTCCTGATGAGACTTGATAGACTAGGTTCAGATAGGAGGAGGACCTCCCCTATCAGTGGATTCGGAGAGGGGCATGGGTAGAAAAGAGATAGGGAGTGGAGGATGGGGAGAGGATAAGACAGGGTGCTACAGTTGTGATACAAAGTGAATAAACTGTAATTAATAAAAAACAAATTAATTAAAAATATATAAAAATAAATCACTAATTATAGCTGTAACAATGGTTCAGTGCACCACTTATGTATGTCAGAACTCTAACTCTAACATCTTCCATAGAAAAGTTTATTTTTCGTCTTTCAAGGAAGTGTATCATTGTATTATCTTAAATCTTTAATGTTTTAAGCAGTATTAATTTAATTTTAACAGATAAGACCTCAATAATAGAGGTTTTGATTTGTTTGATAATTCTGCAAGTATTAATATGCTTCTACCATATCCAGGGGTCCCTTTCATTTGTTCATTTTTGTACCATTTAGATTTTGTTTTGTTTTTGTTTGCTTTTTGAGACAGGGGCTCTCTTTGTATACCAGGCTGACCTTGAACTCATGATCCACCAGCCTATGCCTCCTAGGTGTTGGGATTAAAGGCATGCTACACCATCACCTGGCCAGGGATTTTTTTTTTTTTTTTTTGAGTACTGGTGATTATTAGTGAGTAAAAAGCCTTCCCTATCTTTGACAGGAACTCAATGACAGGCTCTTTGATCCCCCCCCCACAAGGGAGGAGCAGTCCTGCTAGGCCACAGAGGAGGACTTTGCAGCCAGCCCTGAAGATACCTGATAAAACAGGGCCAGATGAAAGGGGAGGAGGTCCTCCCCAACCCGTGGACTTGGAAAGGAAAAGGGAGAAGCTGAGGGAGGGAAGGTGGGATTGGGAGGGAACAAGGGAGCTGGATACAACTGGGATACAGAGTTAATAAAATGTAACTAATGATAATGAGCAATAAAAAAGCCTTCCCATCTGTAGAACTTATAAACCTTTGTTAGTAATTTACAATATTTTAAAATATTTATCTTAGGTTTTACAAATATATATATCCATCATAAGCCTTTGTATCATTTCATGATTTGTGTTTTCTAGGAATCAAAATAAATTGGTGTTTTGCCAAGATCACATATTATTTCTTTGGACATAAGAAATAGTTGACTACTGCATTTGTGAAGCTTAAGTTTTAAGACATATTTGTTAGTTTTCCCATTGCTGTAACCCATTACCTGACAGAATCAGATGATGGAAGGCAGGGATTGTTTTACGTCACTGTTTGAGGATTCAGTAAATAGGGGTTGGACAGGTGTGGTGGCAAAGAGCAGGTACCGATGGTAGCATGAACATGAAACCTTTGATTACATTTAGAAAGCAGGAGACAGACTTCTAGTGCTCATATTTCTTCTCTTAAAAATTTTTATTCAGTCTGTAAGGCCAGCTCCTGTGATGATGCTGTCCATATTCAGGTTGTGTCTTCCCTCATCAGGGAAACTTCTGGGAATATGCATACAGACAGACTAGAGCTGTATCTGATGGAGACAGAAACCCAGTCAAGCTGATCATGAAGATCAACTCCCATGTGGTAAACATGGGTAAATTAGTCAACTACAGTTGTTTGAAACAAATACTAAATGTATTCAAGATGAAAATTCTCTATTTCTATAAATGAATAATATCTCTAGATGGCTGTGTATAAGAAAAGATAACTGGATCATATAGTTATTTAGTCATAAAGTAAGGAATTACCAATAATATCTGTAACCCACTGAACAACAACAAAAAAATATATAATTTTAAACTGAAAAATAACCTCAAACAGATTAGAAGAGAACACTACAGCAAAGTACTGTGATTGTCATACTACAGACAATGGGGTCATTATAGTAAATAAGGAAGAAACGCCACCAATTATCTTTCAGGATTACCTCTCCAATATGGTGAATCTCAGTCCATGGTGGGCTAATAACTCAAAAAGGAAGCCCTTGATACTCTTTTGTAATGTAAAGGCAAGGACTGGAATTTAACCATAACAGTGAGTGTGCACAAATAGCAGATAAACGAGGAAAATCAATTGAGGATGTTCTGAGATAGGAAATCTTTCCTTTAATAACTGAAAGACCCCAGCCTCACACTAAGTTAAACATAGCTAACGCCATTTTGTGGGACACCACTGTTTTGTAAAACTCTGAAGGCCAGATGAGAAACTGGAAAATTACTGAGAAATCCTAGCTGTGTCACCCACTTGGGATATCTGTGGTCAGGCTGCCCTAGTCATACTAAAAACAGTTTGTGTTAATCACCCTCATAGATATCTGTGAGACTGTTTCAGTTAAGATAGAGAAAAACAAAATAACAGGTGGCGGGCCACGTCAAGGGGTCATCATAGCCCCCTTGACCACCCAGTTCCTGGAATCTTGGTGCCCCTGCCAAACTTTGACGCAAATCGTGGTCTCATGAAAATGTACCAATCAGCCCCCTGTAACCATGCTTCTCGCTTCTGTACCAGTGCTTCTGCTCTAAAACCCTATAAAAACCTCAGTTTTTCCCCAAGGAGGCGCAGAAGTCTCCCGAATGACTTTTCGCCCCGGGTACCCGTGTATCAAAATAAAAGCCTCTTGCTGTTTGCATCCGAATGGACTCGTTGTTCCTTGGGAGGGGGTCTCTCTGACGGAAGATACCCTCCGGGGATCTTTCATAACCTTGGAATGAAAGTCAGGTGAGCTGAACTTAGGATAAAGTAACTCATTAATTTTAATTTCCTGACTACAAATGAGGTGTGTTTTTATGTGTGTGTGTATGTGTGTGTTTGGGGGCTGAGCAGTTTACCACTGCTTGCCTTGTGGAGTGAAAATAAAAGGCTAAAAGGATATTAAATTTGTTCTGAAGGCTTCTGATGCACTTTGGAAAGAGAAAAAATAAATATGATGCATTTGTCAAAGTTATTCAAATGTAAAGATAACACATATTCTGAGATTCCTGAGAAGATGGGGACCATGGACTAAGAATATTTCTGCTAAGTGCCTTCTAAAGATAGGAAATATTTTATGGGCACTCTGGTATGTTTTAAACCAAAAATAATAATAACAATAATGGGATCTATGTTTAACTTATTTTTAATGACATAAATTACTGTAATTATTACTTTATTATAAATCATATTAATTTTCCTCAAGTAATTAAAAACATAGAAGGGCTTCATTTGCCTCCTTTGAGTTTTGGTACAATGCATGAATCATTAAAGAGCTATACACTAGCATATATGTGAAATTTTCACCCATAGTGGACAGCAACAATAAAATAGGCTCATGATTTATAGTTTAGTTCAATGTCAGGGACTAAGGTGGCTTCTATTCTGAAAAATTTTGTAAAACAAATTCTGACCCAAATAAGTAATCTTATTCACTGAGCCCCATCAGATATGTTAATTGTATCTGACATCGTACCTGTGTCTTGCGTATGGCTATTGTCCTCTTGGTACTTGCACTCATTCACTGACTTTATATTAATATCATATGATTAACCACTAAATCATAAATATAAGGATCAATGTGATTTCAAAAATATATTGCCACTTTGGTCAGTTTCATATATTAATGTCAGGGCCCAAATATTTCTTCTTTCTTCTACTTGAACAAAATGTGTTACTAATGGCTATACATTTAGGGACACTTTCTAAAAGCAGGAAATGTAGAGCATGACTCTAGAACAAGCTAACAGCATTCACTAGAATAGTAGAAGTTCTATGGAAAGCTATCTATGTCCCTGCCCTTAGAAAGAAAGTAAACAGGAGATATAAGACAGAAGAAAAGGTGATACCTTTAACTAGATCATGCAGCAGCCATTTCTGTAGATTACAATATTTTTAGTCAAGGGATGCTATAGAACAAGAACCATGGCTTGAGCATACCTGTAAAACCGCAAAACACAAAATAGTTGATATATTCAAACCTAGCAACACAGCACTGAAACATGTAGTATCTGTGTCCTAAAGCAAACTTTCATTATTAGAAATGTTCAGGTGAATTAAGTTAACATATCTTTTAAACAGTAACTGAATAAGTCAATAGGCAATTATCTAATTGTCTTGAGGCAGGCGTATTGACTGTATTTGACATTATTACAATCTACTTGTAAATGGCTGGAGTTTTTGCTGTTTTATTTCAATTATTGAGAAATTACTTCAAACGAGATCCTTTATTCCAAAAAAAATAGAGTATAATTTCAGTATATCTATCTGTCTCTTATAAATTTTTAAAATTTCTGTATGTATGTATGTATGTATGTATGTATTCATTACAATTTATTCAATTTGTATTCCTGAAATAGCCCCCTCCCCCACTCCTCCCAGTCCCAACCACTCTCACTTTTTTTCCCCTATGCCCCTCTCCTAGTTTCCTGATAGGGGAGAACCTCCTCTCCTTCTACCTGTCCCTAGCCTATCAGGTCTCATCAGGGTTGGCTGCATCATCTTCTTTGGCCTGGCATGTTTGCACCCCACAGGGAGAGTTGATCAAAGAATCAGCCACTGAGTTCACATCAGAGAAAGGTCCTGTACCCCTTACTGGGAAACCCACTTGGAAACTCAGCAGTCTATGTGCTTCCTCTGAACAGGGGGTCTAGGTCCTCTCTATGCAAGGTCCTTGGTTAGAGTTATAAATTATTTTAAAATCCAGTTTTGCTGTATATTTATTTTTGTTTAAATGTATTTACTCTCTTTCTTTCCTCTCCTCCTTCCTCCAACTCCTGTCCTCTTGTTGTTGTTTGTTTGTTTTGGTGTATTTTTTTGTGTGTAAGCATTCATGCTTTAATGAACAGGTGGAGGTCAGAGAACAATTTTCTGAACTCGGTTCTTTCTTTTATCCATATGACATCAAGTGTTTGAAGTCAGGTCATCAGATAAGTTGATAAACAATTTTACCCAAAGACCACCATGACAGCCCAATATTTCTAATATTAATGACATATCTTGTATCTTAGTGTATTCAGACACTTTTAAATTGCTTAATTAATGACCCTAATATCTGAATTAAGTCAGGAATGTAGGAATGAACTCTTCAATTACCTTTGGAGACATTTGTACTGAGAGAGCAAAGATGTTTAAAGATGTTGGTTCCCATAGGTCAAGATTTGTATGCTACATTACATGCATGAAATGCATCCAGAGAATAAAAGCTATTTTCTGACCACTTAGTCACTTCTAAAACATCCTGTAAAACACTAACGGCAGACTACGGCAGACACAGCATCCATAAACAATTAAATATCCAGGCCCAGTCTAATATATGTAGTGACTGAAATGTCTATATGTATCTTATGCAATGTTTGATTGAATTATTGGCTGTGTTATACAAAAAGATGTGGAAATCACCTAATTTATCTTTGAGATTTTAGGGTTCTCTTTGAGTTGATAGAGTTGATGCTTATCCTAAAACACAAAATAAAATAAAATAAACAGAAAACAAAGAATGAGACACAATCATGTTCAAAATTGCTGAAGGGTGCTGGCAAAATGATTATAACAAGTTTCCCTCTTACATCAATAGCTACAATCAAAAAGTTCACATTTAGCTACAGTTAGGACTCAATGAATGCAGTAGAATATTTTTAGTCAATTTAACAACAAATAAAGAGGACCTGGAGTAAGATGATCAATCTTCACTTAGACAAATGGGATCGACAGGGGAAGTACAAGTAACAGGACAGAAGCCTAACACAGAGGGCCTTGGAAAGACTCTAGCAGTGTATCAAAGCAGATGCTGAGACTCATAACCAAACCTTCAGCAGAATGCAGGGAAACATATAAAAGAAGGGAGAGCTAGTATGACCTAGAAAGGACAGGAGCTCCACAAGGATAAAATATATCAGGGAACAGGGGCCCTCTATCAGACTGTTTCTCCAACCAAGGACCATGTATGGATATAACCTAGAACCCCTGCTCAGATGAAGCCCATGGTAGCTCAGTAACCAAGTGGGTTTTCTAGTAAGGGGAACAGGCACTATTTCTGACATGAACTCAATGACTGGCTCCTTTACCTCTCCCCCCTCCCCGAAAGAGGAACAGTCTCACTAAGCCACAGAGGAGGAAATGGCATCCAGTCCTGAAGATACCTGATAAGATAGTGTCAGATGGAAGGGGAGGAAGACCTCTCCTAACAGTGGATTTGGAAAGGGGCAGGAAGGAGATGAGGGAGGGAGGAAGGGTGGGATTGAGAGGGAATGAAGGAGGGTGCTACAGCTGGGATACAAAATAAATAACCTGTGATTAATATAAAAAATGAAAATTAATAAACAAATATATAGCATCTTGTAGTCAAACACAATGAGCTGTGTGGCTGTGCACCTATACTTCATGGTTGTCTGAATAAGACTATGCATAGCCTTGTTATGTGTAATTCTGGAGGTGCCATATGATTGCCTAATGAAACAAATGTATTTATTTGTGTTGTGTCTGTGTGTGTGGTTATAAAGTGTGAAAAAAATGCATGTAAGCAAATGTGTTATGTGCCAGTCATATTGAGAAATCCTAATGGCCAGTGAAGCATGTGAATTTACAAAAGTCCCATTTTCTGATAAGGACAACTATCAACATTTGAGACAGAGAATATCATTTGTTCTACAATCCATGATGAAATGATGTGAAGAATTTACCATAATCAACAAACATAAGTTTTGCTGCCAAAAACCAATGGTAGGAGCGAGGTGGAGGAGATGTATCAGCAGTTCAAACCCTCTCCAGCTCCTGCAGAAGAACCTGGCTCTGTGCCCAGCGGCAGTTCATACGCACTCTCTTTCCAGGGATGCCTTCTGGCTCCGCATGGGCACTGCATGCGCATGGTGCGCCTACATATTTGATAACACATATAAAATAAAAACGTTCCGTTAAAATCTCATTTAAAACATGATTATGAGAAAATACTAGTATTTCAGCTGTCCTACATCATCCTTACTGATGCAGTCATCTCTGGAAACATTTTGATGTGCCATTTACCTTGACTCAGAAGTAGTTGGAGTTGTCCTTTATTGGAATGTACTGAACATATTGCCAACAAGATACTAGACTTTATACATTTGAATTGACTCAGGCTGGACATCAAGTTAGACATCACATGTTCAGTCTACCAACCACATTGAGAATTCTGAGTAGACATACATGCCATGGGTATAGTAACATTTGAACAGGCTTTGGCTATAGACGATCTCTATCGCCAGGAAGCAAGAACTAAGAGTAAGGCTTGGACTCTTTTCAAGCTTTCATCACCTTTTCCTGCAGATGGATTCATCCATCTCCCTTCTCCGGGAGTAGTTAAACTTAATCACAGGAAGAGCTCCAGCTCTCTTAAGCATCTTAAATCTTCTCGGCTGCCTCTGTATTTTTATTCCTTTTTATCTAAAACCAATTGCAGTTGTCAGTGGCTCATTTTATACCCCACTAATAGTCAGACCCTCTGGAATTCACTAATGCTGTTACACACCAATCGATAACAATTAGCTGCCACCACTTCAACTCGATCCCAGCCTGCTTCTAGAATTAGCAGTGCGACACCCTTGATTTAATTGAGAAATACACTGATATCTGAAGCTTCTCAAACCAAATTGATGTAGACTTTTAAAATGACATCAAGACACTCACCCGTGTATCCCGGGCTCTAAAAACTTTCTTCTATTAGTGGGCTGGAGTGGAATTAGAAAGCCATTTAGAATCAGATCCTGATCTTTCCATTCCCAATTTTGTTGTCTGTTTCACTGCAAGGTGTGCCGAGGATTCTGATTTCCCAGAGACAAAAGACCTCTCTAATCAGCGGACTTAGAAGAGAGGGGCAGGGAAGAGATGAGGGAGGGATAATGAGATTGGGAGGGAATGAGTGAGGGGGCTACAGCTGGGATACAAAGTAAATAAACTGTAATTAATATAAAAAATAAAAAATAAAGAACAAAATAGAAAAAAAAGATAATATTCTGTTCTAAAAGACTATTCTTGTTCACCTTGATTTGTTGTCAATGTTGTTTCCCCCTTACCTTTCCAGATAATTCTTTATTTCAACATGACATTATCACCCATAGACATATATGCTGCTGACATCGCCACAGATGTCGGCTGAGCAAGCGTTTTTTTATCTCGATTTTTCTGCACTTTTAGACTTAAATCACCTTTTTTTTTCTCATGATCACCAGATCTTTTCATTCCACTTGGCTCGTTTTCTTCAGAAGCATTATAGTCATGTCATTCTCTTTCTGTTAGCCACATTTCATAAGTCAACAATAATCTATTAATAGCCTATTGTGTATCAGCCATCTACCTAAGCACTCGGGAAATGTCCATCTATAAGCTACACAAGTAAATAGTTTCCATGGAGTCTGCACTTTAAAAGAATTTAATGCACTTTAGCCAATTCATTATCAGGTCCTCAAATGCAGGGCCTGTCTACTGTGAATAGTCCCATTTGTTTTACTCCCAGGCCCAAGAATATGTCCTTAAGTTCAGTAATATATTAATGAAAAGCTTGAATGAAACACTCATTGTGGTATACACTGATATGCATTTGCAAAGCATTGTATATTTTGTCATTTATTAGGTTTCAAAATATTTCTAGTTACTTAATGGTCCCATCTAGACTACTACTTAACACTTTGGAATTCTAGTCTTTCACATTTTGTATAAATTTCATGTCTCTTATTTTTTTGTGCCAGATATAGATAGATAGATAGATAGATAGATAGATAGATAGATAGATAGATA
>NW_026596240.1:4227395-4327720 GCF_907164565.1 Psammomys obesus | reverse complement strand
ATAGATAGATAGATAGATAGATAGATAGATAGATAGATAGATAGATAGATAGACAGATAGATAGATAGATAAATAGCAAACCGTATTTGATTAAGGACAGGCATTTACCATTTTGCTGCTGTTTTGTCACCAGTTAAGTCAATCCTGTCCAGTGTTAAACTAGTCCATTTTCCAAGAGAGAGCTACCAGGGTTTATGACATAAGAAGGGAAAACATTCTCTAACAAGCTGGCTGATTCTGATAAGTGACGGCATTACTCAGAAGTCATTTGCTTGTTGAATTTGTCTTATCCCAAGTCACAGATGAGTGAACTTATTCCAGTGGAACTCCAAATATGACTCTCATTCATACTGTGTTTAAGTATTATTTGTAAGAAAACAGCTGCACCGACACACACACACACACACACACACACACACACACACACACACACACATATATATATATATATGAGAAGCCTTAATTCATTCATATATTGTAGCAATATGAAATAAAAGAAGATGTAACATTTTTATTTATGTGTAAAAAATGACAACTTTACAGATTGTATACTCTTTTCTTCCCACTCTCTTCTTTTTCTGCCATCCTATTTTTTTTTCTTGCAAATCATTATGATTAGCAGTCTAGTATATTCTCATAATTCTGCTGAGGAGGCTAGAATCTGTACATGTAGGGCTTTGAAATACTGAGACCTCTGATTTTCCTCCACCATCTCAAATTTCATGGCTCTCTATTGAAAAAGCCACTATTTAAAATTTGCCACAAATTCCATGTTTCTACATCAACTATAATGAAAGCTATACCACCTATTTGTGGCTCATGTCTTTGGGAAACAACATATTTCTTTTTATAAAAAATGCAAAGAGATTAAAAAACTAACAGATAATGTCATTACAAAGTGTGTGTGTGTGTGTGTGTGTGTGTGTGTGTGTGTGTGTGTGTGATAGTTAACTTCAGTGGACAACTTAACACACCTAGAAAGAAGAAAACTCAACTGAGAAATTTCCTAGATATAACTGGGCTCTAACAAAGCCCATGGGGAATTTTCTTCATAACTAAATGACACAGTAGCATCCAAACCACTGTGAGTAGTACCATCTTTAGGTAATTACCTTTAAACAAAAGTAGCTGAAAGTGAACCTGGAATTATGCCATTGAGCAGCAATTCTTCATGCTGTCTGTTTCTGTGGCTGTGTCCAGGCTGCTGTCTTATGTTGATGACTGTAACCTATAACAGGAAGCAGAATTTTTTTTTTTCAGACGACTTTGGGTCATAGTGTTCATCACAACAACATGAAACAAACAAGGACCATTTGCAAATGAAAACTTGTGAAGATAACAAATACCCAGTTGTTTATCGATATTGATCTAAGAAGTCTGTTTTATTTTGTGTTAATCATTTGTTCACAGTTCTCATAGTCTAGTTTTGTCCTCTACATATAAATCATGCTAATTTTTTAAAAAAGTGTTCAATATGAAAATTTTTATCGTGTTAGAAAATTTTCTTTTCCTATCAACAGACATACAAAGTATAACTTCATCAGTACTGGGAAAATAAATACATTTACCCTTAAAAAACGCCCTTAGCAAGAAAATATACAGCTGGCTGGTGCATAAAAGAGCAATCTAAATAAAAATTTAAAATATAGGTGTAGAAGTTATCCTATAGAGGGAGCTGATGAAGGCTCAAAGCAGCTTTCGCATATCTGCACTCCCAGGATATTATTTAAAGGAGCCCTGGCCACACGGGTCAAGAACGCCCTGAGAAGCAGGGGGACCTGTCCACTTTTACTCTCACTTGTTCACTGCATCTGCAGTGTACATATCCTTTGCTAAATTACCCAATTCACAGAGAACCTGTCTATTTGTGACTTATAGCTCTCTTGGGGAAAATGGATAAAAGTCTGACAGCTAGGACAGCAGAGGTCAGATCATTGTCCTTTAAATGGAATTTCATAAGGCGTTTGAAGAAAAATATGGGTCTCAACTCAAAATACAAAGAAAAAAATGTGATCAATCTCTTAAAATCTTCCTGTGCAATTTTAAGCTTCTTGAGAGCATGTCAAAAGAAAAAAAAGAAAAAGAAAAAAACAGAAGCCATGGATGAAGGAAATAGAAATTTAGTTAGACTAGCTTGAGAGAAACGGAGACAATTCATTTTGTTAACTGGACAATGTAACCTTCTGTCTTCCAATGGCCATCAATAAATTTTAGCATCTGATGAAATAGATCAAGCAGTGACACTTCTACACCATCCATCATTTTTTGTATCCTCCATCCTTTGGGATGATCAATACAATAACATCGTGACATCACGAGGTTATCAGTGATGAAACCGAAGAGTGTAAAGTTAAAATCTTTATTCCCAGTGACCCAGAGCATGTCTCAGAGCAGAAATTATCACTCCTGCTGTTTAATTTTAGGACTTAAATATCATCTGTCACCTCTAAAGTACCTAGAGCTATACCTAGTTCATGGATTACACAGGTTAGTGTGTCCTCCGAGATGTTTGCTTTGTTTGTGCTTTGTACTTTCTTTCTTCACAGGAGGTTATTCTACAATCTGCAGGACATTGAACAAAACTGTTGGTTTACTGTAATTGCATTGTGGAAGAAGAGCTGAAAATTTCACATAATACACACACACACACACACATATATATGTGTGTGTGTGTGTGTGCGTATGTATATATTTCTCTATAATACATTTTTGTTATTCCAGTTAGTGAACTAAATTACTCACATAGGGCCAACACCTGCATTAATCGTTCTCCAAGGTTGACTGACTGATTCTAGGAAACTGAAATGGAATTAGAATTATATTGGGCTAGCTCTGGCCCCGTAAATAGTTATTTATTGATGTTAGTTTGAACTCATTAATAATAAACCATCAATTATGTATCAGTATTGCATTAAGGATAGAATTCAAAAGTCTACCTTTGGTATAACTTGACCAACAATAAACTCAGCTTTTGAATTTACTACTGCTCTGTCTGTCCCTTTGTCTTTCATTGGCCCTGATTGTATGTATGAATCTGAATTTGTGCCTTTATGATGGCTGTCTTATGAATCTGTTTCTATTCTTATCTGTGTTTGAGTTGTTTTTCCATGTCTGAGTGTGTCTATCTGTTGTAACCGTTGCTAACAAAAGGCTTGAATCTCTCTGTCATTGAATGGGAAGGAATGAGTGATATTTTTCAGAAAACTGTAACAGAGTTTTAAAGGGGACTTATCCCTGGTTCAAACTAACTCTTTTTGACTCAGGTAACAGTATTACAAACACCATTGTTTATTAAGTGATATTTAAATTTTGCTTTCAGCATTTATGGTGGTTGCTCATTTATAAGGTCACTTCGCGCCTATTTTCTGTTGTAGAAAATGATTTATATAACACACCTACATTACTCTTGGGTTAGGGGCATAGTAGAATACATAATTTAAGATTCAGCTTTATATTAGCTTAGGTTGTAAAGTTGATTACATGGGAAATTCAAGGAAAGATTGATTGTTATGTTTTTCATTTAAGGGTGAAAAGAAAAAACAAACAAAAAAAAACAGGCTGAATGTACAGTACCATCATAGTCTTAAGTTTTTTTTTATTACTATTACTTACACTTTATTCATTTTGTATCCCCCCATAAGCCCCTCCTTCCTCCCCTCCCTTTTCCACCCTACCTCCCCTTTCTGCATGCATGCTCCTCCCCACGTCCACTGATAGGGGAGGTCCTCCTCTCCTTCCTTCTGATCTTAGTCTATCAGATCACATCAGGAATGGCTGCATTGTCTTCTTCTGTGGCCTGGTAAGGCTGCTCCCCAATCAGGGGGAGGTGATCAAAGAGCAGGCCAATCAGTTTATGTCAGAGGCAGTCCCTCTTCCCATCACTATGTAAGCCACTTGGACACTAAACTGCCATGGGCTACATCTGTGCAGGGGTTCTAGGTTATCTCCATAAATAGTTTTTGGTTGGAGTATGAGTCTTTGGGAAGTTCCCTGTGTTCAAATTTTTTTCTTCTGTTGCATAGTCTTAAGTTTTAAGTGACCTCATGGTATGGTATGCTATCAACTCTGTGAGGTCCAGTATAATTTAGCATTTAACATCTCTTAGAAGGGAAGCTATTGTTCAATTGAAAATATTTTTTTTCTAGCAATATATCTTAATCACAGTTTTCCCTCCCCAATCTTGCTGACATCAACACTCATCAAACATCATGTTTTCTTTCTCTTTAGAAAACAAATAGGAATATTGAAAACAAAGCAAAAGAAAAAAAAATACAGTCAAATCAAGTGCACATACATATCCAAAAATAAAACTAATCCTCTGATATCTTCTAAAATTTCTTTCTTGATTTTTTTTTTCCTTTGGGATTTTCTTACCCTAAACTGGTTAGACAATTTCTCTGGTATATTCTTAGGAACCCCGTTCCCTCTATATGAGTACCTCTGATTTTCATTATGGGAGTGGGACAATTACAGATGTGGCCTCTTTCATGTGAATTTAGGGCGGTACAGATATTTTTGATAGTTTACATAATCAATAATAAATTTCCTCCTCCACTAACACAAATAAATAAATAAATAAATAGATAGATAGATAGGTAGATAAATAAATAAATAAATAAATAAATAAATAAATAAATAAATAAATAAAATTTCTTCCTTCATAGACTTGAAGTTATTATACAGGTCTTTCACTTGCTTGATTAGCATTACACCAATATTTATTTATTCATCTATCTATTTTTTATTTATTATTTTAAAATTATTTTTATTTTTTACATTAATTACAGTTTATTTACTTTGTATCCAAGCTGTAGCTCTTTCCCTCATTCCCTCCCTTCCTCTCCTCCTCCCTGCTCCTCTCTAAGTCCACTGACAAGTGAGGTCCTCCTCCTCTTCCCTCTGAACCTAGCCTATCAGGTCTCATGAAGACTGGCTGCATTGTCTTCCTCTGTCTCTTGGTAAGGCTTTCCCCTTATCAGGGGGAGGTGATCAAAGTGCCAACCCCTGATTTCATATTTAAGACAGGCCCTGTTCCCCTTACTAGTGTACCGCTTGGATACTGCACTGTCTGAGCTATGTCCAAGCAGGGGTTTTATGTTATATCCATGCATGGTCCTTGGTTGGAGAATCAATCTCAGACAAAATTTGTACACCTATGGAAGCTAAACAAGAAGGGAGGAAATAGTGTAAGATCAATCCTCACTCAGAAAGACAAATGGGATGGCCATTGGAAGTAGGAGAAAACAAGAAACATGATAGAGGGCCTTTGAAAGACTCTACTTAGCAGTGTATCAAAGCAGATGCTGAGACTTTTTATTTGTTTATTCATTCATTTATTCATTTATTTATTTTGTAGCTATTTCACAAAATAAATAAATTTCGCTAGTTTGTTTCTCAGCCCATTTATTATTTGGATACAGAGGACTAATGTTTTGTATTGGGGGGGGGGTATCCAGCCACTATGCTGAAGGTATTTATAAGCTATAGGAGTGCCTTGGTAGAATTTTTGGAGTCACTTTTGTGTACCATCATATCATCCATGAACAACGATATTTTGACTTCCTTCTTTCAAACTTATATTTGCTTGAACTTCTTTAGTTGTCTAGCTGGGAGTTCAAGTAGTATATTGAAGAGGCAGGGAGAGAGTGGGAAGCCTTGTCCTTGGTTTTTGTGGAACTGCTTTGAGTTTCTATATAATTACTTTGATGTGGCTATGGGTGTACTGTATATTGCTTTTATTATATTTAAGTATAGGACTTGTATCCTTGATCTCTCCAAGACTTTTATCATGAAGGAATATTGGATTTTGTTAAGGCTTTTTCTTCATCTAATGAGATTATCATAAAATTTTTTCTTTCATTTTATTTTTATGGGGGATTACATTGATGAATTTTGTATATTGAACCACCCTTGTATCCCTGGGATGAAGTGTACTTTTAATGGTTGGTGATGTATTCTTGGATTTGATTGTGTGTGAATGTGGTATTCTTGGCTTCAATTTGCAGGTGCTTTATTGAATATTTTTGCATCAGTGGTCATAAGGGAGATAGGTATGAAATTATGTTTTTGTTGAATCTTTGTGTGGTTAGGTATCAGAGTGACTGTGGCTTCACAGAATGAGTTTGGCTATTTTCCTTTTTCTATTTTGTGAAATAGTTTGAGGAATATTACTATTAGTTCTTTAAAAGTCAGGTTAAATTCTGAGCTAAAATCACCTGGCCCTGGGCTTTTTCTTTATTTTTTATTTTTATTTTTTGGAGGGGGTGGAGACTTTGATGATTGCTTCTATTTCATTAGGGTTATAGGTCTGTTTAAACTGTTTATCTGATCTTAATTTAGCCCTTGTAAGTGAAATCTACATAGAAAATTGTCCATTTTGCTTAGGATTTTCAATTTTGTGGAATACAGGCTTTTGAAATAAGAACTAATTAATCTTTGGATTTCTTCAGGATCTGTTGATTCATTCCTGAGTTAGTTTGGTTAGGGTTTTGTCAATTTGTTTATTTTCTTAATAAACCAGCTCTTGGTTTCATTGATTTTTTGTTTTTTGTATTTTATTTTATTTATTATTATTTTTTTTGGCCTGAAATTCTCTTTCTTTGTTGGGTCTTTTTAATTTTTTTTTTAATTTTAATTTTTATTTTTATTAATTACACTTTATTCCTTTGTATCCCCTCTGTAACTACTTCCCTCCTCCCCTCCCAATTCCACTCTCTTTACCTCTTCCTGACCCTTTGTCCACTGATAAGGGAGGTCTTCCTCCCCTTCCCTCTGATCCTAGTCTATCAGGTCTCATCAGGAGTGGATTCATTGCCTTCCTCTGTGGCCTAGTAAGGATGCTCCCCCTTCAGGGGGAGGTGATCAGAGAGCAGGCCAATCAGTTCTTGTCAGAGACAGTCCCTGTCCCCATTACTATAGAACCCACTTGGCACTGAAATGCCATGGGCTACCTCTATGCAGGGGTTCCAGGCCATCTCCATGAGTGGTCCTTGGTTGGAGTATCAGTCTCAGAAAAGACTCCTGTGCCCAAAACTTGTATTGTACTATTTGTTTCTAAGTTATATATTTCAGCCCTGAGTTTGATTATTTTCTGTTGCATACTTTTCTTGGCTGTTTTTGCATCTTTTTGTTCTAGAGCTTTTACTTGTGCTTTTAAATTGAAGAACTCTCCAATTTCTTTATGAAGATGCTTAGTGCTATAAAATTTCTCCTTAGCTTTCATATGTCTCAGAAGTTTGTGTATGTTGTTCCTTCATTTTAATAGATTTCTAGGAAGCCTTTAATTTCATTCTCTATTTCTGCCCTGACGCAGCTCTCATTCTGTAGATAGTTGTTCAGTTTCCATGTGTATGTAGGCTTTTTGATATTGGTGTTGTTGTTGAGGTCCAATAATAGTCCTTGGTGGTCTGATAGGATGCAAGGGATTATTAATATTTTCATGTATCTGTTGAGGCTTGCTTTGTGGCTAGCTATATAGTATATTTTAGGGAAGGTTCTATGAGGTTCTGAGAAGTAGATTCTTTGTGTTGGGAAGAAAAGTTCTGTGGATATATGCTTGGTCCATTTGATTCATGATATGTGTTAGTGTCATTGTTTCTTTGTTTAGTTTCTGATTTGTTGACATGTCCTTTGATGAAAGTTGGGTGTTGAAGTCTCCCACTATTAATGTGTGGGAATCTATGTTTGCTGAGTTCCAGGTTTAATCCATGCTTGTATGATAACATCAAGGGGTTATTTCAATCTTTTTTCATCTGCTGAGGTTTGCTTTGTCTACATGTATATGCTCAATTTTGGACAAAGTTCTGTGAGATGCTGAAAAGAAGGTATATTCTTTTGTGTTTGGGTGAAATGTTCTGTAGGTATCTGTTCTGTAGGTATCGTGGTCCATTTGATTCATAACATCTCTAAGTATCACTATTTCTCCATTTACTCTCTGTCACTTGTTAGAGTCGGGTCTAAATTTTCCCATTATTAATGTGTGGAGTTTGTTGTGTGATTTAAACTTTAGTAATGTTTCTTCTATGAATGTGGCTGCCCTTGCATAGATATTCAGAATTGAAATGTCATCTTGGGGTGTTTTACCTTTGATGAATATGAAGTGTCTTTCCTCATCACTTTTGATTAATTTTGGCCAAAAATCTATTGTATTAGATATGAGACTGTTTACACTACCGATCTTCTTAGGTCTATTTGCTTATAAAATCTTTTTCCAGGCCTTTACTCTGAGGTAACGTTGATAGCTTTTTTGCTGAGATGTGTTGTTTCTGGTATGCAAAAGGATAATGAATCCTTTATTGTGTGTGTGTGTCCATTCTGTTAGCCTGTGTCTTTTTATTGGGGGTTTGAAGCCAGTGATGTTGAGAGATATTAATGGCCAGTGGTTGTTACTTCTTGTTGATTTGAAGATGGTGATAGTAGAGTTACTATGTATGATTCCTTTATTTTGGTTTTGTTGGTGTGGGGTAATTTATTTCCTATGTTTTCCTGCCAATAGTTAACTTCCTTGAGTTGGTGATTTCCTTCTATAATCTTCTGTAGGATTTGTGGTTAAGTTCTATTTAAATTTGTTTTTGTTGTGGAAGATCTTCATTTCTCCATATATGGTGATTAGATGTTTTGTTGAATATAGTAGTCAGGGCTGACATCTATGGTCTCTCAGTGTCTATAAGATACCTGCTCTGGCCCTTCTCACTTTTAGAATTTCTTGGGGGAAATCAGGTGTAATTCTAATAAGCCTGTCTTTATATGGAACTTGGCCTTTTCCCTTGCAGCTTTTAATATTCTTTCTTTATTCTGTACAGATAATGTTTTGAGTAATATATTCAGGGAAGATTTTGTTGTTTGGTCCAATATATTTAGTGTTCCGTATGCTTCCTGAATGGTTATAGGCATCGTTCCTTAGGTTGGGGAAGTTTTCTTCTATGATTTTGTTGAAAATATTTTCTCGGTTTTGGCGCTGGAAGTTTTTCCTTCTTCAATTCCTATTATTCCTCTGTTAATTAAATTTTTATTTTTAATATTAGTTATAGTGTATTAACTTTATATCCCAGCTATATCCCTCTACAGGCTACAATAGCCTGCAAGCACAGTCTGCCTTGTGGCATCTGTGTCCAATCCTGCCAGTGTGCCACCCATTTGGCTCATTCCATTTCCTGGTATTGGTAACCATCAGAGAACAGCAGTGTGCTTGAAGCACCATTTTCTGGGCCCTCTCGATTCCCCAGGCCACATCTCCACTTGCATTCTTGGAGTCCAGCAACCATTGGAGCAAAGCAGACATCAGAAAGCAGTAGTAACCATCAGGGAGCAGCAGAGACCAAAACCAATCAGGGACCAACAGCATGGCCTCCCCCATAATCCGGTCCCCAACCCCACCTTCAATACCAGATACTGGCAGCCATCAGAAACTACTGGCTCTCACTGTATCCCTGGAGATCACCTAGAAAAGCCAGAGGACTGCTACCATCTCGGACAACCAGCTTATCCTACAATCCAAGAAGCCAACTACCATCAGGCACCACAGGTTTGCTAACACCAGGTACAACCAAATGACTAGAGGCCAGCATAAGAACACAAGCAACAAAACTCAGGGCCAAATTATGCCATCAGAAAACAACTATTCTACCATAGCAGGCCCTGAAGATACTATCACACTTGAGGCACAATAAAGCAATCTTAAATTTGAGGTTATGAAAACGATAGAGGCTTTGAAAGAGGAAAATAAATCCCTCAAAGAAATACAGGAAAATGAAATCAAATTGGTCAAGGAACTAAACAAGTCCCTTAAAGAAATAGAGGAAAAGAAAATCAAATGAGAGAAGGAAATGAATAAAACTGTTAAAGACTTAAAGATGGAAATAGAAACAATAAAGAAAACACAATTTAACATTATCCTGGAGCTAGAAAACCTAGGGAAGAGAACAGAAACCAAAGACACAAGCATCCCTCCTTCTCTTCCAATCCCACCATCTCTCCCTCATCTTCTTCCTACCCCTTTCCAAGTCCACGGGTTGGGGAAGACCTCCTCCCCTTTCCTCTGACCCTGTGTAATCAGGTATCTTCAGGCCTGGCTGCAAAGTCCTCCTCTGTGGTCTAGCAGGACTGCTCCTCCCTCAGTAGGGGGTTGGGGGAGGTCAAAGAGGCAGTATCACCAACAGAATACAAGAGATAGAAGAGAGAATCTCAGGAGTAGAAGATACAGTGAAAGAAAACTGATACACATCAGTCAAAAAATATTAAATCTAAATATTTCCTGTTACAAAGCATCCAAGAAATCTCTGAAATGATGAAAAGACCAAACCTAAGAATAGGCACACTGGCAAGGACTGGGCACAGATGGCCCAAGGCAGACTGTGTTTGCAGGTCTCTGTTGCTCAGCTCTAGCTGACCATGAGCTACGGTTTCCTGGTAGTTGCTATCCTGGGAAATGGAGTGCCCCAAAGACCGCACTTAGAGCAAGCAGCTGTCCAGTCTGCAGATATTGTTTTTCTTAATCTCACAAGATGTTATTATTATTTACTAATACCTAAACTTAAAAAAAAACATTTTTGAGAAAACTTAATTCATTTTTATGATATTTTTCTTAGAGTCAACTATGTGCATAGATTGATAATGTTAGGAACTTCATCAGCTCACTGAAATAAAATCTAATCACAGGATCCCCCATTAGTAACCAACCCATGGAAGATCAGCAAGTTCCTATCTTAACTATCAGCACTTCCAATAATTTTAGAAATTTAAGTGTTTTCTACAGACCATTTTTCCAGGTATTGGAGTATCTGCTGTTCATTCAGGCCTTATGATCTTGTAACAGAGACAGTTCAAACATAGGTAACAATCTGCTTATGATGAAGTCTTAGGGAAAAAAAAATGACCTGTAGAATTGATATTTCTTTCTTTTTTTCTTTTTTTTTAAGTTGCCAAAAGTATGAGTGATTTATTCTTTTTTTCCCTTTTTTAAATTCTTTATTAATTACACTTTATTCACTTTGTATCCCCCATGTGGTTCCCTCCCAACTCCAGTCCCAATAACTCCCTTCCTCCACCCTCTGCATGCATGCCCCTCCACAAGTCGACTGATAGGGGAGGTCTTCTTTTCCTTCCTTCTGATCCTAGTCAATTAGGTCTCATTAGGAGTGGCTGCATTGTCTTCTTCTGTGGCTTGGTAATGCTGCTCACCCCTCAGGGGGAAGTAATTAAAGAACAGGCCAATCAGTTCATGTCAGAGGCAGTCCCTGTTCCTACTATGATGGAACCCACTTGGATAATGAACTGCCATGGGCTACATCTCTGCAGGGGTCTTAGGTTATCTCCATGCACAGTCCTTGGTTGGAGTATCAGTCTCAGGAAAGACCACTGTGCTCAGATTTTTTTGGTTCTGTTGCCCTCTTGTGGAGTTCCTGTCCTCTCCAGATCTGACTGTTACCCACTTCTTTCTTAAGATTCCCTGCACTCTGCCCTAAGGTTGCCCATAAGTCTCAATATCTACATTGATAGTTTGCAGGGCAGAGCTTTTCAGGGGTCCTCTGTGTCAGGCTCCTGACTTGTTCCCTCTTATCTCCTTCTTCTGATGTCCAGCCTCTTTGTCTTTCTGGATAGGTATTGAGCATTTTAGCAAGAGTCCTCCCACTTGATTAGTTTATTTAGGTGTACAGATTTTAGTAGGTTTGTCCTATATTATATGTCTCTATGAGTGAGTATATACCGTGTGCATCTTTCTGCTTCTGGGATAGCTCACTCAGGATGGTCTTTTCCAGATCCCACCATTTACCTGCAAATTTCATGATTTCCTTGTTTTTTTATTGCTGAGTAATATTCCATTGTGTAGATATAGCACAATTTGTGCATCCATTCCTTCACTGAGGGGCATTTGGGATGTTTCCAGCTTCTGGCTATTACAAATAAGGCTGTTACAAACATTGGTGAGCAAATGTCCTTATTGTGTACTTGAGACTATTTTGGGTATATGCCTAGGAGTGGTATAGCTGGATCTACAAGAAGCACTATTCCAAGTTACTGAGAAAGCTCCAGATTGATTTCCAGAGTAGTTGTACAAGTTTACATTCCCACCAGCAGTGGAGGAGGGTTCCCCTTTCTCCACAACCTCTCCAGCATGTGTTGTCTCTTGAGATTTTCATTTTAGCCATTCTGATGGGTGTAAGGTGAAAGCTTAGGGTCGTTTTGATTTTCATTTCCCTGATGGCTAATGAGGTTGAGCATTTCTTTAAGTGCTTCTTTGCCATTCGATGTTCCTCTACAGAGAATTCTGTTTAACTCTATTGTTTAGTTGGATTACTTGATTTTTTGCTGTTTAACTTCTTGAGTTCTTTATATATACTTCATATTAGTCCTCTGTCAGATATAGGGTTGGTGAAGATCTTTTCCCAATCTGTAGTCTGTCGTTTTGTTCTGATGACAGTGTCCTTTGCTTTATAGAAGCTTTTCAGTTTCATGAGGTCCCATTTATTGATTGTTGATCTTAGAGCCTGTGCTGTTGGTGTTCTGTTCAGGAAATTGTCTCCTGTGCCAATGAGTTCAAGAATCTTCCCCACTTTGTTCTTCTAAGCAGTTTAGTGTGTCTGTTTTTATGTTGAGGTTTCTGATCCACTTGGACTTTAGTTTTGTGCAGGGTTATAAGTATGAATTTATTTGTATTTTTCTACATGTAGACATCCAGTTAGAACAGCACCATTTGTTGAAGATGCTGTCTTTTTTCCATTGAATCATTTTGGCTTCTTTGTCAAAAATCAGGTGTCCATAAGTGTGCGGATTTATGTCAGGTTCTTCTATTTGATTCCACTGATCCACCATTCTATTTCTATGCCAGTACCATGCAGTTTTTAGTATTGTTGATCTGTAGTACAGCTTGAGATCAGGAATGGAGATACCTCCTGAAGATCTTTTACTATAGAGAATTGTTTTAGCAATTCTGGGTTTCTTGTTGTTCCATATGCGTGTGAGAATTTTTTCTTTAAGGTCTGTAAAGAATTGTGTTGGTGATTGGATGGAAATTGCATTGAATCCGTAGATTGCTTTTGGTAAGATGGCCATTTTTGCTATATTAATCCTGCCAAACCATGAGCATGGAAGATCTTTCCATTTTTTGATATCTTCTTCTAATTCTTTCTTCAGAGACTGGAAATTTTTTCATACAAGTCTTTGACTTGATTGGTTAGGTTCAAACCAAGGTACTTTATGTCCTTTGTGGCTATTGTGAAGGGTGTTGTTTCCCTAATTTCATTCTCAGCCCTTTTGTCTTTTGTATACAGGAGGGCTATTGATTTTTTGAGTTAATTTTGTATCCAGGCACTTTTCTGAAGGTGTTAATCAGCTGTAGGAGTTCCCTTTTAGAATATTTGGGGTCACTCAGGTATACTATCATATCATTTACAAATAGTGATACTTTGACTTCTTCCTTTCAGATTTGTATCCCCTTGATCTCCTTCAACTGTCTTATTGCACTAGCAGTTTCTTCAAAAACAATGTTAAAGTGATATGGAGAGAGTTGGCAGCCTTGCATTGTCGCTGATTTCAGTGGGAATGATTTAAGTTTCTCTTCATTGAGTTTGATGTTGGCTATAGGCTTGATGTATATCGCCTTTACTATGTTCAGGTATGTGCCATGTATCCCTGATCTCTCCAAGACTTTAAACATGAATGGATGTTGGATTTTGTCAAATGGCTTTTCAGCATCTAAGGAGATGATCATGTCGTTTTTATCCTTCAGTTTGTTTATGTGGTGGATCACATTGATGGATTTCTGTATATTGAACCACCCCTGCATGCCTGGGATGAAGCCTACTTGTTCGTAGTGGATGATTTCTTTGTGAAATGGACAATTTTCTTGACCTATTTTACATGACAAAGCTGAATCAAGTGCAGGTAAAGCAATTAAATAGTCCTATATCACCTAAGGAAATAGAAGCTGTCATCAAATTCTACCATGCGAAAAAAGCCTAGGGCCAGATGGTTTCAGCGCAGAATTCTATGGGACCTTCATAGAAGAGTTAACACCAATACTCTTCAAACTATTCCACAAAATAGAAACAGAAGGAACACTACCAAACTCATTCTTTGAAGCCACAGTCACCTTGTACCTAAACTTCACAAAAAAGAACAAAGAAAGAGTATTTTATGCCAACCTCCCTCCTGAACATTGATACAAAAATACTCAACAAAATACTTGCAAACAAAATCCTTGAACTTTCCTCTTAGCACTGCTTTCATTGTGTCCCATAAGTTTGGGTATGTTATGCCTTTATTTTCATTGAATTGTAGGAAGTCTTTATTTTTTTTTCTTTATTTCTTCTCTGACCCACCTGTCATTTAATAGCAAGTTGTTCAGTTTTCATGTGTGTGTAGGCCTTTTGCTATTTTTGTCATCAAGTTCCAGCTTTAGTCCATTGTGGTCAGATAGGATACAAGGGATTATTTCAATCTTCTTGTATCTATTAAGTCTTGCTTTGTGACAAACTATATGGTCTATTTTGGAGAAGGTTCCATGAGGTGCTGAGAAGAAGTTAAATTCTTTTGTGTTTTGGTGAAAGGTTCTGTAGATGTGTGAGGTCTATTTGTTTCATGACCTCTGTCAGAGTTATTGTTTCTTTGTTTAATTTCTGTTTTGTTGTCAAGTCCTTTTTATGTGAGTGGTGTATTGAAGTCTCCCACTATTAATGTGCAGGGGTCTATGTGTGGTTTAAGTTTCATTAAAGTTTCTTTTACAAATGTGGGTACCCTTTCATTTGGGGCATAGATATTCAGGATTGTGATATCTTCCTTGGGATTTTTCCCTTGATGAGTATCTCTATCTCTTTTGATTAATTTTGGTTGAAAATCTATTTTATTAGATATTAGAATGGCTACTCCTTCTTGCTTCTTGGGTCCATTTGCTTGGAAAACCATCTTCCAGTCCTTCCAGTCCTTCTCAGGTAATTTCTATCTTTCTGATTTAGTTGTGTTTCTTGTATGCAACACATTGTTGGGTCTTGTTTAAGCATCAGTTCTGTTAGTCTGTGACTTTTTATTGGAGAATTGAGTCCATTGATGTTAAGGGAGGTTAATGACCAGTGGCTGTTAGATCCTTTGATTTTGATGTTGACTGTGGTAGTTTGTTTGGCTACTTTTTGTTTTCCTGTAGTGAGTTATTTATTTCCTGTGTTTTCTTGAAAGTAGTTAGTTTTCTTGGGTTGTATTTTTCCTTCTAGTATCTTCTGTAACACTGCGTTTGTGTGTAGGTATTGTTGAAATTGGTTTTGGTCATTGAATATCTTGTTTTCTCTGTCTATGAGGACTGATAGTTTTGCTTAGTATAGTAGTTTAGGCTGACATCTGTGTTATCTTAAGGTCTGCACGATATCGGTCCAGGCTCTTCTGGCTTTCATAGTCTCTGTTGAGAAGTCAAGTGTGATTCTGTTGGGTTTGCCATTATATGTTAATTGGCCTTTTTCCCTTGCAGCTTTTAGTATTTTTTCTGGGTTCTGTATACTTACTGTTTTGATTATTATGTGGTTGGGAGGATTTTCTTTTCTGGTCTAATTTATTGGGTGTTCTGTCGGTCTCTTGTATTCTTATTGGCCTTTCCTTTATGTTGGGGAAATTTTCTTCAATGATCTTGTTGAAAATATTTTCTGGGCCTAGGAGGAGGGAGTCTTCTTTTCCTCTCTTCCTATTATTCTTAGATTTTGTCTTTTTATTTTGTCTTGAATTTCTTGGATGGTCTGTGTCAAGAATTTTTTAGATTTATTATTTTCTTTGATGGATACATCAATTTCTTCCATTGTATCTTCAACACCTGAGATTCTTTCTTCCATCTCTTGTAGTCTGTTGGTTATGCTTACCTCTATAGTTCCTGTTTTCTTTCCTAGGTTCTCCCTCTCCATGATTTCCTCTATTTGTGTTGTCTTTAATTTTTCCAATTCTATCTTCAGATCTTGTACCATTTTGTAGATTTCCTTCACCTGTCTGACTGTATTTTCCTGTTTTGCCTTCAATTGCTTCAGCTGTTTGTTTGAATGTTCCTCTGTTTCTTTTATTTCTTTCAGTGAATCAAACTGGCTTCATCTTCCTGTATTTCTTTACGGATGGCCATAATCTGTTTTATTATATCTTCCCCTAATTCTTTACACATTCTATTTACTTCCTCCATTAACCTCTTCATAAGCATAGACATAAGGTCATCTTCTTTAATTTCACTTTTGTTATGGTGTCCAGGGCTACTTGCCCCTGGATAACTGGGTTCTGGGGATGCCATATTGTTTTGCCTTTTGTTGGTTGTACTTTTTCGCTGGCCTCTACCCATCTCTCTGTTTCAGGTGTTGTCTGTTAATTTCTGGTGCCTGCTTGGTTCTGGGGTGAGGAGAATCCATTTAGAGGGATTCTGAAGTTCTCCTCTGCCTTTTGGGTATGGTCAACTGAATGGTGGTGCTTCTCAGGAACTGTCACAGTTCACTTCAGACGTATGGACCTGTGTGGTAACTGTGAGGTTCAGGAAGGCTCTCCTCTCATCAGAAGAGGTCCAGGTGATGGCTGCCCTTCTGCTGGGTTTCTTGCTCTGAATTTAGTGAGCAACAGCTCTTGCTCTTAAGGTGTAATTGTTGGGTACAGCCCTCTTGAAGAACCAGGGATTCCCACAGTTTTGTCAGGTTAGCCAGGGATAACTGGTTGATCCTTGGAGCAGTATCTGTATTGGCTCTCTGGCTTTTGTAGGTCTGAGGATGCAGCTGTGTACCCCAGTGTCCTAGAGATACTCAATAATGGTGGGTGAGCATAGTGCTAATGCCTTCAATAGAAGGCTAGAGCCTAGAGTTTGCATTAATCCAGAAAGTCTTTTGGAGCTGGGTGTCCTGAGCATTGGACCTGATGATCCCCCTGCTGAGGGGTTTCCTTCTGACAGGGACACTCAGTCTTTGTTTGGGGACAGCTATTCTGTCTGTGATGATAAGTAGAACCCCCAGGCACAGACTTATGTGGCTCCACCTTTCTGCCTTTCTAGGGATTGGGTGCCTGGGTGTCTGCCAAAACTGGGTAATTTTTCCCGTGACCCTTTTGCGGTGGTGGTATCGGCTGAGTGCTCTGAGATCAGACCAGCCTTCCCCTCCCTGTGGGTTTGCACCTGACAGAGAAACTCAGTATCTGGTGCCCTGGGGCCCACAGCTCTATCTAGGGCAGCTAATCAGCTTACAGTCAGGATTCTGTGCCAGGGCCTGGGTCCGTGGCTCTGGATCTGGGCTGGCTCCTGGGTGCCCTCAGAACCCCGAGTCTTTTCCATGGGATGTTTGGGTTACCTAAGGTTGGTTCCAATAGTTTCCTGCAGTGTGGGGTTATTTCTCGACTGAAAATCTCTGTCTCGATGTTGTGGTGCCCACAGTTCATTCTGGGACAGTGATTAGAGTATGCTGGCACGTGGCTCTGTGCTGGTGACCAAGAGCCTGGTAGAACTGGGATCTCTTCAGCGTTTTAGCTGGCTGAGTTAAAGCTGATTGAATCCCACCCCGAGGGGTATCCTCTCACCTGGGAAAAAAATCACTTGTGTTTTGGGGCTGAGAGTTCTGACTGCTGGTCACTGTGCAGAACCTGCTGTGCTGCTGGTCAAAATGAGAGTTGTGCTGGTGCCGTGATCTTGCAGATTCCGACTCCGACACATATTTCTTAAGTCAGTGGTTGAGTGAATGAATGAGATAGTTTTCAAATGTCAGAAAAAAAATTCAGATACTCATTATATTATTTGATTCCAAATTCCATTATCCTGTTTATTTCAAGGATGTCTGGGGACTGGTATGAAAATATGTGAAACAGCAAGCATGGGAGAGAGAAAAAGGAAAGTAATGATGAGTAGTATCAGCATACATTCTAAAAGTTAAACAAATATTAAAAACAAACAGTGCAATATAAAAGAAAGGAAAGGGATATTTCTAGTGATGAAATTAGCAAAATGATGGCATTTTGGCAAATTTGCATCTTTGATTTTAAACAAATAATCATGATTTACAAAAAGTAATGTATGTATGTTAAGTCATTGCTTAAGCTTACAAATTAAGCACATTAGATACACAATAAAATATTTACATATAACTTAAAAACCAAAGTGGCAGTTAAAAGACAGTGACAAATTCAACCATGACAACAAAGAAAATATCATGTTAATATCAAATAACACTATTTATTCGAATATCACTTAGAAAGAAAGCATTTTCTATTTTAGAATCCAAACTTTATTATTCTGGGCATGAATTTATATATAGGCATACATGTAAATGTTGGATGTTTTTACAAAAAAACCCTCAAAAGCTCTCAAATATCATTTGTTTGTTTTGTGCTGTGTGTGTATTTGCACATACACATATGTGCCATGTGTCATATCTGGAGGCCAGAAGATTAATTTTCAGAGGTGGGTCTTACCTTCCACCTTGTTAAGGCATGGTCTTACTTGTGTTTGCTTGCTCCTTCTGATGCCGCAATGTGCACTACTGAGGGGCTGGCCTACGCGCTTCTGACTGGCTGTGTTTTCAACTATGCCTAGGATTACTGGGGTTATAGGTGTTTGACAATACATCCAGCTTTTAAAATGGAGCAAGAGGTTAAAGTTAAGACTGAGCAACTAGAGTTGGTGTGCCACCCCACGACAGGCCCTGCAAAACAAAATTTATTTTTGCCTGTATTGACAGTGTTGTGTCCTCACATTCCTAGTATTTTAATAATGCAATACCAGGAAGCAATTACATTAACGTAATTATATTAATACAACACGGCTCAAATAATTAGAGGAAAACAAATAAGAAAATGGATTTCTGTTGCGCGGCCCATTAGATAAAGAAGTTAATATGTATTGCTTTGCCCTATTTTTAACAAACAATAATAAATTATATGAAATAAATCTTTCCATAAATTAAAAAGCATGTTATATTTGTAGTTAATTATGCTTTGCTTTGTTGTAATGACTTGCTTGTGAATGTACAAAAATCTACATTTTCCATTACAATTTAATTATATGCTCATTAAAATAAAAAGATTACTAGAGAAATCTGCTTTGAAAACAGGTAGATCAACTGCAAATCCATTCATATTACACAATAATATTTAAAATCTGATTAACAAAGGTTTTGAATTTTTTATTATATACGAATTGAATTATTATTTGTACATTATATAAAAATAGTCTACTATGAATTTAAATAGCTTAAGTTTTTTCTGTGATACAAGAGTAAATTAAAAATGTCAGTATCTACATTATTTTCAAGCACAAATATTTTCTAAGGTTGGACTTCACATTATTTTTCTAAATAAAACTTGAGTATGCCATATAACTTGTCAGAATCTGACCTCTTTAAGCTTATGTAATATATTGTAATATTGCTATCCAATGCTTTTTAATTTCATCTACATTAAAGGAAACTATTTCTTCTAATTTGCATATATTTTCCTACAAAAAAATGGAGCGGTGGTATGCCTGTATGTCTGTACATATGTATGCTTGCATAAGATTATATGGACAAAATTCAGTGTCTCTTAAAACACCTGTAGTAAATAAAATCTATCACCTAACTATAATTTAGTCACTATCACATGTGTGATAATATTAATAAGGGCGTTATAAGAACAGGTTTATCTTGCCTTCAGAGCTGCAGTGCCAAAGAGAATGCATGAAGTAATTATAGCAATATGTACCACACATAGCAGAATTGATTGATTGAGAAGAATTTTATTTAATTGATTTCCTCAGGTAGACTACAAATTACAACTCTCTATAAAAGTCATATAAAATTAAAATTATCTTATTTGTCTCAAGAAATGGAAAATATAAAAAATAAACTAGTGTCTGACAATAGACTATAAAAACTATTTCTCTTTGTACAAAACAATGACTAAATGAGCAAGACATAAAAGACCAAAGGATTGTAAAATTACAGCATTTTGTTGGACAATATAAAAATGTTGTTAAAAAAGTTTTCTAGTTAATGGAAAAGTCAATTTAGAATTAATATCAAATGTCCTTACTTGAGCTTCTTTTGGATATATGCCTAGGAGTGGTATAGCTGGATCCTGAGGAAGCACTATTCCTAATTGTCTGAGAAAGCGCCAGATTGATTTCCAAAGTGGTTGTACAAGTTTACTTTCACACCAGGAGTGGAAGAGGGTTCCCCTTTCTCCACAACCTCCCCAGCATGTGTAGTCAGTTGTATTTTTCACCTTGCCATTCTGATGGGTTTAAGGTGAAATCTCAGAAGAAGAAGAAAATAGGAAACAAGTTAGGAGCCTCCCACAGAGGGCCTCTGAAAGGCTCTGCCCTGCAGACTCTCAAAGCAGATGTTGAAACTTTTGGCCAAACTTTGGGCAGAATGCAGTGAATCTTATGAAAGAAGTAGGAAATAGTAAGACCTGAAGAGGACAGGAACTCCACAAGGAGAGCAACAGAACTAAAAAAATTTGAGCACAGGGGTCTTTCCAGAGACTCATACTCCAACCAAGTACCATGCATGGAGAAAACCTAGAACCCCTGCACAGATGTAGCCCATGGCACTTCAGTGTCCATGTGTGTTCCATAGTAATGGGAACAGGGACTGCTTCTGCCATGAACTGATTGGCCTGCACTTTGATCACCTCCCCCTGAGGGGGGAGCAGCCTTACCAGGCCACAGAGGGCAACAATGCAACCATTAATGATGAGACCTAACAGACTAGAATCAGAAGGAAGAAAAAGAAACCCACCCCTACCAGTGGACTTGGGGAGGAGCATATGTGGAGAAGGAGGAGGAATGGAGGGGTTGGGAGGGGAGGAGGAAGAGTACTAGAGGGGTGCTACAAAGTAAATAAAGTGTAATTAAAAATTAAATAAAATAAAAACTAAAAAAATCAGAAAAAAAGAATTAATATCAATTCTGTTTTAAAACATACAAGTTATGTCATTTGAAAGTTAAGCACTGCCTGTTACTGAGACTCAAAGCAAGTGACTTTAACATGAGTTAAAATAAAATTAATATCATCATGAGTTAAAGTAATTTTTTAATATTTTTTATATTATAAAAATATTGTTAATACATTATTTAATTGTTTTTTTATTCTACTCTGCTGTTGTGGCTATTAACTATGAATTAAAAATCCCTTCCTGGAGAAAGGAAAGATGCTCAGAAGACTCCAGGAGGCAAGGAAACTTATGAGAATCAGGAAAATCATAAAAATTTTAAGATTCACAAATATAAACCTTTCCCAAGTACATAATTTTAGCAGTAAACAATCGTTTAGTAGAGAAGGCCACCTTTCCACTGAACTGTTTGCATTTTGTAAACAAACTTTGAGCCTTATAGCTTTCTTCGGTTTTTAACCTATGCTTGACTGGGATTCAAGGCGATATAGTTGCCACTCAGTCATCCATACTCCTAACTCATGGCTTGTATGGAAGCACATGAATTTATTGGTTAGCCAAGCCAGAATTAATTTAAAAATTTTGGTTTGTCATTCTTGCCACATTTGGAGTAAGTAGAAATTGTTCATATCTTCCAAGGAAAGATACGAAAGTCATACATCAACAATCATCTTTTAATGATTTAACATTATGCAATGCCTGAGTGCTAAGAAGAAGAGATAATAAGTGAGGTATCAGGATGTTGTCTTAGGCTGATCTGTTAATATTTCTTGAAAAAAAAAAAAAAAGAAAAAAAATGCCTGCTGATCTGCTACCCAAGAAAGCTAAGTGATTAAAGGCAGGTAGTATATACTGCATAGATTCTAGATGGAATGATACAGTATGAAATTTCATCATAATATGCAAAGTTGCATGTAATTTAAAACATATGAAAAAATAATTGTAAATTTTTCATTTAATATTTTCATGATGCTGGATGTTATAAATGACAGATGTCATGAGGAAAAGCTCTCAGATCTGGGAAACTATTGCAAACTACAAACTCTAGTATGTAATTATTTTTTGCTTCTTCTTTTGGTTAAGGTTAAAAATATAATAAATAAAAGAAATTAATAAAATCATTTTGTTCCTCTTCTCAAAAAGTGAGAGAATGTTGTACTAATAAGTCAGGTTCCAGGATTATATTTTATTAGTTTCATGGTCAAAATTTAAAATGATCATTCTCATACTACATCAGTGTTTAGTTACTGTTTTGTTCCTGTGGCAGGACAGCATGACCAAAGCAACTTGTTAAAAATATATTTAATTTTCCCTCTTCTGATACCCTTTCCATTTGTACTTCTGAGTGAGGATTGATTATCTTACCCAGGGTCCTCCTTCTTGCTTAGCTTCTTTAGGTGTATATATATATATATATGTATATATATATATATATATATATATATACATATATATATATATAATTGAGGTTCTTACTGTTTTAAAGGGTTAATTTATGACCATCATGGTGGGAAGTATAGCAGCAGGAAGAGTCAGGCATGGTTCTATAGCAGTAGATGAAGTCTTACTTCTAATGTGCAAAATGAAAACAAAGAGCACAAACACTCCACAAGTGTTTGACGTGTGATGATTTCCAATCTGGACAGGCCCACTCCCCAGTGTCACACCATCTCCAACAAGGATAAACCTCTGAATTTCTCCTAGACAGCCCATCAGCTGTGAGCCTAACATTCAAGCATATGAGTCTATGTGGAGCAGCCTCATTCCAGCCACGACAATCTGCCAGACTGAAGCAAGGGAACTCCTGTTTCTTCTTGAAATTAAATACTGAGTTATAAAGGACTAGTTCAGGCACTTCTGATTATTCTTTAATATATCACAAGGGTGTAATTTCTGGCTGTGAAGTTAAATATGGTCAAATAATTAGAGCAAGTTATTCAAAATGTGAGAAAAGTTAGCATAAGCTTTTCTGTGTCAAAGTATTTTTGAATTTCCAATAGTTAGTCACTATGTCTTTCTCTGCTCATAAAAAAAAAACCTGAAATTGCCACAAAGATTGTGATATAACAAATGGCATTGAAGATTAAGGAGATATTGCCCTATGGTCTATGTAGAACTTATAGCATAATGGGTTATTTAACGGCCTCACTTTATTGTAAGCAATGTATACTTTTTCATACGTTAGTGTAACTTAATTTGTTCTGGCAGATGCTGCTATGTTCTAAATGGAAAGGTCCCCAATAGACTCCTGTACTTTAATGTGTCTAGTGTTGGTGGTGCTTTCTGTGAGGAGACACTACAACAACTGCAACTGGTATAAAGAAAATCATATAATTGGGACCTGGCTTACAGTGTAAAGGTTTAGTCCATTATGGTTATGGTTATGGGAAGCAAGCATGGCAGAATGCAGGTAGACATGGTGCTGGGTAGTGGCTGAGAGTTCAGCACCTGGATTCTCTGGCAGCAGGAAGAGCAAGCTATTAGGCCTACTTTGAGCTTTTTAAACCTCAAAGCCCACCTCCAAGTGACTCACTTTCTCCAAGAAAACCATGCGTACTCAAAGAAGACCTTACCTCCTAACAGTGCTACTCCCTATAAGCCCATGTGGGTCATTTTCCTTGAAACCACCACAGGCCTGTATGAGGGAAGTATATGACTTAAAGTTTCACTCTATTTACTGTTTGATCTCCCTGCTTCCTGTTTCCTTTGGTGACATGAGCGCTCAGCTTCTTGCTTCTGCAGCCATTCCTGTTGCTTGCTGCTATGCGACCTTGCCATAATGTATTAACACCCTGGGACTGTAAAATACAGTAATATTTATTAAATTGCCTTTGGTCATGGTGTTTTCTCACATGATCAGAAGTTTAAATAAACAAAGACAGCCGTCCACGAAAACATTTCAACCACAGCACATATGCACAATTGTCGCTGTTCAAGACTATATTGAGTTGAGAAATTTCAGTCACCTAATAACACCATACCCTTTATGATTCCATAACATAAAATATAGTGCAGTTGCTTTAACAGATGTGTTCCACTCTACAAAAAAAAAGAAACAATTGTAGTCAATAACCTTCCCCATTCCTCTCTTTGAGCGTCCCACCCACTCCAATTGAAACACTTCTAATTCCCAGTAAATCTCCATACTTTCATATCTTCATTTTGTGTGTGACATGGAGTCTAATTAGAAGTGCTTGCATGAGCACTGGGAAAATGTTACATATTGTGACATGAACAGTTTAATAGTCACTATACTCCTGAATAAAATGTCAACTCTTACCCTAGTCTTTGCCAATAGCAAATATTTGTTAGTGATAACTTCTTTTTACAATATAGTATAATGAACATACATTATTTATAAAATCTTACTGAAGTATTAAGTAATGGCTAAGGCCTTCTTAAGCACTTCCCAGTGACTACTTTCTGAATTTAGAGGTGATATTAAAGATTGAAGTTAGGGCCTTGGGGATGCTAGGCAAGTGTTAACTGCTCCGTGGCTACATTCCTCATTTGTAGTCTTCAATACTGCTAGGATTGTTGATGGTAACTGCACAATAAATACAGAACACTATTGATCTTTTACAGAACATCTTTGCTGTATTTTAAAGCTAAATAATGTTTAACAAAACAAATATCTCCATTGTCTTATAATTATTTATACTGTTCAGTGCAGTAAAATTACCTTTGAGTTTCTACTGCAATGTAGTAAATTCAGTAAGATATTTAGTCTAGGTGTGAAGTGAACATTCACAATCATTCTTGCATAAATGTCCCTCTCTTATTTTTATGAAATGTCTCATTTTTATGAAATGAGAAAATCACCTATCAATGCATTTTTTAAAGAATGCTTCCTAGTTATTAAAAAAAAATACACAATCCACACTTGTCCAAAATTTCCATTTAAGTGATACTAATGAGAAAAAAAGAATCAAAAACAGAAGAAATTTATACTTCACAGTTAATTAATGATGTTAATTATATGTACATTATAATATTGTAATTATGGTAATTTGAAATACAATTTAGTGGTATTTTAGCAATGCGAATAATTTAGGGCTTATATTTTTATAGACTGTGAAACCACCAGTGTCATTGAAGACTAAAATAACCTGCTTACTTCAGCTTTTCTAAGTATAAGCTGAGCTGGATAGGGAACTGATTTCGGAAAAGAAAAACTAATTTTTAGACTATTAAATTAATATGTGAATAAATAAGATAATTATCTATAGAACTGTGGATTAGTAGAAAAGATACATAGATAAAATAATATTGCATAGACTAAAGATAAAGGACAAAAGAACTGCTGTAAAATGCACTGTGGGTTGTGTCACGTGCTGCCTAGTTGGATACACATAAGAAAGAATATGACAGAGCTGAATGAATTGAATGACACACAGAGCCTGGTCTACAAAGAAGTCCAGTACAGATAAGGCTGTTACACAGAGAAACCCTGCCTCAAAAAACAAAACAAAACAAAAGTAAACATAAATCAAATACAAATAGAGTAAATGTGAGTAGAAATGTTTAGCTGGCTTAAGTAGTACCTGGGAAATCATTCCTCTAGAGAGCAGTTTTGTGGAAATATTTACTATAGATAATTACAAGTTATGCCTTTAAATCAATATGATCTTGCTAAAAGATAAATCAATAGAAAAACCTTGCTACATTTTTCTGGGTTTATGGTAGTGGCAATGAACTTGACTTTGCAAATCAAGCAGAGTTAGCAGGCACACAACATCCAACCTCATTGTGCCCACTACATTTCTTTACACTCATTATTGAGACAATGCCTAAGGAAGCCATCCCCTCACCCATGTGTTTTAGCTAATGAATATTATCAGAGGTGAACATTGAAAGACTGGGACATAGTTAATTTTTCCTTTCTGCTCTTGCAGGGTTGATATAAACTAAGTTAACATGTATAAAGTTCACTTGTTTCTCACATGATCAGACAACGTGGTTCCAAAGAAACAATGGATGAAAATTTAGATGGTTTCAACAGCTAGATCAGACTTTATTTAGACTGACAGGGTTTGTTTCAATGTCTGGCTACTCATGATCTCAGTGTAGAACTTAGCCACACGTGACTAAAGTCTGGGATAAGGCATATAATATTCTTCAAACTGATGATTTTTAGCTAAGGATAAAGAAGAGGGAATTGGTATTTATTTGACACTGAGTGGTTACATTAGTTGTTTTCCTCACAGAAGGTGATTTTGAAATACAGAGTCTGTTTTCTTTTTCTGCAACTGCTGTGCATCTGGGGACAGGATCAGCTACTTCTTTTCTGTAGCCTCAAATAGCTGGTGTCCTAAATTTTGGGCTCATTTTAGGCCCTTGGCTTTGTGCACTAGTCCTTTGCATATAAATGATTCATATTTTCTGTGATTATAATATATTAAGTAAAAGTATATGTCTCAAGTAATGCATTTCATATGATTGAGTCATTGAACAGAGATAAGCTGATTCAAGTATAGTCACCCTTTCAATAATACAATGTTGTGATTGGCACTCAAATTCCAGAAATGTACAGGGTTTAGGCAAAAAAGCAGGAACAGAACAAGTACATATGAGCAACACTAAATGGACACGGCAAGTTGTTTTAAATATATTTATATGTAACTACATATGCAACAATAATGAAGGAGAACAACAAAATAAAGGTTTCTTCAAAAGATGGCTTCCTGCTATGACATTGATTCTACAGGCAACAGCTTTGTCTCCTACAAGCCATTTCTTCTATGATACAAATTTTTCCTAAGGCAAGAAATGGCTCAGGTACAGGACCTTGTGACCAGATCACCTGTGCTTCTTCAGATCTCGTGTTCTAGTCACATATCAATTTGACTGATCTCACTGAAACTTCTTGCTTTGTTTTCAGATGGACCTGTGATTCATATTTCAGGCCAAACTCTATGTTCATATTCTAAACCACTGAGTAAGTAAAGTTCCTAATTAGATTGCTTCTTCAGGAATCAAGTGTTATAAAACATTCATTTCTCTGCCTGAATAGAGAGCTTCCCCACACTCCTGTTTTCCATTGTTATGACAATTTATACCTTTTCAAAGTATATGAGGTCTTTGAATTACAAATACCTTACTTTTCAACTGTAAGTGAAAGCCATACTTGGGATTATTTAAGTGTAATAAACTATGGAATGAAAACTATTTATAGACATGAAAACATGTATACAGGTTCACATGCATGAATAAAAACACATACAAGTAACAAAGATAAATCAGGTTGTGTTTATGCATTTAGAAACACATATATATGTATAGATAACAATAGTGAAATTGAAAAACTGCATTTAAAAGACAGCAAGAAGAGTATATGGGAACATTTAGAAGTAAGAAAGGGAAGGTAAAATGATGTAAGTCTATTAAAATCTCTAAAAATAATTAAAAAGAAAACAGCTAGAGATTTAAAAAATGTTTTTTCAAAGAATCTGAATGAAAGAATATAATGACATGACAGTGCTCAATATGGTAGAGGAGAATTTTTTGTATTACTGAGGCAGAGCATAAGTAAAGGCATCTGAGAGAGTCCTGAGTGAATATAGCTGGTGGACTGAATCAGTCCATGTAGAAAGACAGGGAAGGGAAGAGTGTGAGAAAGAAACCAAGGAGCTAGGGAAGCAAGAAACAAGAGCATCAGAAGCCAAGAGACTAAGGGGGCCAAGAAATAAGCATAGCCAAATTCTGGGTTTTATAGGGAAGAAAAGCTATGGGGAAAATGCTTGGCCCAGTCTCTGTTCTGGAGAGTTTAGGGTAGAGGATGCGATATGACAGCCAGGATTACCCTGGTGAGATACAGATTGAGTAAGAATGTCTGGTGCCAGAGTCTGCTTTGGTGTGTTAAATAGTTCAATATTTGTCCTGATTTATTTGACAATTAACCAAATTATTGATTATTATTTATTATTTAGTAAAATACAGAGAGATAACTACGTAATAAATATGCAAATACATAAGATGAATAGTTGTTAAACCTACATTATATTTATATTATTTTCTGACAAGTTTTTAGTATGCATGCTGTTCTGGCCAGGTTTGTATGTAGACCAGGCTGACATAAAATTCACAAAGATTCAACTTTCTCTCTTTCCCAAATATGGGATTAAAGGGCTGCATGTTCAATACATGGCTAATACATTTGGAATATCTGAAAATTTATTTCACATGAAAACAAGGTTTTCAGTATCCATAAGTTCAAATGGTAGCCTTATTGACCTTGTTAACTGACATATAATCATACCTTCATTACCCAAGAGTCTTTGTTCAGTCACATATTCAATAGGGACAGAAATTATAGCAATTAGCTTTTCAAGTTAAAGTTTGAAATTGAAGCCATGAAGCAGAATAGGGCCAAACAGTGAAACAGACATGTCAACCTGACCCTGTCCCCCAAATAAACCATCTAGGATTTCTGAGACACTGTGAAGAAAGCAAACATAATAAATAGGAATAGAAAATAAATAGAAATTCCAGATCAAAGGTCCGGAAAAGTTTTTGCAACAAAAATTATAGAAGAAAATTTTCCTAAAAAGATGCCTACAAAGGTACAAGAGGCATCTAGAACACCTACTAGTTAAGACAAAAAAATTCCTCTGAGCACATTACAATCAAAACAATAAACAATTAACATATAGAACAAAGAGAAAATATTAAAAGTAACAAGGGTATTAAAATATTAAAGGCTTATAAGTGTATATTAGCCATTCAATACAGGATAATTATACTACAACCAAGAGATCTAAAGAAGCTAAGTGACAAAGATGACTCTAGGGAAGATGCTCAATTCTCATTCAGAAAGGCAAATAGAATAGACACCAGACATGGTTGAAGAGAGGGAAGAGGATAGAGGCTTTCATTGATGTTCTCAGAGAAACTCTACCTAGCAGAGGATCAAAGCAGATGCTGAGACTCACAACAAATTTTTGGGCAGAGTGCAGGGAGTCCAATACAAGATTGGGGGGACAGAAGGACATGAAGAGGACAGGAGTTCCATAAGAAGACAAAAAGAGCCAAGAAACCTAGGCCTGGATGGCTGGGGGCAGGCTGTAGTAACTGATGTACCAACCAATGACCATGCATGGAGAGGACGTAGGACCCCTGCCCAGATGTAGCCAATAGGTAGCTCAGTATCCATGTGGATCACCTAGTAAGGGGACCAGAAACTGTCTCTGGCATGAACATTGTTGCCTGCTCTTGGATCACTTTCACCAGAGGAAAAACAACCTTCCCAGACCACAGGGAAAGAGAATGCAGGCAGTCCTAAAGAGACTTGATAGTCTGTGGTCAGTTGGTAAGGGAGGAGGATTCTCCCTTTCTGAGGAGTAGGGGATGGGAATAAAGGGAACGAGAGAGGGAAGGTGGGACTGAGAGGATATGAGAGAGGGGAATATGATCTGGATATAAACTGAATAAATTAATAATAATTTAAAAAGGTATTCTATGATAAAGTCAAATGTAACCAGTATTAACCTATAAATCCAGCGTTAGAGAAAATGCGAGAAGTAAAACTTCAAACTAAGAAGTTTGCCATACCCATGAATGAAAGGAAATAAATAAAATCAGACCAGCAAAAGCAATAGAATGGACACCACCACAGACCCATACACACCATCAACACTATCACCAGCAACAAAATATTATAAATCAACAGTATTTGATCATTGATATTTATCTATATCAACATCTCAATTCCTTTATAAAAAGACACAGCCTAATAAAATGGATGACAAAAACAGGATCCATCCTTCTGCTTCATTCAAGAACCATACCTCAACATAGAAAATAGATATACTTCAGGTAACAAGTTGGAAAAAAGTATTCCTAGCAAATTGACTTAAAAAGCAAGCTGTTATAGCCATTTTAATATATAACAAAGTAGACTTCAAACCAAATCTAATCAAAAGAGATGGAGAAGGAATAAAAATTCATACTCATGAACTGAAAAATATCAACCAACATAACATTTTAATTTTTAACATCTTTTTCCCAAATACAAGGGCGCCCACTTTTATAAGAGAACTACTACAGATCAAATGACATATTGAGCCTGGCATACTGATACTGTAAGATGCCAATATCCACCAACAGACAATTCATTCAGACAAAAATAGACAGAGAAATCCTCGGGCTACCAGACATTAAAAACCAAGTGAAAGAAGCTAACCACATATTCCCCTTTCTTTCTTTACAACATTTTTCCTTTCTCTAAGAAAGAAAGAAAGAAAAAGAAAAAAGAGAAATCCCTAAGTCTTTCCTCATTTTCTCTCTGAATCATTAATGACTTATAACCATCTCTGAATGTCAATAAACATTCATAGCCCAAGAAAACAACTAAAACTCTAACCAACACCTCTTAAGAGAAATGGGGCTTTGATATCATAGATTTATTCTAGCTAATTTGGGAGGCAAAACAATCTTTTTAGGCCCAAAGGAAATTGGGAAAAACGATTAAGCAAGCTTGCAACAACATTTGAAGTCTCTAAAGATTGAGAAATTCCAGGCTTAATAGAAGTCCTCTTTGGAGCAGTTTGAAATGCTGGACCAAGTAATATCAGTCACTCATTTCAATGGTCTCTTGGGAGCAAGCTTTGACGAAGAACAGCAACTAAAGTAGGTGAGGCTGAAACAAGCAGGCTGCTGGAACACACAGGATTTTGGAACATGTAGGTTGCTGGAACAGATGTGTCAGCGTCTCATCATGTTGAAAGGATGAATCCTGTCAGGTTTGATCCAGCTTCACTGGTTTCCTGTTCTTTTGTTTTGAAAATATATGATTTCTCACAAGATTATACAGTTCTAAAAATTGTAAATGTATGAGATGTGCAGGATGCACAGATCAATTAAGAATGGTTTCTCCCCTTTGTATGAGCAGAAGGAAGGCATCTGTAAATCTTTATTCATGCCGTAAGAAAAGATGGCATGTACATGTCATGAAGATTCTGTTGTATTAGGCCAAGCTGTTACCTGTCTCCTGAGAAGTCTACCATTAGAGAGACAAGCCGGCGCCTTGAGCAATAGAGAAGGCATGTTTTAATTAAACTTTATATAAACTCCTTTTCAATTTAGAGTTTAAGCATACTATTGGTATCGTTGTACCTGTTTAGAGGTTTAGGCCTGGGTTTTTATATATGTTGTGGCTATTTTTGTCTTATCCCGTTTTCTATATGGAATGGCTATTTATTATGCCTTTATAGCCAAACATTATATGAAATCCCTTTTACCTTTAGAGTTGAATATACCCTAGGCATCTTGTACCTGGATTTTTACCTGGGTTTTGGTGATTTTTGGCGTGCCCCTCTTTTGATATGGGATGGGCAGTTATGACTGTAAAGCCAAACTTTATATAAACTCCCTTTTTCATTTAGAGTTTAAACATACCCTAGGCATCTTGTACCTGGGTTTTTACATCAGTCGTGGCTACTCTTTGGTTTACCCTTTTTGTGACATGAAATGGAAAGTTCCGCTTTTTAAACATATGAATTGTAATATTTGACTTTTTAGGACTTAACTAGGCTGGTGTGTACTTTGCCATCTGTAAGCTTCTTGGTTTTGTTTTGTTTTTGCATCAGGCATGACCCAACATCTATCCCTGTGAAAATGTTTCATATTTAAAAGCTAAGCCAGCTGCCAGCACAGTGTAACACCTTAGTTTAGTCAGCATTTGAAAGTTTTTTGATGTGGGAGGCATGCGGTTTGCATGTTTGCCTGCCAGCCTAAATTCAGGTCCTTACACTGACCAACGGAACATATCTCTTAAACAAAAATGCTCTTTGGCATGAGGTCTCACACCAGTTCTTGTGTGGAAGTCCCACTTTTTAAAGAGATTGCCTGGTCTTTTAAGAGCAGTGTGATAACATCTCACCTTACATAAGCTTAAGATTGATGTGAATCCAACATTTAGATCAGTAAGGCCATGACATCTATTGTTAAGGAAAAAGAATGTACATAGTATTTAATCTTAAGGAAAAGTCTGTCCTTTTGAATCTGAGATAGTCTTAACAGCAGGAGTTCATGCCCTGACTTGTCATGCAAATTAAGTTGATCTGGAACTCAAAGATCTGCCTGTTTCTGTCTCCTTTGTTTTAGGATTAAAGGCATGTGCTGTCACCACTTCATTCAAATGCTTTAATCTCAAATTCATATCATTGTAACTCAAAGCTTTTAAATGAAAATCAAGCAAAGAAACAAGAAAATTTTAAGTTTTAGGACAATAGTGCCATTTAGGCTATAACAAGCATAGCCCAGTTTATTATTTTTTTTGGAATTTAGTTGTTGCTAAAGTGTAAGTGGATACTTCTCAGAAAGGGCTGACAAATATGTTGCCACAGAGAACCTGGAATTCCAGCCATTATCAATCTAATCTCTATCAGGAAGAATGCCCTTTCTGTAGTACAAAACTTAGTATTCCATTACTTGGCTTTCTCCCTACTTTCTCCTTGAACTTTCTTGAAGAAGACATGGAGAAGAGCTATCACCATTAAACACATTGCAACCAGATATGACAATCAAAACAAAGCCAAAAGGTTTCCAAACATCCTCTGATGTGGTTTTCTTTATTCTAGATGTAGTTCCAGGCTAACTCTGTCTAGAGGTCTATCTGTGTGTCAGTTTCTTCCTCTACAACCCATGGCCACTGTTGCTGCTCTGTGAGAGCTGAGCCAGCTGAAGCATCAAGAAGCCATGCTTGTGTATTCCCCAGCTGTAGACTGTAGCAGCAGTTAGTTTTGATAAGCCTTTGTCCTGGTCTGCCTGCAGTAGGCAGTTTTTTGCTTGTGGGAGTGTTTAAGAGTCTCTCTTAAAGATACAGTATATGACTCCAATTTTTTTTTTAGGTTTTAAGTTTGAGTTGTCTTGCTGGGAGCTTATTCTGCCACTGAATTACAATAAAATACAAGTTAAAGGGTCTGGATAACTAAATTAATTGGGTGCCATTTGCTGTAGTAAATAAATAATAAAATTGTTGGGTTATATAAAGTTTATTATTAGCCCTATGGTTATCATGGCACTATTATTTAACCTGATATCAGAGATAACAAGACACAGACAGCTGTTAGATTTTATAATTGCCTTATTTACCTTGGGCCAAGCAGATTTTCCTACCTACACTGTCTGAATCATTTCACCATCCATCTCCCAGCCCCCATCCAATACCATCCTCCTTACTCCTTCTAGAGTCCATCAATAATCTTGTAAATACTTGTTTTTATTCTTCATCTGAGTCTTTTCATCCAATTATTGGAGTCCTTCCTATCAGCCCCACTTGGTTTCTTCTCCAGGCTAATCCATCCTGATATCCTCCTTTTTCCTCTCTTCCACTCCATCTGTTTTTCCTGTGATTCATTTTGGGGAATCCAAAGCCCAGGGACCTTAGCCAAGCTTACCTTATTCTGCCCTGCCCAGATGTAAGCTGTTTAATTAGCCAATGAGGCGTAATGGCTTATGAACTTTTACACAGAGGGCCAGTAATTAGCACTAGACCAAAGTCCAACAGAATGGGATGTGGTAAAAGCAGTGCTTAGAGGAAAGTTCAAAGTACTAAGTGGCTACATAAAAGTTATTGATACTTATTAAATTAGCAGGTAACAAAGCACCTGAACACTCTAGGACAAAAAGAAGTAAGAACACTCAAGAGACGTCAAGAAATAATCAAACTGAGGCCTGAAATCAGTAAAATAGGAGTAAAGAAAACTGTACAAAGAATCAATGAAACAAAGGGTTGATTCTTTGAGAAAATCAAAAAAGTTTACACATCCTTAACTAAAAGATGGAGAGAGAATATCAAACTTAACAACATTAGAAATATAAAGTAGCCTGTAACAACAAACACTTATGAGATCCAAAGAAACATAAGGGCATACTTTAAAACCTCTAAGTGAACCCTTCCAAGAGTAGCTTCCAAGCTGATTTTGAAGGTTGAATTTGTAGAAACCTTTATATATTTCTTCTTCTGTTGTAAAGGCTCTGAATGCCCTAACACCAAAACCAGAACATGTCTGTCAGCACATCTCAGCAAAATAAAAGTTCTTGAAGAAGTGAGAGCAGACTATGAGAAGGGTAAATATGGATAAAATATATGTTTTCTATGGAGTGTAAAAAAAAAATACCTCTATTGCACAAAATTTGAAAATAATAATAAAGTGATAATTTTCTTGATAGGTATCAGTTACCAAAGTTAAACCAGATAAACAGATAAGCTAAATAAGATAAAAAATTTAACTTGACTATAACTACTGGTAAAATAGAGGCAGTCATTAAAAGTCCACCAACATTCTTCTTCCCTAAAATAAACAAACAAACAAAGAACAAAAACTTCGGAACCAGAGTGTTTTAGCACAAAATTCTATGAGATATTTAAAGAAGAGTTAATGCCAATACTCCTCAGATTTTTTCACAAAATAGAAACAGAAGGAATATCAACCAATTCAGTTTATGAGGCCATATTTACTGATATCCAAACAACATAAAGAATAAAGAAAGATAATTGTATACCAATTTCCCTCATGAACACAAATTTAAAAAAAAAAATCAATAAAATCTTTGCAAATCAAATCCAAAACAAATTAAAAGAAAAAAAAATCATCCACCATGGTAAAGTAGGCTTAATGCCAGAGACACAGGGATGGTTCAATATCCAAAAATTTATAAATATAATCTAGAATATAAACAGAGAGAGAGAGAGAGAGAGAGAGAGAACACTTTATTATCTCACTAGATGCAGAAAAGGCCTTTGAAAAAATCCTATACCCTTTATGATAAAAATCTGGGAGAAAGTAGTGATACAAGGGACATACCAAAGCATAATAAAGGCAATTACAACAAGCCTGTAGCTTAGATCAATTTAAATGGAGAGAAACTCAAAGCAATTCCACAAAAACAACAAGAACAAAACAAAAAAGAAGAATATAGGTTTATTCACTCTCTTCACAGCTATTCAATACATACTTGAAGATTTAGCTAGAGCAATAAGACATCTCAAGGAGATGTAGATGCTATAAATTGGGACAAAAGAATATCATTAGTTTAAAAAATGTATTATTAATTTTAAAAGAATTTTTGTCTGTAGATTTTATGATATATACAGATTCATATATAATTGAGCTTAAAAATACCCACCAGCGAACCTCTACAAAAGTGCTTCCAGTAAAGTGTCTGGATAAAACATTTTGAAAAAAATTCCATATCCCTCTTGTGAGTAAATATCAAACAGACTGAGAAAGAAACCAAGGTAACAACCCCTTTTAATAGCCTCAAATAATTTAAAATATCTTGGAGAAAATATAACCAAACAAGTGAAAGATTTCTATGATAAAATCTTCAAGTGTTTGAAAAAAAAAAAAAAAAAGGAATTAAGAACATATCAGAAGATCAAAACATCTCCTATGCTCATGAATTAGTAGAATTAACTTAGAAAAAATGGCTATACTACCGAATTTTGATAAGCCAGAATAGGCACAGGAGACTTTCTGAACAAAATACAAATATCATAATCACAAAGATCAACAATTAATAATATAGGGAACTAGTGAAACTGAAAAGCTTTTTTAGGACAAAGAACACCAGAAAGAAAGAAGCAACAGCATACAGAATGGGAAAAATAAAAAATAATTAAAAAAATATATCAACACCACATCTGATAAAGATCTACTATCAAAATAAAGAACAAGAGAAACTTAATATCAAAAACCAATTAATCAGTGCTGTGGGGCTCTAGCCCAGGGAAGCACAAGGGCCAGAAGCAGTCACAGCAGCAGTTTTGAGCTGTGTGCTTGGGCTCCTCATAGGGTGGCCTGGGCTGCCTCCTCCCTCCCGCCATCTGACAGGGGCCAGGCAGCTTCCTCTAGACCTCAGCCAGGGTGAGCCCTGTTTCTGATGGTGGAGCAGCCTTTCCAGGCCACAGAGGAAGAAAATGCAGCCAGTCCTGATGAGACCTGATAGGCTAGGGTCAGATGGAAGGGGAGAAGGATTGCCCCTATCAGTGGACTTAGGGAGGGACATAGGAGGAGATGAGGGAGGGAAGGTGGGATTGGGAAGGGCTGAGGGATAGGGCTACAGCAGAGATAAAAAGAAAATAAACTGTAATTCATGAAAAATATAAATAAATTTTAAAAAGTGAAAACAAAGAAACCAATTAATCCAGGTACAAAATGGGATACAAATCTACACAGAAAATTCTTTATAAAGAAGACTGTAATAGCTGAGAAATATTTAAAAGAAATGTTCACCATCTTTAGCCATCAGAGAAATACAAATCAAAACTATTTTGATATTCCACCTTAAATATGTCAGAATGTCTAAGATCAATAACCTAAGTGCCACATTATGCTGTTAAGGATTTGGAGTAAGACGAATACTCCTCCATTTCTGATGGAAGTGTCACCTTGTACAGCCACTATGGGAATCAATATGGTGTTTCCTCAGACAAGTAGGAATCAATATACCTCCAGAACTGGCTAGAACATTCTTGGGCATATACTCAAAAGACACTCTACCCTACAACAAAGTCACTTGTTCAACTACATCCACTGTGCCTTTATTTATAATAGCCCCAAACTGAAAACAATATAGGTATCTCTCAACCAAAGCAACAAATAAGGAAAATCAGTACATTTACATAATTACTTATTACTCAGCTGTTTAAAAATGTGGCATCTACCAAACATGGTGGTGCATACTTTTAATCCCAGCAAGAGGCAGGCCTATTGTGAGTTCAAGGCCAGCCTACTATACAAAGGAAGTCCAGGATAGCCACAGCTATACAGATAAACTTGTCAGGAAAAACAAAGAAACAAAACAAAACAAAAAAGTCATCATTAACTTGGAGGCAAATCAATTAAACTGGAAAAAGATCATCCTGTGTGAGGTAACTCAGACTCAGAAATAAAACTATGATATATAAGTGGTTATTATTTTGGTAAATGATAAACATGCTCTAATCAGTACACCTGGAGATTTTAGGTAAAGAGGGAGTCTCTGGGGTGGGGGGTGGTGATGCATGGATTTTCCTGGCAAGGGGAAACAGAACAGATTTTGTGAGTGGACTGGGGACATGTGGGGCTGGGAACAAGGTGGATCATATGGGAGTGGCAAATGGCTTGGAGGGATAGAGTGTCATGAGAGACAGCTGGAATTGAAAGACACTTGGAGGTGGTGTGGGACTCCAGTACAGTGAAAACATCCTGGAATCTGTGAGAGTGACCCTAGTGGGGACTCCCATTAACACTGGATATGGAGTCTGAAATGACCATCTTGTGCAGCCAGGCAAGGTTACCAGTGGTGGCACTATGTTGCATTTAGTTGAGTTGTTGGCTCAGGTGGTCCTGTGGACATCTCCAAACAATCTTGGCTGATGCTATGGCAAGAGTTAATCTCTGAAAAGTGACAGTTGGACCCATTGCCTCAGACAACATGAAGGTAGAGGTATCGGGGGTTGTATTAAGCCTTCATTCCTATGTTCTTTTTGGTGCAAGAAGATACTCTGTAGGGTATTGAAAGAGAAATGTGGACACCAACCTAGCCACAACACTTTTGACCTCCAATCAATCTGTCCTGTCTGAAGGATGTGCTGGGGAAATGTTGGTACAGAACTTGTGTGAGTGGCCAAAAATATCCGATTTAAATTGAGGCACATGAGTGATAGTCCAGGCCCAACACTGCTGAGATAGCCAGAAACTGGAAACTGGATAGCTCAGCTACTTAGCATACAATCAAACACAACTGCTTTAAAAAAATAAAATAATGAAATGATTGGGAGGGGATAAGGAAAGGACCTCCAGCTGTGATAGAAAGTGAATAAACTGTAAATAATAAAAAAACATAAAAATAAGGTTAAAAAAACAATGAAATTATTCGTAATGATATGGTATTATGCTTTTCTCATAGATGGCTTGTCCAGTTATTATCAGAGAGATTCCTCCAACAGCAGAGACCCACAACCAGACATTACCTGGAGAGGGAGTCTAAATTGGAGCTCAGGAAATCCTGTGGAACGAGGCAGATGGACTAATTGGAGTGCATATGGGTTCACAGAGAAAGAAGTGTCAGGGATGAGGACAGAAAGGGTCTGCTCCAGGTCGGCTGTGTGTATGCTGTAGCTGCTAGCTTGGTGTTTGTGTGGCACTCCTAAATGTGGGAGTGGGTACATTTTTGCCTCTTTTGTCTGCTCTTGCAAATTTTCTCCCTGGTGCCTTGTCCAGACTTGGTGTGAAGGCTTTTGCCTTGTCTTACTGTGTTTTGTTTTGCCACATTTGGTTGTTGACTTTTGAAACTTCTCTCTTTTGAAGAAAGACAGAAGGGAATGTATCTTGGGCTGCAGGAAAGTGCAGGGGGAGGTGGAAGGAGTGAATAGATATATACACATATATATGATAAATTGGTCAATATGTGCCACATTGTCCTCAAAATTGGTTACATTTTCCAGTTTATCAGTCTTGGAGGATAAAGTTGTGGTAAAACAAACAAGTACTTTGTTAAAAAATAGTGTGTTAAATTTAATTGTTCCTTCCCTATTTTATTCTCTTTCTTTTTTTCCCTCTCTTCTCTCATTAGATCCCCCCACACACACTTTTTCCATTTTTTCTTAACAGGGTTTCTAGCCCAGATTAGCATCACCTTGGCAGAAGAATTCCATCTGGCTTAGAATTCACAATCCTTCTGCTTAGCAGGCATAAACGGCCATGAGAGAAATAAAAAGGCTTATAACATTAATATCTGATCTATATCTATTTGATATTGATTGCCATTTCTAGAAGTCTTAAAAGGCTTGCATTAAGGGTAATAATATTTTAAAGTCTATACCACAATGTTTAGGTATTTGTGCTTTTGGCTTCTATCTTCATTTAATTCTTTAATAATTTAAAAATAAAATATTTAATTTAAATTTTATTTAATAGTTTTATAAATAATTTTATTTTATGTATATGATTGTTTTTCCTGAATTGCATATATACACCACTTGCAAATCTGATGCTCTCAGAAGTAAAAAAAAAAAGGCATCAGATATAAGAGAACTAGAGTTACAGATGGTTGTGAGCCATCATGTGGTTTCTGTGAAGTGAATTTAGGTCCTTAAAAAAGTAGCAAGTACTATTACTTACTGAGATATCACACCTTTTTTTTCCAATTTTATTTAACTTTATTTGATATTTATCTGATCTATATAAAATTTTATGTTAGTGATTATTTTCAGTTAAAATATTTGCTAATTATCATATAGACTTATGAACAGACAACAGTGCCACTTCTAAACATCTGTAGTACCTTTGATGTTTTAAATGGAAATCTATTATAAGAAAATGACTGGGAATTGTCCACAAGATTTAGCATTCTATAGAACCATAATTAATGTGTCTCATTTTCTCAAAAGATGAGAACTGTTAAATTTTTTTTTAGACACCTAATTTCCTATCAAGAGAGCACAGATGTTTTAGACATCTGGTCATAGTGCATGTACATAGTCATCTGAAGGTTTTGCTGAACTGTACTAGTCATATGAATCTGATATAATCCCTATACACACTACAGCTATTTTTATTTTTGGCTATGCTTGTACTTTTAGGTTAAGAACTGACTCAAAATGCAAACTAACTAATAGTAAGATTTAGTTGCAGGTATTTTTTTCTCTTCTAAACCTGTCTCTATTAAAAGCTTTAATGACACAAACAGCATAAAAGGAGGGCAACTGGGTTCAAGTGGAGGCTGTGTGCTCAATTAGGAGAGATTTTTATAAACGCTTCCCAATATTCTTGCACCAAGAATGTTTTATTAAAGAGGTTATTTTAGTTTTAATGGCTGACCTGAAATATTTCTGGGTTTCTAAAGCATATTGAGTCTTTAAGAGCTCCTGGTAGAGGAGTGACCTTTATTATCATACCACTAAATGAGAACAGTGTTGGCATGGCTGTGTTATCATAGAGCAAATTTAGAAGCCAGATTTATAAAAGGGCATGGAATTGGCCTAATGGAAGAGGCCAAGAGTGAGTCCTTATGAAATTTCCCCATGTGTTGGAGAGAATGCAGATCAACTGGAGTGAGTCCAAGTTCATTGAAGAAAAATATCCACCAAATTGAGCATGGAATTATGAAAATAAAACATCATTCTAAAGGCCTTTTGCCAGCAATACATAGAGTCTGTGGCTTAAAAATCCCAACCAGTAGCGATGGCACAAGAGTGGCTGATTCCACTTTAACCTTTCCATTTTCTAAATTCTTTTTTTTTTTTTTCTTACTGGGAGTGGGAAAGTCAATTTTCTTTATTGAAATCCAAATATTCAAGAATATTTGCACAGCACAAATTGGCCTTGATAGGTGGGGAAAAAGAGATTAAAAGGGACACGAAGTTGTGTGGGAATGGAACAAGGGTGGATCTGTGAGAAGTTGAGGAAAGGAGGTTGTACAAAATTATCAAATAATTAACAAAATTAAAAAGACAAAGAATTTCTAAATAAAATTTTACTTCTCTCCTTCTTTCCCAAATTTCTCAACAATAATCAAATAAGGGATGGAAGGAAGAAGGAATGGGAGAAAGACAGAGGAGGCAAGTGAATTTATCTCTTGTTCTGTACTGATTAATTATCTTCACACATATGCAAAGGTACCCTTCCTTGTGATCTAACACATACTCGGGACTTGTACTTCAATAAGTACATGATGTGATATTTTATCTCACTGTCCGTTCTGCAGCCTATAAAAAGTAAACTAGAGGTAGCTACTCTTCCTCGGTAGCTACTTTTCCTTGTGCAACCTCAAAGTATTTGAGACACACAGCTAAACCAATTCATTGAGGTTCTCGCTACACTTTCTAAATTCTTGCTCAGTGATCAATGAATGGAATCTAATACAAGCCAACTGATTGTAGAAGATATAGTTTAAATCACTTACTTGTAGTATTTAGTAATAAGTTATTTAAAATCAGATTTTTTTGTCAAAATTGAATAGCTGTTTCACTGACAAGTACTTCATATCATGTAAAAATACATAAAATGTGACAGTGTAAAAATCAACAGTATAACATTTGTTCTAATTAAAGTCTGTTAATTCATCCAACCTTTTCATGACTACACACACACACACACACACTGACACACACACTGACATTCATGATTTGACTCAACTGTACTATTGTGACAATATTTTGTAAATACTGAACAGGTTCACAAATCTTTCTATTTTTACTCTTTTTTTTTTCTGATTAATTTTACCTTGTTCAATTTTTACTCTTTTGAAACACTATCTTAACCCAGAGACTTGCCTCCTAATCCTGCTTACTAATGGCAGAGATTACAGACATTTGATACCATGTTCACCTAAGAGCTTAGAGTTCAAATTCAGATTTATATAGGTTCTATTGAGTCATATTTTGCAATTCCATTGCATATATATATTCTGACTTTGGAATTTTTTCCTCTCTGTAATAATTTAAATATGTAAGAAAAGCCAAATAATTCATTACATATATCAAGAACATTTTTATTCTTTTAAAAAGAAAAAAGCAAGGAAAAAAGAATATATATCATTTTAAAATAATACTTATCATAATATGCTCATTCATTGGCTAATTACATTATAGTTCTACTTTCCTTTTCTGACATACAATCATTTTCATTTGAATTTCCTTAATGAGCTTAAGAATCAGACTTACCTTCTAATGTATTATTTTATTTAAAATACATTAGAGGTTGCATTTTTATTTCATTACTAATAAACAAAAGCATTTTCATATTTTTCAGCAGTTCTAAATATGCACGATTTAACTTAGTCTGTACTAACTGTGTTTTTGAGAAAATGTTTGTAGACAGTGAACAGTTTCAAGTTTCCAGGTATTAAAGTAAGTTAGTTGTAAATATGAGACAGTTACCTAGAACTTTGTAAAGACTTATTCATTAAATCGGAATTCCTAATAAATTTTAGACACATTTTTTTTCTGATTCATAAACTTCTAACAAATTTAGGGAGGTGGGATGGAGGGAGAGCAGGACCAAAATGAGACAAGGGAGAGAGCTACTATTGATATGTAAAGTGAATAAATTAAAAATAAATAAATTAAAAAAGAAATTTCCTAGAGCTGATGTTTATTATTCACTTTTAGCTGAATTGTTTTAAGAGCTATGAAATAAAAATGACTGCAAGATTTTTTTTTTAAATATAGAATACCTATAAGAATTCAAAACTGTTTTCTAATAAAGAGAAAGCTGGAAGATTGTTATTACCAAAAATAAAATAAATAAATAAAAAGAAGTTTTAAACACATTTTTCTCTGATTCATAAACTATCAAATGTATGTAAAACAGTTCATCATTTTCTTCTAATATATAATTATTTTTCTATGTGATTTCAGTTCTTTCTTATTAGATCATAAAATCAAAATATTTATTTATTTATTTTAAATTGGTTTTGAGTACTTCAAACCAATGTTTAGACCTGGCTTGAATGAATGGATTTTCAGCATTACATAGTTTCCTTCAGTATCAGTGATGAAAGGAAACCGATTTCTTATATGTACCTCCTGGGAAGAGGTGGAGTGACTGCAGGAAAATATAACAATGAAGACATAATGTCATAGACTATAGAGTCATAGAGTACTCCCCTAATGCAGCAGCAGCCACTGCGGTAAGGAAAGATTGAATAGAAGACGCCACCATAGCAAATCTGCAGGGGAGCCAGACCACGACTTAATCTCAACCTTGTTGGTACTATACTTATTAATATTTTAATGTTTAATTTTAAAAATTTTCTTCAATTATTTTAGAAAAATGTTATTAGTTTTCCTAATTAATTTTAAGTCAGACTTTCCTTCTAATGTAATTTATTTAAAGTACTTTAGAGGTTGCAATCCCTTATAAAAACAAAAAGGAAGACAAAAACTCACATCATTTCATTAGATTTAGAAAAAAAAAAACAAAAAAAACCTCTGACAAAATGCAACTACCCTGCATGAAAAAGATCCTGGAGAAATGAGGTACACAGGGACATTTCTAAATAATGTAAAGCCATTTTTATAGCAAGCCTATATCTAACATCAATTTAAATGGAAGGAAACTCAAAGCAATTCTACAAAAATTAGGAAAAAGACAAAGCTGTCTGTTCTCCATACCTCCTCATTACAGAACTTGAAGTCTGTTGTTGTTGTTTTGCAAAGCATAAGTTAGAAATTTATTGCTATGAAAAATGAAAATAAGAAAGAAAGAAAGAGGGGAGTATATAATTAAAATAGGAAGATATTAAGCCTTTTTCCACTGCAATATTTTAATTTTTTTTATTTTTTATTTATTACAATTTATTCACTTTTTATCCTGGCTGTGGCTCCCTATCTCCCTACTTCCTCTTCTCCCAATCCCTCCCTCCTTCTTCTCCTCCTATGCTCCTCCCCTAGTCCACTGATAGGGAAGGACCTCCTTCCCTTCTACCTAACCCTAGCCTATCAGGTCTCATGAGGACTGGCTGCATTGTCTTCCTCTGTGGCTTGTCAAAGATGCACTCCCCAGGGGAAGGTGATCAGAGAGCCTGTCACTGAGTTCATGCCAGAGAAAGGCTCTGCTCCCTTACTAGGGAACCTACCTGGAGACTGTTCTACTGGCTACATATGAGCAGGGTTGTTTGTGTGTGTGTGTGTGTGTGTGTGTGTGTGTGTGTGTGTGTATTTTATTTATTATTGTTTTATATTAATTACAGTTTATTTACTCTGTATTCCAGAGGTAGCCCTCTTCCTCATTCCCTCCCAACCCCACCCCTCCTCCCTCATCTCCTTCCTGTCCCTCTCTAAGTCCACTGAGGGGACTTAGGGGAAGTCCTCTTAATCTTCCATCTGATCCTAGTTTATAAGGTGTCTTCAGGGCTGACTACCATGTCCTCTTCTGTTGCCTAGCAAGGCTGCTCCTCCCTCGGACGGACATGAGATATACATGAGGAGGGGTTTTAGGTCCTCTTCATGCATAGACCTGGGTTGGAGTATCAGTCTCTGTGGGACCACCAAGGCTCATTTTTGTTGTTGTTGTTGTTGTTTGTCTCTGTTGGTCTCCTTTTGGAACTCCTGTCCCCTCCAGGTCTTTCAATGTCCTCCTTCTTTCATAAATTTCCATGCACTCCTTCCAAAATTTGGCTATGAGTCACAGCCTCTGCCTCAATACTTAGATAAGTAGAGGCTTTCAGAGACCCTCTGTGGTAAGCTCCTGTAATTTGCACGCAAATGGTGAGAACTAGAAAAAATCATCTTGAGTGAGGTAATGCAGAAGCAGAAAGACACACGTGGAATATACTCACTCAAAAGCAGTTATTAGACATATAATATAGGATAAGCATACTAAATTCTATAGTCCTAAGAAAGCTAAACAACAAGGAGGACCCTAGGAAAGATGCTCAATCCTCATTCAGAAGAGTAAATGTGATAGACATCAGAAGTAGCAGAAGACAGGGAACAGAACTTGAAGTCTTATCTAGAGCAATAAAACAACAAAATAATATCAAGGAAATATAAATTGGAATGGGAGAAGTAACAGATACTTATTTGTAGAATATGTGATAGGACATATAAGTGATTCATAAAGTTCTACCAGGGAAATTTTGCAGCTGATAAATACTTTCAACAAAGTGGCTGCATAAATAATTAACTAAAAAGTAAAACAATATCTCTCCTTCATATAAGTGACAAATTGACTGAGAAAGAAGTAAACAACACCTTCTACAATAGCCTGTCAATATAAAATATTTTTGATAACTCTAACCAAGCAAGTAAGAGGCTGTACAATAAAAAACGTGAAGTCTTTAAAAAAAGGAACTAAAGAAAGTATCAGAAAATGAAAAGAATTCCCATGTTCATGAGTTAGCAGGATTAACAAAGTAAAAATGGCCACACTACAAAAAAGCAATCTACAGATTCAATGCAATCCCCATCAAAATTTCCATACAATTCTTTACATATCTTTGAAAGGACAACTCAATATCATATGGAAAAAAACAAAAACTCAGGATAATTAAAACAATTCCAAGCAATCAAAGTACTGCTGCAAGCCCTACCATCCCCATTTCAAGTTGTATTAGAGCTATAGTAATAGCAAATGCATGGTATTGGCTTAAAAACAGACACAGTGATAAATGAAATTGAAGACCCAGACATAAATCCACACACTGGATTTTTTAATAAAGAAGCCAGAAACACACAGGGGAGAAAAAGCATCTTCAAAAAATGATGGTTGTCAACCTTGATATCTATATATAGAAGAATGCAGAGATCCATACTTATCACCGTGCATAAAACTCAAGGCTTAATGGCTCAAAGACCTTTAAATAAAACTGGATACACTAAATCTGATATAAGAGAAAGAGGAAATAGCCTTTAACTCATTAGCACAGGAGAATACTATCTGTATAGAATGCCAGTAATGTAAGCACTAAGTTCAATAATTAATAAGTGGGAACTCATCAAAGTGAAAAGCTTCTATAAGGCAAAGAATGTTGTCATTTTGAATAAGTAGAACTCTATAAAATGGGAAAAGGTTTTTACCAACTTCACTTCTAACAAAGGCCTAATATGGGAAAAGGTTTTTACCAACTTCACATCTAACAAAGGCGTAATATCTAAAGTATATACAGAACTGAAGGAACTGAAAAACAAAATACTAAACAATCTAACTTTAAAATGAGGTACAAGTCTAAACAAAGAATTATTAATACATAAAACTCAAAAGGCTGAGATATACTTAAAGAAATGTTCAACATCCTTAGCTAACATGGAAATGTAAATCAAAATTATCTTGAGATTCCATCTTATACCTGTCAGAGTGGTTAAGATCATTAACACAGTGAAAGCTCATGCTGCCAAGGATAAGGAGAAAGGAAAACATTCCCATATTGCTTGTGGGAGTGCAAACTTGTACATTTGCTATTGGATCAATATGGCAGTTCTTCATGGAGTTGGGGTTCTATTTACCTTAAGATTCAGCTATACCACTATTTCATTCTACCACAAGGACACTAACGCACTTATGTCCATTGTTACTCTATGCATAACAGCCAGAAAATAGAAACAATATAATATGTCCCTCAATGGAAGAATGGATAAGAATATGTGGTCCATTTATACAATGGAGTGGTTACTCAGGTGTGTAAAAAAATGGCATAATGAAATGTGCAGGTAAGTGGACAGAAGTAGGAAAAATCATTCTGTGTGAAGTAACGCAGACCCAGAGAGATAAATGTCTAATATATTAACTTATATGTGGATATTAACCATTAAATTAATAAACATGCTATAATTCAGAGAACCTGAGAGGTTAGGTGTAGAGAAAGACACTGGGAGAGACAGGGATCTTTCGGGGGGGGGGGATAGAATAGATTTTACTGAATGATTGGGGCCAGTAAGGAAAAGAACTGGAAGATCAGATTGGGGGCAAAAATAGCATTGAAGGTAAGAATATGGGCAGAGACAGGTAGAATTTAGTGGAATTTGAGGGATGATATAGAAAATTAGTGCAATAGAAACTTCCTAAAATATGTGAAGGTGATCTTATTTAGGTCTCCTAAGTAAGCATACAGTGTCCCTGCTTGCCATCTCTTGACACCAAATGAGGCTTCCAGTACCTGACTGAGTTGCAACCAATTGAGATGTTGGCCAAGGGGATCCCATGGAAATCCTCAAATAACACAGGCTGTTGCTATAAATGCGTGGCCTCATTGCCTAGTACATCACCCACACAATTTGTTTTACATGGAGAAGTTTAGTTGCCACCTACATGGAGCCTTCACCCCTATGTTCTAGTATCATTAGTGTAGGAGACTACTCTGCAGGTTACAGAAAAGTAATCTCCAACCCAGCCACACAACCTTTCACCAATAATGTGTCCTGCCTGCAATATACGTTACGGCAGGGGTGGCACAAAACATGTGGGACAAAAACGATGTCTGATTTGATTTAAGGTCCAATCCAGGAGATATAACACATAACTGACACTATTTGGGTGATGAAGAACCTGAGACTAGATGGCTCAGAGACCTTGGGTAAACCAAAAACTCTGGACTAACAACAAAAACAACAAAAATTATTAATAAAAAACATCTAATGATATTCTGCTATACTCATATTAGCATGTTATTAGCGAAGCGTCCTCCTGCAGCAGACAGAATATATGCAGAGACCAACTCTTGGAGAAAGAAAGAGAGACACACAGACAGACAGATAGAGAAATACATAGAGACAGAGGGTCTTTGAAATACACAGTTATAAATGTAATGTCTCCATCCAATCCCTCGTGTCAGAGTGCAGGGAACTCTCAGAAGAAAAACCTGAAAGAGTGTGACATGGGAGGGAGGACACCAAGAGAGCAAGGCCCTGTGAATTATCTGAGAATGGCTCATATGAATTCACGCTGAGGCAGCAAGCACAGGGCTTCCATGTGCCTGTCTCAGGTCCTAGCTTTAGAATCTCTCAGGTTATTGCTTTAACTGCTGTGTACACATTCTAGCCTTCTGCTTAATATTTTTATGGGGATCCCAACTTTGTGAATGAATGGGTCTCTGACTCTTGTGCGTATTCTTCAGACTATTTTTCTTTTGTTGAGTTACCTTGTTCAGCCTTGATGTGATTCTATTTTATTTTGTCTTGTTTGGTTATTATCTTTTAGAAGCCTGTGTTTTTTGTTTGTTTGTTTGTTTGTTTTTTCCTAACATAGAGCAGGGGAAATGGGTAGGAACTGGGATGAATAGAGGGAGAGGAAACTGTAATCAGGATATTTTGTATGGGAAAATAATGTATATTCAATAAAAAAATAAAATATGATTACATTATCACTTTTAGGATTCATTTTATACCTGCAGCTCTTCATCTTCTGCTCTCACTCCTTTTCTAATTAATGACCTCTTTTTCTTTAATTGTTACACACAAACACTCAATCTGCTGAGTCACTTTAACGTGACTTGTACATTTTTATTTTTTTATTTTTTTCAGGGAAGACCACTTTGTATTTGAGAACAAAAAAAAGCAGACATTTCCCTAGGAAATACTAACTTTCCCTCTCTCAGCAATAATTTTTTTTGTAAAAATTTTCTAACTTTGCTTTTTTTAAAGATTTATTTATTTATTATGTATACAATTTCTGTCTGCATGTACACCTGCACACCAGAAGAGGCAACAGATCTCATTATAGATGGTTGGAAACCACCATGTGATTGCTGGTAATTGAACTCAGGACCTCTGGAGAGCAGCCAGTGCTCTTAACCTCTGAGCCATCTCTCCAGCCCATCTACCTTTGAATCATGTAGATTTGAATTCAGTTCGATTTCATATTCATTCTCTATTTTTTCTCCCAAATCTGTTATTCACCCCCATGCCACCCTTCATATCCCATCTCATATTCATATTTTTGGGGGGTTATGTTTGGACCCTGCCATTTTAATTTTAATCAGAGCCACATATGGAGGCCAACTGGTACAGAACTATTTACAGAGACTAGTGTTCACCTTTATGGCAATGACTGCCTCTCCATTCCCTAAAGCATATCCATTATTAATAGCTAAGCAGGGAGATAATTTTAATTTTACATATTTCATGTGCTTTTGATTTAAGTTTATTTTAAAGCACAACACATAGATAATCTGTAAAAATAGTATCAAAGCATCATATTATATATAAAAATACCACAAAATGAAAATATTATTAAAAGCATCATAAAATTACCAGTCCAGTGTCACTTCTTGTCATGAATATACATGTTGTTTACTGCCCTCCATAAAAGTTATGTAAATAAAAGAAAAATAACTTATTTAACATAAACTTCCATGGTCAGTAAGTGTGGGCTGGCAATGTTAGATGTAGATAGGCTCAATCACTCTTTAGACTTCCTCCACAAGTTTCAACCTTATGATTAGTCTAAAAAGTTCCTAAAATGTGTTTTGATTCATGCTTTGAACAAGAGATAGTGTATAACATGCTAATTAGAAGAAAAGAATCCAGTCCCACAAAGGAGAGTTTGACAGAGACAGAGTTTTTACCTAGTAACTTAGAACCATTGACTGTATGTTTATTTATTCTCCAACTCTACTTCTTTCCATGTCATATAAGAGGAAGATTGTAAATATTATATAATAAACATATTATGTATAAATAGATAAAGTGTGTTTACATTGTTGATGAAAACTCAAAGCATTAAACTGAAAGAGAATAAGAGACAATTCATTCAGGATCCAGCTATAAATAGTTACTCAAAATATCATATTACAAAATGATAAAAATCTTATCATGATTTTACAGGAATAGAAAAAAAGAAGTGATAAATCAAGGAAGATATCAAACATATTGTTTGGATATCACTTTGGGTAAGTTGGAGGAAATTATACTACTTTAATATACTGTATAATTTAATTTTAGCTTTGGGGTTGATGGAAGCAGGGAGTCTGACAGTACATTCCAAAGAGATTGAGCAAACAGAAAAAAAAAAAAAAGAAAAGTCAAACAGAAGAGGGCAATGAATGAATGACTGGAACTACTAAGACTTGATAACTATAGCCCAAGATAATTTTTATTTATATCTTCATATTCTAGCCCCCATAAACCCCTTAAATTCTGGTCAATAGACCACATACAGTCATTAATACTGATAATAATTTTTTCACTGTACTTAAATTTAAAATATACTCATCGTTGTATATAACATATATTCTGATATTTTATCTCACTTATTTAATAATTATTTACCCACTAGGTGAAATACACATTGTATTTAATTTTACACTAGTAGATAGCTACATCTTGATTTTATTTTTTAAGTTGTATACTTATTTTTTCTTGAATGATTACTACATGAACTATTTTATTGTTTAACAACTATTAAATAAATGGAAGAGACAAATTGGTAAAAGTTTTATTCTAGTTCACCATGGTTGTCATCTAGGTACTTGTGACAAATAAGAAGCAGGGGAGGACCTCCCCTATCATTGGACTTGGGAAGGGGCAAAAGAAAAGAAGAGGGAGGGTGTGATTGGGAGGGGATGGGAGAGGGGGTACAGCTGGGATACAAAGTGAATAAACTATAATTAATAAAAATAAAATAAAAATTATAAAAAAGAAAAAGAAAACTTGTGGCACACTTGCTATTAGTTTAAATTAATTGCTTTTAGATGATTTTTTTTTCTATGCACCTCAAGCTTATGCTTGAAGGAATGAAAACACACCTGTTATCTATAAAGTAATAAGATATCTATGGTATAATCAGGAAACATATTTATGGCTAATATATAAAATAATATTCAAAGTGTGATTACTTAACCCCTACAACATAAAGGATTCAGAATATAACTTTCCAAAGTGAATAAAAGTTTTAGGTATTGATAGCATCAAGTGTCAATAGTTCTTAAATTAATTCACAGAAATTACAGACCAACAAACCAAATAATACAACTCAAAATGAGAACTGGACACAGGGCTCTTTTCTGAGACAGATACTCCAACCAAGAGTCATGCATGGAGATAACACCAGAACCCCTACACAGATATAGCCTATGGGCAACTTACTGTACAAGTGGGTACCCCAGTAATGGGAACAGTGGCTGTCTCTCACATGAACTCAATGGCTGACTCCATGATCACCTCCCTCTAATGGGGGAGAAGTCTTATAAGGTCACAGAGGAAGATAATACAGCCAGTCCTGATGTGACCTGATAGGCTAGGGTCAGCGGGAAGGGGAGGAGGACCTCCCCTTTCAGTGGACTTGGAGAGGGGCATTGGAGGAGATGAAGAAGGATGGTGGGATTGGGAGGGGATGAGGGAGGGAACTACAGATGGGAAACAAAATGAATAAGCTGTAATTAATAACAAATAAATTAAAAAAGAAAATGGGGTACAGAGCTAAACTCAGAATTCTGAACAGAGGAATATGAAATGGCCAGGACATGTTCAACATCCCTAGTTATCAGGGAAATTAAAATCAAAATGACCCTGAGAGCTCATCTTATACATGTCAGGATGGCTAAGATAAAAAACTCAAGCAACAGCACATGCTGTTGAGGTTGTGGAGAATGGGGAACACTTCTCCATTGGTGGTGCAAACATGTACAACCACTGTGGAAATCAGTCTGGTTGTTTCTCACAGAACGGGGAATGGTTCTAACTCAAGACCCAGTTATGCCATACCTAAGCATATCCAAAAGACCCTCCACCATACCACAAGGACATTTACTCAACAATATTCATAGCAGCTTCATTCATTAATACCCAGGAGCTATAAACAACCTATGTGTCCCTCAACTGAAGAAAGAGCTTTAAAAAATGTGGTACATTTACTCAATGGAATATGATTTGGCCACTGTAAACAAGGATATTTTGGCATTTGCAGAAAAATGGGTGGAACTAGAAAATATCATCCTGGGTATTGTAACACAGACCCAGAAAGACATGTATTTTATGTATTCACTTATTAGTGGATATCAGAGATAAAGTGCAGAACAACCATTCTATAATCCACAGACCCAAAGGAGATAAGTTACAAAGAGGACCCAAGAAAGGGTGCATGAATCTTACTCAGAAAGGGAAATAAAATAGGCTTTGAAGGTAGATGGTGGGTGGGTACTGCGTAGAAGTATGGGGAGAGGAGCAAGGGCTGGGGATTGGGAGTCAGGAGACTATGGGAGAAAGGACAGGGTCAGAGAAACCAGGTCTGAGGGGCATCTCTGGGATAGGGAAGGCACTAGGAAGTCTAGGGGATCACCCATAGCTATGATTGCAAGCAATGAGTGATACAGAACCTGAAGTGGCCACTTCCTATAACCAGGCAGAACTTCCAGTGGAAAGATACAGATACCAAACCACCCACAACACCTTCAACACAAAACTTATCCTGCCTACAAGATGTGCAGGGGCAAAGATCAAACAAAGATTGATGGAATAGGCAACAAAAGACTAGTCCTACCTGAGAGCTATCCCATGAGAGCCAATCCTTGACAATATAAACATTACTCTGCTATTTTTATAGACAGAAGCCTGGCACAATGCCTCTGAAAGGTTTCACTCAGCAACTGATTGAAACCAATACAGAGACACGCAGCCAAACATACAGAACTGAGGAAGTCACATGGAAGAGTTGGGAGACAAACTGAAGTAGCCAGAAGAGTCAATGACTCCACAATAAGACCTACAGAATCACCTAACCTAAGCCCATGGGGGTACACAGAGTCTGGGCCCCTAACGATAAAGATGCACAGCTGGATCTTCCTGTGGATTCCCCAACAGCTGGAACAGAAACTCTGACTCTCATGCCTCCCTTTGGATCCCATTCGCCTACCTGGGCTTTCTTATCTGGCCTCAGTGGGAGAAGATGTGCCAAGTTCTGCAGCCACATAATGTGCCAGGGTGATTGATACCGATGCTGGACCTCCTCTTCTTTAATGAGAAGAAGAGCGAGAATGGTGGGCAAGGGTGTGCGAGGGGGAACTGGGAGGAGAAGGACGACTGCAATCATAATGTAAAGTGAATAAAGAAATACATTTAAAAAAGTTTGTATATATAGCAATTTTGTTTTAATATTATGCAATGGGCTGAGGACATAAATGGTAGAGTGCTTGTCTGGCCGGCACAAAGTCCTGAGGTTCATCCTTTTCACCATAGTCATGGTAGGCTACAACTGTAATCCCAAATGTGGGAAGAGCAGAAGGCCAAGGTCTTTGCAGAGTTATTGCAAGACGTCCCCAGTGTGGAATACAACAATAAAAATAAATAACATTTTCTAGCACTACAGTTTTACTAGTGAAATTTAGTTTCTGGATTTTGCTAGTTTACTAAAGGCCAGTTAACTAATTATTAATCATTAACTTATGGCTAGTTAACTAATTACTAATTTATCATAATTAATAGTAAACAGAAAATTTAGACATGTGCTGTGAAATAATGATTTTCTGGTAATTCCAGCAGTCAACTGTCAGTAACATAATATTATAATCAGAAGTTCATGGTGACACTGGAGTACAGATTTTATTCATTAACATACATTTTTTTCACAATGTAAATTATGAAATTATTTACATTAAATTATACCCATTTGTAACATCTGCTATTGCTGAATCATTTATCAGTTTATTTTCCATATATATTTAATTTAATTTAATTCTATACAGTGACAATGTGTTTCTAAAATTTATAGCATGTTTTAAAATATTAGAATAAAAATATGTTAACTTTTGTCTGTCCTTTCTAACTCTCCTTTTTTTTTTTCTTGTCTTCTGTCTCAGTTGCTGTTCTATTCCTATGAAGAGACAAAATGACAAAGAAAACTCTTATAAAGACAAGCATATAATTTCTTCACAGTTTTAGTTTATAGCTTAGTCCATGATCATCATGGTAGGAGGTGGATAGGCACAGAGGAGTAATAGCTGAGAACTTTACAACATGGTCTGCATTCCGGCAGCACAGAGAGATACTCAGCCTGGTATGGGACAGTGAAAATATAAAGCCTCCTCCACAAGGCCACACCTCCTAATATTTCCCAAGCAGTTCTACTAACTGAAGATCAAGCATTCAAACAGATCAGTTTATGGGGGCCATTATCATCCAAACCACAATGCCTTCTTTCCTTATGGCTTTCTTTCTTTGTCACCTACCAATCTCTCTCTCTCTCTGCCCGTCTCTCTTGCTCTCTGGATATTTTCTCAATATTTTTCATCTTGAATTGATTTCTGTAAGTGCATAGTTTCCTCACTACTATGACATAGTACATTACATAATCACATGCCATAGATACCACATTGTTATTATTTATTTTAATCATTTCATGTGTAATCAATTTATATAATGCTTTAATATAGTACATTTTATTTATTAAAATAATAATTTACATATGTAGTTTGATAAATTTTGGCAGGGTGTACATTTGTTTAACCAGCAACCGTACACCCTAGGAAAGTTATAAAACATGAGTACTAGAGAGAAGACATCACAATTAAGAGTACTTGATATTCTTACAGAAAACCAGGTTTTACTCTGAGCATCCACTTAGTGGTTAGGAAATCATCCATAACTTCAGCACTTCTCAGGGCATCAGACACTCATCTGGTACGAATACACACATGAAGATAAAACATTTATACATATAAAATGAGAAAAAAATCTAAAAATTATATAAAGTGTTTTTCACTTTGTTTAATTTTTTGTTCTTCATTTTTCATTATTTAGAAAGAAATTAAATTAAATTTATATATTTTTAAGTTTAAATTTTAATTTTATTAATTAAAGTTTATTCACTGTGTATCCCATCTTAGCCCTCTTCCTGACACCTTCCCTCTCCCACCCTTTTCTTCTCTTATGCCATCCCCTAGTCCAATGATAGAGGAAGTCCTCCTCCTATTCCATCTGAACATAGTCTATCAGGCCTAATCAGGACTGGCTTCATTTTCTTCCTCTGTGGACTGGTAAGATTACTCCCCCTTAGGTGGAGGTGATCAAAGAGCCAGCCCATGAGTTCATGTCTGAGACAGTCCCTGTTCTTATTACTGGGGAACCCTCTTGAACATTGAGCTGCGATAGGTTACATCTCTGCAGGGGTTCTAAGTTATTTCCTTGCATGGTCCTTGTTGGGAGTATCAGTCTCCAAAAAGATCCCTGGTCTCAGATTTTTTGGTTCTGTTGTTCTTCTTGTAGAGCTCATGTCCCTTCCAGGTCTTTCTAACTCCTCCTTCTTTCATAATATTCCTTGCACTCAGCCAAAGTTGTGCTGAATCTCAGTGTATGTTTTTTATATTAATTACACTTTATTCACTTTGTATCCCCCCATAACCTCCTCCTTCTTCCCCTCCCATTCCACCCTCTCACCCTTTTCTTCATTCATGCCCCTCCCCAAGTCCACTGATAGCAGAGGTACTCCTCTCCTTCCTTCTGATCTTAGTCTATCATATCACATCAGTAGTGGCTGAATTGTCATCTTCTGTGGCCTGGTAAGTCGGCTCCCCTCTCAGGGGGAGGTGATCAAAGAGCAAGCCAATCAGATTATGTCAGAGGCAGTCCCTCTTCCCATTACTATGTAACCCACTTGGACACTAAACTGCCATGGGCTATATATGTTGAGGTGTTCTAGGTTATCTCCATGCATGATACTTGGTTGGAGTATGAGTCTCTGTGAAGACCCCTATGTTCAAATTTAAATTCTGTACCTCTAAAGAAACTATTCAAGAGAGAGAACCCTGACTAAAATGCTCAATCCCCACCCCGAAAGACAAAGAGGAAGGACATCAGAAGAAGAAGAAAACAGGAAACAGGCTAGAAACCCGCCACGGATGGCCTCTGAAAGGTTCTGCCCTGCAGATTATCAAAGCAGGTGCTGAGACTTATGGCCAACTGTTGGACAGTGTGCATGGAATATTATGAAAGAAGTGGGAAATAGTAAGATCTGGAGAGGACAGGAACTCCACAAGGAGAGCAACAGAATCAGTGTATGTTTTAATAACATGCTGGGTAGAGTCTTTCAGAGTCCTTCTGTGATAGGCTCCTATCCCGTTCCCTGTTTTCTCTCTCTGAGGTCCATCCCATTTGCTTTTCTAAATGAATATTGAGCATCTTACCCAGGGTACTCCTTTTTGATTAGCTTCCTTAGTTGTACAGATTTTAGTATGATTATCCTATATTTTATGTCTAATATCCACTTATAAGTGAGTATATACCATGTGTGTCTTTCTGTTTCTGGGATACCTCACTCAGGATCTTTTCTAGATCCTACCATTTACCTGCAAATTTTATGATTTCCTTGTTTTTAATTGCTGAGTAGTATTCCATTGTGTAAATGTACCACAATTTCTGTATCCATTCTTCCATTGAGGGACATCTGGGTTGTTTCCAGCTTCTGGCTATTACAAATAAAGTTGATACAAACATGGTTGAACAAATGTCATTGTTGTATAATTGAGCATATTTTGGGTATATGCCTAGGAGTGGTATGGCTGGATCTTGAGGAAACACTATTCCTAGTTGTCTGAGAAAGCACCAGATTGATTCCCGAAGTAGTTGTACAAGTTTACATTCCCACCAGCAGTGGAGGAGGGTTCCTCTTTCTCCACAACCTCTCCAGCATGTGTTGTCACTTGAGTTTTTGATCTTAGACATTTTGATGTCTGTAAGATGAAATCTCAGGGTCATATTGATTTGCATTTCCCTGATGACCAAGGATGTTAAGCATTTCTTTAAGTTTTTGGAAGTCTAAGTGTAGAAAAAGAAAATATCACAGTGCATAAAACTAAAATCCATGTGGATCAAAGACCTCAATATAAAAACAAACACACTAAAGTGTTAGAAGAAAAAGTGGGGAAGAGCCTAGAAAACATTGGCACAGGAGACAACTTCCTGAACAGAAAAACAACAGCACAGTCTCTAAGATCAACAATCAATAAATGGGACCTCATGAAACTAAAAAGATTTTGTAAAGCAAAGGACATGGTAGACAGAACAAAATGACAGCCTACAGAGCAGGAAAGGATCTTTACCAACCCTGTATCTGACAGAACATTAATATCCAGAATATATAAATAACTTAAGTTAAACAGCAACAAGTCAAGTAACCCTATTAAAAATTGGGTACAGAGCTAAACAGAAAAAATTAAATATATTTTGATCATATTCTTCTTTTTTCCTTTGTTCTTCCAGATCCTCTCTACAAACCGAAGTTTAAGTTATTTCACAGAAAAAAACCCAAACTAAAGTATAAAAATGTACAGATTATTTAAAAACAAAGAAAAACAGAATAAAAAAAAAACACTACAAAAATAACATACCACCACAACCACCAATAATAAAACAATAAAATCAATAACAACAACAAAATCATCAAAACATGACAAAATAAAAGTACACAAGAAAACTGTGGAGTCCATTATGTGTTGGTCAACTGCTCCTGAACATGAGGCCTGTCCAGGTGTGGTTGGTATATCCATCACCATTATATTGTTGAAAACTGATTTTTCTTCTCCCAGTAGGCATAAAGACAGTTCAGTTGTTAACAATTTTACTCTGGTCGCTAGGTATTCATTCTTTATTCATTCATTCATCAATTAATTTGCAAAACTATAACAAAATAAATACAGGCTATACCATAAATCATCATGACAAAGTTGGACAAAAATGAACTAACAGAAGGAAATTAGCCTGAAAAAAGCCACAAGAATCAGAGCCTCGCTCATTTACACACTCAGTAATTCCACCAGATTAAAAGATTTTAATTCAACAGTCAGTGAATACCCGTTACACCCCTGATCTGATTATTATTATGAAAAATTAATATGCTAAATGAAGTTCTTTGGTAAATAATTAGTTTCTTATGATGATATTATTATTATTATTATTATTATTATTATTATTATTATTATTTCAGATTATTTAATTTACTTCTGTCTCTAGTCTTGCCCTGGTCACCCTTTTATTCCTTCCCCTCTTCCTTTAACATCATAAAAGAGGAACTCCCCTTCCCCTGTAATCAACCCTTCCCAGCACATCAAGTTACATCACTATTGAGCATATCTACATCCAGTGAGGACAGACAGGGAAACCCTGACAGGAGGAAGTGACATAAAAGCAGATGATAGAGGCCATGTTAGAAACAGCCCCTGTACCGCACCTCCACTGTTCAGGCTCCCCGAAGGAAGACCAACCCTCCCTTTAATAACATATATGCAGGGACCATTGGTTCAGACCATGCATTCTCCTTAGTTGATGTCTCCTCTCTGTAAGCCCCCATGAAAATGGATTAGTTGTCCCTGCTGGACTTCTTGTGAGGTTCCTAACCCCTCCAAGTCCTTACATCTTTCCCCAAACTTCCACAGGACCCCCAGAAATCCACCCCATGCTTGGCTGCAATTCCCAGCAACAGTCTCAATCTGCTGCTGGCTGGAGCCTCCCAGACAAAAGTCAAGTTAGGCTCCTGTCTGTAAACAGAGTAGAGCATCATTAATAGTTTCAGGACCTGGCTCTCTACTGTGTGTAGGGTCTCAGGTAGGGCCAGTTATTGGTTGGACATTCCCTCAATCTTTGTTCACTCTTTATACCTGCACTTCTTGCATGCAGAGTAAGTTTTGGACTAAATGTTTTGTCTGTGGGTTGTTGTTTCCTTCCTTCTACTTGTCCTGCCTGGCTAGGAGGTGGTCACTTCTTTCTTCATTTCCACCCCTGCAATTAGTAGTCTCAGCTGAAGTCACACCCTTACCCTCCCCGGAATCTACACTGTATCAGACCTTCAGCCTTGATGAAGAGATGTCACCCATAGTTTCCCTCCCCATTCATTTTCCTGTACAGTTTCCTCTTTTTATCCACTTCTGCTGTCTATTCTATTTCCCCTTCTGAGTAGGATTCTAATACCCTCCTTTGGGCCCTCCTTGGTACTTAGCTTCTTTGGACCTGTGGATTGTAGTACGGTCTAATATGCACTTATAAGGGAGTCTATACCCTGTGTGCATTTCTGGGTGTGGGCTACCTCACTAACGATGATCTTTTCTAGTTCCATCTGTTTGCCAACAAATTTTGAGATTTCTTTGTTTTTAACAGCTGAGTATTATTCCATTGTGTAAATGTACCCCAATTTCTGAATTCCTTCTTTAGATGAAGGACATCTAGTTTGTTTCCAGGTTCTGTCTATTACAAATAAAGCTGCTTTCAACATAGCTGAGCAAATGTTCTTGTTTTATGGTGGAACATCTTTTGAGCGTAAGCCCAGGAGTGGTATAGCTTGTTTTTGAGGTAGAACTATTTTCATTTTTCTAATAAAGACCCAGATTGTTTTCCAGAGAGGTTTTACAAATGTGTATTCCCACAAACAATGGAGGAGTACTCACCTTTCTCCACAACCTTGTGAGCATGTGTTGACACTTTAGTTTTTGATCTTAGCTATTTGACTTGTGTAAAATAGAATCTTAAAGTCTTTTTGATTTTGAATTTCTCTGGTGTAAAGGACAATGAACATTTCTTTAAGTGCTTCTCAGCCATTTGAGATTGCTCTGTTGTGAATTCTCAGTTTAGCTCTGCCCCCCCCGTTTTTAATTGTATTATTTGAATTGTTGATGTTTAATTTCTTCAATACATTGTATATTTTAGATTTTAGCCCTTTGTCTGATGTAGAGTTGCTGAAGCTCTTTTCCCAACCAGTAGGCTGTCATTTTTTCTACTGACAGGGTCCTTTGACTTACCGAGGCTTCTCATTTATTGAGATCCCATTTATTAAGTGTTCTCAGAGCCTGTGCTGTTTGTTTTCTGTTCAGGAAGTTGTCTCCTATGCTAATGAGTTCCAGACTTTCCACCGTTTAGCTTCTAATAAAATTTGAGTCTCTGGGTCCACTTGGACTTGAGTTTTGTCCAGGGGCATAAATAAGCTCTATTTTCATTTCTCTATATGCAGTCATATCCAGTTAAGCCAGCACCATTTGTTGAAGATGTTTCCTTTTTTTCCATTGTATATTTTTTCGGTTCTTTGACAAAAATCAAGAGCCTGTTGGCATGTGGTATCACCGCCCTGTAGTGACACCTGGATACCACCTGAGTGAAGGCTGAGAAAGAGCAAGGTGACACAAGGACACCAAGTCTAGGCTTTGATCAAGCTGTCTTTTACTGAATGTCAATTTAACACTTAAATAGCAGGAAAGTACAAGCAGTTTCTCACAGAGGCAATTTTGCTTATCCAAAACATAGGAGGGCTCACTGAAGATTACACAGAACTCGCTGTCTGGTTACCATGGTTGCATGGAATTTCTTGTCTAGTTCTCAGGGTCAGAGCCCTCTTCTGTAGAATTGCCAGGGTCAGTCTCTGAACCACCAAGCTTTAGATAAGAATCAGAACCAAGAGGCGGAATTCCACTGCTGAGAGGCGCTCTCCAATTTGCCATTAACTACAAATGGGCTGCCACAGTGTGGGTTTATTTCTGGGTTTTCAATTCAGTACCATTGATCAACCTGTCCTTTTCTATGCTAATACCATGCAGTTTTTATTACTATAGCTCTGTAGTATAGCATGAGGTCAGGGACCTTGATACCCCCAGAAGTCCTTTTATTGTGCAGAATTTATTTGGCCCTACTGAGTCTTTTATTTTTCCACATGATATTAATGGTTGCTCCTTTCAGATCTTTAAAGAATTGTGCTGAAATTTTGAAGAGAACTGCATTGAAGCTGTAGACAACTTTGGGCAGTATGGCCATTTTTACTATGTTAATCCGACCAATCCATGGGTATGGGCAATTTTATGTCTTCTAAAACCTTCTTAAGTTTCTTCAAAGATTGGAAGTTATTGTCATATAGGTCTTTCACTTGCTTGATTAGACTTATACCAAGATAATTTATAATATTTGTTGCCATTGTGAAGGGTATTGTTTACCTAATTTCTTTCTAGCTTTTATAAAAGAGGGCTACTGACTATTTTGAGTTCATTTTGTATTCAGACACATTGCTGAAGGTGTTTATCAGCCATAGGACTATTCTGGTAAAATCTTAGGAGTCAGTTATGTATAGTTTTTTTTTTTTTTTTTTTTTGTATAGTTTATCATCTGTGAACAATGATACTTTGACCCCTTCTTTTTCCAATTTCTTTTTTTATACATTTTATTCACTTTGTATCCCCCCATATACCCCTTCCTCTTGCCCTCCCAATCCCATCTTCCCTCCCTCTTCTCCACTCATGCCCCTCCCCAAGTACACTGATAGAGGAGGACTTCCTCTCCTTCCTTCTGATCGTATTCTATCAGATCTCATCAGGAGTGGATGCATTGTTTTCTTCTGTGGCCTGGTAAGGCTGCTCCACCATCAGAGTGAGATGATCAAAGAGCAGGCCAATCAGATTATGTCAGATTCCCTGTTCCCATTACTGTGGAACCCACTTGGATACTGAACTGCCATGGGCTACATCTGTGCAGAGGTTCTAGGTTATCTCCATGCATGCTACTTGGTTGGAGTATGAGTCTCTGGAAAGACCTCTATGTTCAATTATTTTGTTTCTGTTGCTCTCCTTGTAGAGCTCCCGTCCTCTCCAGATCTACTATTTCCCACTTTTTTCTTAAGATTCCATGCACTCTGCCCAATAGTTGGCCATAATTCTCAGCATCTGCTTTGATAGTCTGCAGGGCAGAGCCTTTCAGAGACCCTCTGTGGGAGGCTCTTGTTTCCTGTTTTCTTCTTCCTCTGATGTCTGTCCTCTTTGCCTTTCACAATGGGGATTGAACATTTTAGCCAGAATCCTCCCTCTAGATTAGTTTCTTTAGGTGTACAGATTTTAGTAGGTTTGTCCTATATTATATATCTATATGAGTGAGTATATACCATGTGTGTCTTTCTGCTTTTGGGATAGCTCACTCAGGATGATCTTTTACAGTTCCCACCATTTACCTGCAAATTTCATGATTTCCTTGTTTTTTTATTGCTGAGTATTATTCTTTGTGTACATGTACCACAACTTCTGTATCCATTCTTCAGTTGAGGGACATCTAGGTCGTTTCCAGTTTCTGGCTGGAAATAAAGCTGCTACAAACATGGTTGAGCAAATATCCTTTTTGTGTACTTGAGACTCTTTCGTATATATGCCTAGGAGTGGTATGGCTGGACCTTGAGGAAACACTATTCTTAGTTGTCTGAGAAAGCACCAGATTGATTTCCAGAGTGGTTGTACAAATTTACATTCCCACCAGCAGTGGAGGAGGGTTCCCCTTTCTCCACAACCTCTCCAGTATGTGTTATCACTTGAGATTTGATCTTGGCCATTCTGATGGGTGTAAGGTGAAATCTCAGGGTTGTTTTGATTTGCATTTCTCTGATGGCTAATGACGTTGAACATTTCTTTAAGTGTTTCTCTGCCATTAGATATTCCTTTATTGAGAATTCTGTGTAACTCTCTTCTCCATTTTTTTATTGGATTACTTGTTTTGTTGCCTTTCAACTTCTTTAATTTTTATATATACTGGATATTATCCCTATGTCAGATAGAGGGTTGGTGAAGATTTTTTCCCAATCTGTAGGCAGTCATTTTGTTTTGATGACGGTGTCCTTTGCTTTTAGAGAAACTTTTTAGTTTCATGAGTTCCCATTTATTTATTGTTGCTCTTAGAGCCTATGCTGTTGGTGGTGTTCAGGAAGTTTTCTCCTGTGCCAATGAGTTCTAAGGGTTTCCCCACTTTTTCTTCTAACCGATTTAATGTGTCTGGTTTTATGTTGATGTTTTTGATCCACTTGGACTTTAGTTTTGTGCAGGGTGATAAGTATGGATCTATTTGCATTTTTCTACATGTAGACATCCAGTTTCTTTTCCAATTTCTATTCCCTTGATCTCCTTTACTTGTCTTATTGCTCTAGTTAGAATTTTCAGTACTATATTGAAGAAATATGGCAAATATGGGCAGACTTTTCTTGTCCTTGATTTTAATGGGGAGACTTTAAGTTTCTTTCCATTAAGTTGATGTTGTCCCTTGGCTTGCTGTATATTGCCTTTCTTGTGTTATGTTATGTGCCTTGTATCTGGGATCTGTCCAAGACTTTAAACATGAACGGGTGTTAAATTAGTCAAATGCTTTTTTGGCATCCAAGGAAATGATCATGTGATTTGTTTTTATTTTTCTTTCTTTCTTTTATTTTTTTATGGGTATCTAGATATTTCTTATCCTTTTCTCCTCTAATCATTCTTTAAATTTTAATAATTAATGGTCTGCATATCTTTTATATCTGAATCTACTCCTACAGGATATTTGCTTCATTACATTTCTAATGTTAGCATATGATTTGTATTACAGTTTTTATATAAATCTTAATGTAAAGTGGAATAATTACTCCACATTTGCTCTTAAAGCTTCATTTATTTGCTTTGAGTCTTTAACAATTGCATATGGAAATTTTGAATCAGTTTCCCAATTGCTATTGAAAATTTTTGAAATTGTTGTGTTGATTGACTTTACTGCTTTTATCATTGTGTTTTTTTACTTGTTTTTTAAATTATTTTTATTAATTACAGTTTATTCGCTTTGTATCCCCCCTGTACCTCCATCCCTCCTCCCTTCCTTTTTTTATTGTTTGTTGTTATTAGTTACATTGTATTAACTCTGTATCCCAGCTGTATCCTGCTCCCTTATTCCCTCCCAATCCCATCCTCCCTCCCTCAGCTTCTTCCTGCCCCTTTCCAAGTCCATGGAATGGGGAGGACCTCCTCCCCTTTCATCTGACCATGTTTAATCAGGTATCTTCAGGGCTGGCTGCAAAGTCCTCCTCTGTGGCCTAGCAGAACTGCTCCTCTCTTGGGCAGTGGGGAGTCAAAGAGCCTGCCATTGAGTTCCTGTCAGAGATAGTCCCTGTTCCTCTTACTATGGGAAACCAATTGGTTATTGAGCTACCACAAGCTTTGTCCAAATAAAGGTTTTAGGTTATATCCATACATGGTCCTTTGTTGGAGAAACATTTTCAGAAAAAAAAAAAAAAAAAAAAAAAAAAACCTGTGCCCAGATATATTTGGTCCTTATGGTGCTTCTATCCTTACCCTGTCATACTAACTCCCCTTCTGCTGAAGGTTTGATTATGAGTCTTAGTATCTGTTTTGAAATGCTGCTTGGTAGGGTCTTTCAGATGCCTTCTGTGGTAAACTACTGTCATTCGTCTAATGCACATCTCATTTGTCTTTCTAAGTGAGGATTGATCATCTTACCTCTTGTCTGCTTTCTTGTTTATCTCCTTTAGGTGTATAGACTTCATTATGTTTATTATATCTTGTAGGTCTATATAAGCGAGTATTTACCATGTTTGTCTTTCTCCTTCTGGGATACTTCTGAGTGAAGTATCATTGTGTTTTTAAGCAACCTATTCAAGAACCTCTAATCTTCTGAATAACAAACAAATTTGCAATTTGTATTTCAATGTGCACTGATTAATCACACTTATATTTGCCAGTTTTAATGTATGGATCTACACATTTTTCAAGGTTCATTTTTTAAAATTGTTTTTCTCAGACGATTATAAAACTTACTGTTTTGTTTCAACTTCAAACTACTTATAACCATGATAAAAGTACAGGTATATCTTGTATTCTATAACATTTCTACATATAATTCTTTACTTGACATACTTTATGAATAAAACATCATATTTTCTTTATGTAAATACAGATTTTCTTCTACTTTGACAGTCAGTTGAATTTTTTTTATTTATTTATTTATTTATTTATTTATTTATTTATTTATTTATTTATTAGTTGCATTTTAGTAACTCTGTATCACAGCTCTATCCTGCTCCCTCATTCCCTCTCAAACCCTCCTTACCTCCCTACTTCCTCTCCTCCCTGCCCCTTTCCAAGTCCATGGAATGGGGAGGACCTCCTCCCCTTTCAGCTGACCCTGTTTTATCAGGTATTTTCAGGACTGGCTGCAAAGTCCTCCTCTGTGGCCTAGCAGGAATGCTCCTTCCTTGGGAGGTGGGGAGGTCAAAGAGCCTGCCATTGAGTTCCTCTCAGAAATAGTCCCTGTTCCTCTTATTATGGAAAACCAGTTGGTTACTGTGCTAACACCGGCTTCATCTGAGGAGAGGTTCTAGGTTATATCCATACATGGTCCTTGGTGGAGTATCAGTCTCAGAAAAGACCCCTGAGCCCAGATATATTTGGTCCTTCTGGAGCTCCTATCCTTTCCATGTCATATAAACTTCCTCTTCTTTCATTTGGTTCCCTGTACTCTGCTGAAGGTTTGGTTATGAGTCTAAGTATATGCTTTGATACACTGCTAGGTAGAGTCTTTCAGGGGCCCTCTGCAGTAGGCTCCTGTCCTGTTACTTGTTTTCTCCTACATCCAATGTCCATCCTATTTGTCCTTCTAAGTGAGGATTGATCATCTTTCTTGTTTATCTTCTTTAAGTGTATAGATTTCATTATGTTTATCATATCTTATAGGTCTACAGAAGAGAATATATACCATGTGTGTTTTTATCCTTCTGCGTTAACTCACTCAGAATGATCTTTTCTAGATCCCACCATTTGCCCTGTAAATATCATGAGTTCTTCCTTTTTGAAAGCTGAGTAGTATTCTATTGTGTAAAAATACCACAATTTCTGTATCCATTCTTTCGTTGAAGGACATCTGGGGTGTTTCCAGGTTCTGGCTATTGCAAATAAAGCTGCTACAAACATGGTTGAACAAAAGTCCTTGTGTACTTGAGCAAATTTTGGGTATATGCCTAGGAGTGGTATAGCTGAATCTTGAGGAAGCATTATTTCTAATTGTCTGAGAAAGCGCCAGATTGACATCCAAAGTGGTTGTATCAGTTAACATTCCCACCAGCAATGGAGGAGGGTTCTTTTTTCTCCACAACCTCTCCAGCATGTGCTATCACTTGAGTTATTCATCTTAGCCTGTCTGATGGGTGTAAGGTAAAATCTCAGGGTCGTTTTGAGTTGCATCTCCCTGATGGCTAAGGATGTTGAGCATCTCTTTAAGTGTATCTCTGCCATTCTATATTCTTCTACAGAGAATTCTCTGTGTAGTTCTGTACCCCATTTTTTAATTGGATTATTTGATTTATTGCTTTTTAACTTTTTATTTCTTTACATATACTGGATATCAGCTCTGTCAGATAGAGGGTTGGTGAAGATCCTTTCATAGTCTGTAGGCTGTCGTTTTGTTCTGACGACAATTTCATTTGCTTTACAGAAGCTTTTCAGTTTCATGAGGTCCCATTTATTGATTGTTGCTCTTAGAGCCTGTGCTGTTGGTGTTCTCTTCAGGAAGTTCTCTCCTGTATCAATGAGTTCAAGGCTCTTCCCCACTTTTTCTTCTAACTTATTTAGAGTATCTGGCTTTATATTGAGGTTTTTGATCCACTTGGACTTTAGTTTTTTTACAGGGTGATAAATATGGATCTATTTTCATTTTTCTGCATGTAAACATCCAGTTGGATAGGACCACTTGTTGAAGATGCTGTCTTTTTTCCATTGAATGATTTTGGCTTCTTTGTCAAAAATCAAGTATTCATAGGTATGTGGGTTTATTTCTGGGTCTTCTATTAGGTTCCATTGATCCTCCTTTCTGATTCTATGCCAATACCATGCAGTTTTTATTACTATTCCTCTGTAGTACAGCTTGAGATCGGCGATGGAGATACCTCCAGATGATCTGTTGTTGTACAGGATCTTTTTGGAGATTCTGTTTTTTTTTTTTTTTTCTCCGTATGAAGCTGAGAATCCTTTTTTCAAGGTCTGTAAGAATTGAGTTGGTGTTTTGATGGGAATTGCTTTTAATCTGTTGATTGCTTTTGGCAGGATGACCATTTTCACTATGTTAATCCTACTGATCCATGATCACGGAAGATCTTTCCATCGTCTGATATCTTATTCAATTTGTTTATATGGTGGATTACATTGATAGATTTCTGTGTATTGTACCACCTCTGCATACCTGAAATGAAGTCTTCTTTGTCATGGTGGATGATATCTTTGAAGTGTTCTTAGAGTCATGCTTATTAACAAATATGCTCATTTATAATTATATACATGCAAAACATTGTAAAAGAAAAAAATTCAGTCTTCAGACTCCATTATATATATATATATATATATATATATATATATATATATATATATATATCCCTAAGTGAGGTTAGATTTGTAATTATAGCCATATTTTGTTCGGTTCTCTGAAGCCACCATCTGTTAAGCTGATTACTGCCTGAGGTTATTACTACATAATTATATCAACCAGTCTGATACATATGTGAATCAACCTCTTGATTGCATTGCTTTAGCATAATACTATGATCAATGAATTTGTGATAAATCATGTTTCTATACTAACTGACTGGGCAGATGGATAGGTGGCTTTAAATAGCTGTGTTATACCATCTGTCAATTTTCATCAATGACCAGGAACAGTGACAAACATCACTTTGAAAAACTTTTCAGTTTCATTTAGAAGGGGAAACTTTTGTACTCTATAAGCTCAAGTTACATGTTAAAATATTCATTTATATTCATTTAACACTGTTTTTACAGTTGTCTTGTTTGATGCTAAACTCATGACCTATTTTCTTTGAAATAAATATTTATTAGAATATTTGAAAATTCTTGCAGTCATGTACTTTTAAAAATTAAGTATTTTGTTTACAACTCTTTTTGTTGTCTAGTTAAATGTAGATTCATCATTTACAACTCCAAGCCAACAGACCAAGTCAGTAAAACTTTCACAAGCTGAAATAGAATATTAATAAAAGAAAGGAAATGCAGTGATTTCATTTTGAAAATTATGGAATCAAAGTTTCTACTAAGCAGCACATAACTTTTTCATCAGAGGAATAGAAAAAAGGAAGAGACCACAGAGCTCAAAACTCTTATGCAATGCCAAAGTCATAAAAAAAAAGTATTCTTCTGAAAACATTTATTATTTTAAATTGATGTATTTTAAATCATATAGATGATAAATGACAGGAAATATCTGAAAACTTGCAAATGATGAGATTGAAGCAGGAGATTTATGAGTTCAAGGCTAGCCTGGGCTATATACTGAGATATTGTTTTTTTTTTCAAAATTAATTATAATATAATATTCTACTCATAACTGATTTTTAGAATTACATTACTAAACAATATAACGACATAAATGTGAATTTCAAAATAGATAAATAAGTACAAATAACATAAAATAAATGTTTCTTCTTTCCAGGATCATTAACTTCAGATCCTGTAACATGTAAATCCATCAATTTATTTCTTAAAGTAATAGGATATGCACAGCTGAAGCTAACAACCCTAAAGAAGCACACATTATTTAAATGACTGAAAACTGAACACATGGCTAGAGATTAGATTGGTGTTGGGGTCACAATATTTCATTGTAAAGGAAAAGATTTTTTTTTCTATTCCTGGGAAACATTGAAGTTAGTTATATGGACTATTTTCCTGTTTAATCATCTCTGTCATCTTTTAAAGATTTAAGGGTAATTTTCTTTGGTATACTTTTCCAGAAGAAAAGAACACACCTGTATATTCTAATTATAAATATATCTATACAAATCAGTTGTCTCTTCTCCCTAGGAATTCATAAAAATTGTAGTGAATGAATGAATTTTGGGGGGATTAGAGTGGGAATATTTGAGTTAATTAAAGACCAAAATGAGGATTATTCTTTCAGAGTAGTTATTAAAAGTCAAAGCATGAATATTGATAAAAATCATTTCACTCCTGCAATCTCCTCATAATTTTAGGACAGAAAAGAGATGAGACTTCAAATAACTGTACAAATATGGACTAAGTATTATTTAATAGTGACTGATAGATAAAAAATCATTCTCATGACAGGAGAAATGGCTCAGCACTTAATAACAATTTCTATCATCCTAGGGGAACTGAATTATATTTAAAACACCAAGTCAAGCAGCATGGTGCTGCCAACAGCGCTCTTCTGGGCATGTGCATACACATGATGCAATCGGACACACAGACACACACATAGAGATACAGAAACATAGAAATGTTTAAAAATAAAATATAATTCTTGCTTACAAATAAATCTTACTGCAAATGATTTATCAACAATTTTTGTGATGCTTGTTTCCTTGTGTCATATCTATTTTATGTGTTTTCCCATACACAAACCAACTACAATGTTTCTTTAGATATAACCACACTTTAGTTTGGCAAAGATATAAATTACTACGTGTTAATAAACAGGGTGGCCTCTAATATACACTTTAAAAGAAAACATTATTTATTTAGTCACTTAATATTTATAAGAGCCTAGGGTTAGAATACTTTTGAGTAAAGCAAGCCATCCTACCATGAACCTCAGGTAACTTTGGGGGCTTTGGGGGCATTTTTAAAAATAATTTTTAAGCCATATCTTGAATTTAAAATCATACAATTGCGCCTGTGGAGATGGTTCAGTGGTTAAAGTACTCATAGCACAAGCTTGAGGAATGCAATTCAGATTCCCAGACCTCGTCTGAAGCTTGGCCTGACAAGGTAGTTCTATAATTTCAGTGTCCCATGACAGATGAGAGGCAGAGACAGAGGACTGCAAACTTCTTGTAATTAGTCATAATGAGAGGGAAACCAGGTAGCTTCGTTTCAGACCTCCACACAGGTGTACCTCATGGGCAGAAGACCCAATGTACTGAAGGAAGCAACAACCAGTAAATCTGGTCCAATTGAAAGATAAAAGAAGTAGGAGTATAGTCCGTTAAGGGTACATCAAAAAATAATTAAAATGAAGCTGCAGGTAGGATATACCTACAGCTAATGCACTATGAGGCAACATTTGGGTTTGACCTTAGTAAAGAACTGAAGCATATGTTATACAAATTCCCAGGTTTGCATGTGCACACACGTGTGTGTTTGTGTGTGTGTGCATGCTTATGTGCGGATGCATGCATGGGAACATGAGTGTGTGTGCATGTAGAGGCCAAAATACAACTGTGATCAAGTGTCATTCCTCAGGTTTGGACCACCTCAGGAGCTTTCTTTCTTTCTTCCTGTCTTCCTGTCTTCCTTCCTTCCTGTCTTCCTTCCTGTCTTCCTTCCTTCCTTCCTTGCTTCCTTCCTTCCTTCCTCCTTCCTTCCTTTTTTCCTTCCTTCCTTCCATTCTTTTTTTATTTTAATTACACTTTATTTACTTTGCATCCCCTCTCTAGTTTCGTCCCTCCTCCCTTCCCAATCCCTCCCTTCCTCCCCCTTCTCTACACATGCCCCTCCCCAAGTCCACTGGTAGAGGAGGGTTTCTTTTTCTTCCTTCTGATCCTCCTCTGTTAGGTCTCATCAGGAGTGGCTGCATTGTCTTCCTCTGTGGCCTGGTAAAGCTGCTCCCCCCCCTCAGGGGGAGGTGATCAAAGAGCAGACCAATCAGTTCATGTCAGAAGCAGTCCCTGTTCCCATTACTATGGAACCCACATGGACACTGAACTGCCATGGGCTACATCTGTGCAGGGTTCTAGGTTATCTCCATGCATGGTATTTGGTTGGAGTATGAGTCTCTGGAAAAACCCCTGTATTCAATTTTTTTGGTTCTGTTGCTCTCCTTCTGGACCTCCTGTCCCCTCCAGATCCTACTATTTTCCACTTCTTTCATAAGTTTCCCTGCATTCTGCCCAAAGTTTGGCAATAAGACTCAACATCTGCTTTGACAGTCTGCAGGGCAGAGCCTTTCAGAGGCCCTCGTTCAGAGGTTCCTAACTTGTTTCCTGTTTTCTTCTTCTTCTGATGTCCATCCTCTTTGCTTTTCACAATGGGGATTGAGCATTTTAGCCATAGTACTCCCTCTAGATTAGTTTCTTTAGGTGTACAGATTGTAGTAGGTTTATCCTACATTATATGTTTATATGAGTATATACCATGTGTGTCTTACTGCTTCTGGAATAGCTCACTCAGGATAATCCTTTCCAGCTCCCACCATTTATCTGCAAATTTTATGATTTCCTTGTTTTCCATTGCTGAGTGATATTCCATTGTGTAGATGTACCACAATTTCTGTATCCACTCTTCAGTTGAGAGGCATCTGTGTTGTTTCCAGCTTCTGCCTATTACAAATAAAGCTGCTACAAACATGGTTGAGCAAACGTCCTTATTGTGTACTTGAACCTCTTTTGGATATATGCCTAGGAATGGTATAGCTGGATCTTGAGGAAGCGCTAGTCCTAGTTGTCTGAGAAAGTGTCAGACTGCTTTGGAGAGTGGTTGTACATGTTTACATTCCCACCAGTAGTGGAGGAGGGTTCCCTTTTTTCCACAACCTCTCCAGCATGTGCTGTCACTTGAGTTTTTCATCTTGGCCATTCTGTTGAGTTTAAGGTGAAATCTCAGGGTCGTTTTGATTTGTATTTCCCTGATGGCTAATGACATTGAACATTTCTTTAAGTGTTTCTATGCCATTCGATATTCCTCTACCGAGAATTCTCTGTTTAACTCTGTTCCCCATTTTTTAATTGGATTGCTTGATTTGCTGCTTTTCAACTTTTTTAGTTTTTTATATATACTGGATATTAGCCCAATGACAGATAGAGGGTTTGTGAAGATTCTTTCCAAATCTGTATTCATTCGTTTTGTTTTGATGAAGGTGTCCTTTGCTTTACAGAAGCAGTTTTTATTACTGTTGCTCTATACTACAGCTTGAGATCAGGGATAGAGCCTGTGCTGTTGATGTTCTGTTCAGGAAGTTGTCTCCTGTACCAATAAGTTCTAGAGTCTTCCCCAATTTTTCTTCTATCCATTTTAATGTGTCTGGTTTTATGTTGATGTCTTTAATCCACTTGGATTTAATGTGTCTGGATTTATGTTGAGGTCTTTGATCCACTTGAACTTCAGTTTTGTGCAGGGTGATAAGTATGGATCTATTTTAATTTGTCTACAAGTACACATCCAGTTGGACCAGCACCATTTGTTGAAGATGCTATCTTTTTTCCATTGTATGGTTTTTGCGTCTTTGTCAAAGATCAGGTGTCTGTAAGTGTATGGGTTTATTTCTGGGTCCTCTGTTCGGTTCCTTTGATCCACCATTCTGTTTCTATGCCAGTACCATGCAGTTTTTAAAACCGTTGCTTTATAGTACAACTTAAGATCAGGGATAGAGATACCTCCAGAAGATCTTTTATTGTAGAGGATTGTTTTAGCAATTCCGAGTTTCTTGTTACTCCATATGAAGTTGAGAATTTTTCTTTCCAAGTTTGTAAAGAATTTGTTGGTAATTTGATGGGAATTGCATTGAATCTGTAGATTGTTTTTGGTAAGATGGCCATTTTTACTACATTCATCCTGCCAAGCCATGAGCATGGGAAATCTTTCCATCTTCTGATATCTTCTTCTAATTCTTCAGAGACTAATTATTTTTCCATACAAGTCTTTGACTTGCTTGGTTAGGGTTACACCAAGGTACTTTATGTCTTTTGTGTCTATTATGAAGGGTGCTGTTTCCCTAATTTCTTTCTTAGCCCTTTTGTCTTTTGTATACAGCTCTTTTGTCTTTTGTATGTGTTTTCCCATACACAAACCAACTACAATGTTTCTATAGATATAACCACACTTTAGTTTAGCAAAGATATAAATTACTACATGTTAATAAACAGGGCGACTTCTAATATACAGTTTGTAAAAATCTTTATATTGTTTAAAAATAATTCTTAGGATAGTCCATCTTTTATAGATTTAGTTTTGTAAATTGAACCACAAACAAGGTTTTTGGTTACTTAATTTTTTTCATCAGTTTGTGGATTCTATATGGAGGATCCAGTAGTCAGTAAAATAAGTGGGCGAGGATGAATAAAGCCTCGTCAATATCATTTAGAATTCCCTATGTCATTTATCTGTGCTTTGAAACTATAGATTCTGTTATCAACCAGGCTTCCAAGGACTTCTCTGGATCAAAGATAAATAATATATTTTATTTTACTTTTGTCTTTTGCATATTTTCCTTCTTATAAATACTGAAAACAGCACTTATTGTCACTTGATTTTAAATGTACCTTGAGAAAAATATATAAAGCTTTCTGTTTCCCTGGAATTCTTTCTTGGTAACTAAGCAATATGTATTTAGAACATTCTTCCTCAGTTTATCAGTTTTTTTCAAGTTAATTTAAAGTTCACTTATTGAAGACAAATTTATTTTAATGTTAAAATGTTTTAATGTTAAAATATTCTTAGCATTAGATTCATTGTTTAGCACTCAGACTGAGTTGGCTATATTTTCTTGTTTTCACTTTAATTTATTCACTTTTTTTGTGTGCTGTAATTCGATACCATATAAGAAAAGACAGAAATTTTACTTCTAAAACAATGAAACAAATAATTTCATATGATTAAAGAAATATATTTTGTTATATATTAACATATTTAAGCATATTTTTTGTCATGATAGGAGGTGCTCTCAATATATGTTATTTAATCTATATAACAAGTACATGAGGAAGACAATTAAAGATTGGTGATATACCCAGACTTCAATATGGTTAAATAGAAAGGTTCATTAAGAAAGAGAATTTATTCCATTGTGCAAATATACCACAATTTTTGTATACATTCCTCAGTTGAGGAGCATCTGTGTTGTTTCCAGGTTTTGGCTATTATGAATAAAGCTACTAAAAACAAAGTTGAGCAAATGTCCTTGTTGTATAGTTGATCATATTTTGGATATATGACTAGGAGTGTATAGTTGGATCTTGAGGAAGCACTATTCCTAACTGTCTGAGAAAGTGCCAGACCGATTTCCAGGGAGGTTGTACAAGTTTACATTCCCAACAGCAATAGAGTAGGGTTCCCCTTTCTCCACATAGACATTTGTTGTCACTGGAGTTTTGACCATTCTGATGGGTGTAAGGTGAAATCATCAGGGTTGTTTTGATTTGTATTTCCTTGATGACTAAAGACATTGAACATTTCTTTAACTGTTTATCTGCCATTCATTATTCCTCTACAGAGAATTCTCTGTTTAGCTCTGTACCCATTTTAATTAGATTACTTGATTTTTGCTTTTTATATGTAATAGCCAAAGGTTGGAAACAACCCAGTTGCCCCTCAATTGAGGAATGGATACAGAAAATGTGGTATATCTACACAATGGAGTATTACTCGATGATCAAAAAAAAAAAAAAAAAAAAAAAAAAAACAAGGAAATTCAAATTTGTAGGTAAATGGTGGGAATTGGAAAGGATCATCCTAAGTAAGGTATCCCAGAAGCAGAAAGACACACAGGGTATATACTCACTCATAAGTGGATATTAGAGATATAATATAGAATAAACATGCTAAAATATGTCCACCTAAGGAAGGTAATCAGGAAGGAGGACTATGGCTAAGATACTCAATCCTTATTCAGAAAAGCAAAGAGGATGGACATTGGAGGAGGGAGAAAACAGGGAACAGGACAGGAGCTTTTTAACTTCTTAAGTTCTTTATATGATCTTGATATTAGCTCTCTGTCAGATATAGAATACTACTCAGCAATTGAAATCATAAAATTTTCAGGGTGGGATCTAGAAAAGATCATTCTGAGTGAAGTATCTCAGAAGTAGAAAGACAAACATGGTATATACTCACTTATAAGTGGATATTAGACATATAATACAGGATAAACATAATAAAATCTGTACACCTGAAGAGACTATGCAAGAAGGAGGATCCTGGGTAAGATGATCAATCCTTACTCAACAAAGGGAATGTGTTGTACATTGGAAGAGGGAGAAAACAAGAAGCAGGACAGGAGCCTACCACAGAGGGTATCTGAAAGCCTTTACTCAAAAGGGTATCAAAGCAGATGCTGAGATTCATAGCTGTACTTTGGGCAGAGCAAAGGGAATCTTAAGAAAGAAGGGGGAGATAGAAAGACCTGGAGAGGACAAGATCTCCACAAAGAGAGCAACAGAACCACGAAATCTGGGCCCTGGGATCTTTTCTGAGACTCATACTCCAACCAAGGACCATGCATGGAGATAACGTAGAATTCTTGCACAGATATAGTTCATGACAACTCAGTCTCCAAATGAATTTCCTAGGGGTAAGGGGAAAATGTACTGTTTCTTACATTAACTGAGTGGCTGGCTCTTTGATCACCTACCCTTGATCAAGGCTGGGGGAGCTATCTTACCAGGCCACAGAGAAAGACATTGAACCCAGTTCCGATGAGATCTGATAGGCTAGGGTGAGATAGAGTGGGAGGAGCACACTCCCTCTTCAGTGGACTTGGAGAGGGAAATGGGAGGAGATGAGGAATGGAGGGTTGGATTGGGAGGGGAAGAAGGGGGTTACAGCTGGGATACAAAGTGAATAAACTGTTATTAATATGAAAAAAATAATAAAAGAAAAATAAAGAAAATTTAGAGGCAAATATAAGGCTACCCAAGACTTCAGCCACAGTTGCCCAAAAATCTTTTTGCTTGTCAAAAATCGATTTATATTTGGATTTTGGATCACCAAGGTATATGTGATAAAGCTTATCTTCAGGGAACATAGGGTAGATTATTAATGCATATTTTATACCATATTGGTTACAGATCTATAACAGGTCTGTAATGTGTGAAAATAGGTACAACCACCAAACTATGTGTTTTAAGTATATAATGTTGGAAACTGTAAGAAATCCCTCTTGGGCACTGCCAGATTTCAAGCAGTATACTGTAACTTTAGCAGGGACCTTGACTGTAATCTTTGTCAGATGCTAGCATTTTGATTAAAAGTGTCTCAAAGATGAGTGAGGTAAAGTCCTTTATATTAGATTTTTAGCTAAAACCAATTTCATGTAAAGTGTTGTCCTAAGTGACTTGATAAGTTCAATCCATATTAGCAAGACTCATGCTGTCAGCAATATATTTGTTATGAAGTGCTCATTATACCTGATAAGGTTAATCACTATATTTTCTTTTTTTTCCCTTTCTTTTCTGTCTATCTTTTTTGGTGTTTTGACAGGATTTCTTTGTTTAGCTTTAGGTTGTCTCAGACTCACTTTGTAGACATGACTAGCCTCCAACTCATAGACTCTGCCTTCCTGAGTAATGGGAATACAGAAGTGCACCACCGCACCAGACTAATGACAATATTTTGAATGAAAAAATAAATGCATGAATCAACATTACTCTCTACAAAAAATTACTAGCAATTAGAAATTTGTTGGCCTACATATTTTTAATCTATTTGATATTATTTTCTGTGCATTGGTGTGAAGGGTCAGAAACCCTGTAACTGTAGTCAGAGAGAGTTGTGAGCTGCCATGTGAGCTGGGAATTAAACCCAGGTGCTCTGGAAGAACAGACAGTGCTCTTAACGACTGAGCCATCTCTTCAGCCCCCAGCCTACATTTTTAAAAACAAAATTAGGGTTAATGAAAAAAATATTTATACCAACTACACATAAAATACAAGACTAATATCTGAAATATATAAAGAACTCAAAAACTGTATATGTATAAAATAAATAACCATTTAAAATGGGGTACAGATATAAAAAAATGATCAAAAGAGGAAATTCAAATGTCTAGGAGATGTTAAAAAAGTGTTCAACATCTTTAGCCATCAAAGAAATTAAAATCAAAACTGCTTTGAGTTTTCACAATATAGAATGATAAAGATCAAGATGCATGTGACATCTTACGGTAGCAAGGATAGGCAACAATGGAATAAGGTGAATAATCATTATTTTTGGTGGGATTGCAACCTTGTACAACCACTATGGAAACTGGTATGGGGGCTCCTCAAAAAGATGGGAATGTCAGAGACAGTCCCTCTTCCCATTATAATGGAACCCACTTGGGCACTAAACTGCCATGGGCTACATCTGTGAAGGGGTTCTAGGTTATCTCCATGAATAGTCCTTGGTTGGTGTGTCTGTCTCAGAAACGGCCCCTGTGCTCAGATTTTTTGGTTCTGTTGCTCTCCTTGTAGAGTTTCTGTACTCTCCAGGTCTTACTATTTCTCACTTCTTTCATATCATTCCACAGAGGAAGACAATGCAGCCACTCTTTCTGAAACCTGATAGACTAGGCTCAGAAAGAAGGAGAGGAAGACCTTCTCTATCAATGGACTTGGGGAGGAGCATGAATGGAGAGGCGGGAGGGAGGATGGGATTGGGAAAGAAGGTGGGAGTGGGCTACGGGGGAATACAAAGTGAATAAAGTGTAATTAATAAAAAAAAAGATAGGAATGAGTCTAACTCAAGGCTCATCTGTACTATTCTTGGGCGTACACTAAATGAATGCTTCATCCTTACACAGAGGAATTGAAACATGTTCATTGCTTCTCTACTTGTAATAGCCTGAAATTGAAAACAATGTAGATGCTCCTCAGCAGAAGAATACATTAAAAAGTCGTGGTACATCTATATAACAGAGTGTTATTCAGCCACTATAGTATGAAATAATAAAATTCGCAGGTAACAGAATGAAAATAAAAAAAGATCTGGCACAACCCATGAAAGAAGAATTATAGTGAACAAGTGAGCTTCCTGGAGATGGTTAACTGTTTTGCATGGCTAAGATGGATGTACCTTGGAAAGGAATGGCCCCAGGGTCTTCATCTCCAGATTGCTTCTTGCTGCTGATTGCTTTCCCGTGGATCCCTCATATATTTGGCATGGTGTGAGTGGGTGTGAGGAGAGCCTCACTGCCTGTAGTCTGATGTGATTATTTCCTGGGTGACTGCCCACTCAATTAAGCAAGCTTCCTGCAGATCAATATGAATGTGTGCTATCATGAAATAATGCTGTTTAGATGAACTTATGACTTTATAATTCCTGATAATGATTTTATGGAATTCTTGATTTGATTCAAGTAATTTGAGCCTTCCTACAGAACAGCAAAAGCTGAACTTTCTTATGTCACCAGCACAAAAATTATGCTAGGGAAGAAGAACCAGCTTTACTCAAATTTATGATAGAGGAAAATAGTCATTCTAGATTAAATCCAGGGTTGAGGTTGCAAGTTTCAATGTGTATCATGATAAGAATCAACTTCTAAAATAAGATATAAGAGAGATCACCTGTTTCTTGGTAAAACTTTGTTAATCTATGCCATAAAGAAAACTGTAGCTTTGAACTGACAATGAGCTTATGAAGTGGAAGATACATTAAAGAACTATTGCTTTAAAACAGAGATAAAAATGTTTGGTTAGGTGCAAGTTTTGATCAAAAAGTATGTGATTCTGCTCTAGCTCTCTTATATAATGGATTTATGTTTCTTGTTTGTTTTGTTTTGTTGATTGCTTTTATGGCCATGAGCTGATTTTTCTTTTTATGTAAAGAATTTTGTTTTAGGGAATATAAAAATGCTAAGAGAAAAAATAAAGTGTGGTTGTTATAGTTGGAGCTTTGCTCCACTCACCATCCACCAAATAAGTGTAAATGCCTGTATGTCTGTCTGTCTGTCTTTCTGATTGTATGCATGTATGTATGAAGCTTGTTGGAACTTGTTTCTTAGAGCCTACCTTTGCTTTATCCACCAAGTGTGTGTGTGCGTGTGTGTCTGTGTATGTGTGTGTGTGTGTGTAATTACATGTTCGTGTAATTCTTTAATCATCATTCTCGTTTCTTTTTGCTGGCCCCTGCAAACTTAAAGAAGTTAAAAGAATTCAGGCCCCATGTAGTAAAAGTTTTGGTTTATAATATGCGTTTTTTTTTGTTGTTGTTGTTTTGGTCCCAAATGTGAGATGTGGAAATTAATTAATTAATTAATTAATTAATTAATTTATTTATTTATTAGAATGTAGTCACTTTTTATCTCTACTGTGGCCCCTCCCTTGTCTCCTTCCAGTCCCACTCACCCTCCCTCTTCTCTCTCTATGCCCTTTCCCTAGCTCACTGATAGGGGAAGATCTCTTCACCTTCTATCTGAACCTAGCCTGTCAAGTCTCATTAGAACTGGTTGCATTATCTTCCTCTGTGACCTGGTAAGGCTGCCTCTCCCTCAGGGGGAGGTGATCAAAGAGGCAGCCACCAAGTTCATGTCAAAATAAGCCTCTGGTCCCATTACTACTTAACCTACTTGGAAACTAAGCAACCTATGTGCTTTCTCAATTCAGTGGTCTAGGTTCTTTCTATGCATGGTCCTTGGTTGGAGTATTGGTCTCTGCAAGCTCCCTGGCCCCAGGGTTTTTGTCTCTGTTGGACTCCTTGTGAAGTTCCTGTCTCCTCCAGGAAATGTTTTTAGTTCATCCTCAGTTAATAAAAACAAACTCATGAGAGGGCACATGATCTTGCTCAGCTGAAAATGGCATGTTAGAGCATGTGTAATGTTTTGCTGGAAGATGTCTTGTGCAAGGGGTATGGTTTTTGCCAGCTGGTAAATATCCTTGTGTGGACTCAGGGAACAGATAAATAGAAATTCACAAACAGAGAGAATGCTTTTTGCATCAGTATGCTTTGTAAGGTTCACATTACTTCACTGGTCATTGTTTTTCTACACTTCTCAGAGAAAGAAATGTTACAGAGAACTTCTGATGGCTCTCTGGCTGAGTCTAGGTGGGGTCTTACTGTTTTCTTTGTTTGTTTGTTTTGGTTTGGTTTGTTTTTTTCTCAATCCTGCTGCTTTTGATTCAAGGTTGATGTTTGGTGTTTGTCATTTTACTGTACTGCTGGTATCCAAAAAACCAAGAGTGGAATTACCTCATGGTACTACGTCTATAAAGTTCCACAACCCTTTTTACTAATAAACTTCTTTTCCCTTACCTCTGGTAAGTGTGTTGAAAATGAGGTGAAAAGTGATTAAGAAACCTAAATAAAGTAGGTTTTTGAAGATTCTTAGCCCATAGCCCTCAAAGTTTTAAGAGAATTCAGAGTCTTTCACTGGGTAGAGGACTGGTCCCAGATAATTAAGTTTAGTACCCTCAGAGAAAAGTATAACTGAGTGATCTATTGCTGACACTGTGCCCACCTTCCAAGGTTTACCCCTATCATGTCAAAGCTGGCCTTCAATACAAATCAACCTGAACAGAGTAATCCAGATCTAGAAAGACAAACATACTATATATTCACTTATACATGGATATTAGCTTGTAACTCAATAATAAACAAGTTACAATGCATAAAACCACAGAACCTAGAATGGAAAGAGAAGAGACAGCTATGAATGGATAGGGGAGGAATGGAAGGGGGGGGGATCCAGTGGAGAAAAAAAGGTCAGTGGAGACGAAGGAAGAAATACAGCAAAAGAGGCAGTTAAAACAAAGGGCCATTTGAGGGTTAATATGAAGCTTAGTGCAGTAGACACTTCCTAAAATTCATAAATATATAAAAGGGTCTAAATGAAATCACCAAATAATGGATGACACGGATACCAAACAGGATTTCTCTTGTTGCCAAATGAAGATGTCAGGACTGGTCATTGGTTACTCCTAATTGACTCATTGGCCAAAGGGAGAGAAACCAAACAATTGAAGCTGTTGTCAAGATTACAGTATTCTTTCTGCAAAGAGATGGCAAGAGCTCATTGCTGAAGACAACCTTAGGTAATCCATTGAGCATGGGGAAGTTGAGCTGCTACCTATGTAATGCTTTCGGCCCTACAGGATAGAGTCTTTCCTTTAGAAAGGTACATTGGTACCAAAAGATAGAGTTAACAGCAAGTCTGTCACAAATCCTCTCATCCACAATGCTGTCCCACATGCAAGATATGCTAAAGCAAGGTGGAAGAAGGTGGAGGAAGTAACCAACAAATATCGGATTTGAGTTAAGGCTCCTTCCATGAGATGGAACCCATGTCTGACACTGCTTGAGTGGTCAAGGACCTGTGACTTCATAGCCCATGAACCTAGGGAAAAAAAAAGTAAAAAGTAGCAATGACATGAGTACTAATCACTTTGTATTATTCCCAAAGATCAATGCTCAGCCATCATCAGGGAAACTTACCTTCCAAAGTAAATTGCAACACATACAAAGATCTACAAATTGGCAATGCGCAGAGATAAGAGATTTTAGGACTCTGAGCTCTAAACAGGAAGAATCCATTAAGTCTTTTCCCTCAGTGCTCAGGGAATATGGTAGAAGAGAGGTAAAGAGCTTAAGATCCAGAAGAGATAGAACACTCCAAAACAAACAAACAAACAAATAAAAAACAAAACAAATAAAGCAAAAGAAAACAAAAAAAAGTCTTCTAAGTCAACAAGATCAATGCACATGTTAACTCAGAGAGACTGAGGTAGCACTCACAGGACCTGCAAAATCTCAATCAAATATGGCCCTATAGCTAAAAAAAGAAGTGAACACATATTTTCATCTCTAACCTGAACCTGTCTCCAATGATAACCACTTGCAAATGAAAACTGAGTTTTGTTCAAGAGAGTTTCATTGAGGAAACAAAATTGAGGTGGTAGGCTCTGTGCCCAAACAGTAAATGGACAACAGAAAATGACATCAACAGAATAATTGAAGATTGAATGCTTCCTCATAATGTCATCACAGGGTGTTTTTAAAATCTTATTTTAAGTTCTATTAAACTTTTATTATATATAAAATACATATATATGTATACATATGCACATACACAGACTATGTATACATATATATACACATATATGTATATACACATATTATTCTAATACACACAAACATTATTCTATGTCTTCAACTTCTGTGTTTTTATATGATTGGTGAGAGTACATTCGGATGGGTCTATGTGTCTATTATCTCTTATGATTTTTCTTTGGCTTTATTTTAATATTTGTTTTCTTCTATTCTTATGTCTTAGTTTTTGTTTTTCTAATGTTTTATTTTATTACTATTGTATAGAAGTTTATTTTTTTCTATTTTTACAGAAAAAAATGTTATTTTTATTTTTTTTGCATTCTACTGTATCTTCCTCCCTCCTCTCTTCCTAGTGCCTTCCTCCCTTCTCACCTCTGCACTGGCATCAACTCCTCCTGCTTCTCTTCAGAAAAGGGCAGGCCACCCACAGATATCAACCCACAGGAGGGGAGTCTAGGCACCTCCCCTGTGTTAAGGCTGGATGAGGCAGACCAGTATGAGGAAAAGGATCCCAAAAATACAGAAAAAGAGTCAGAGGCAGCACCTGCTGCCACAGTTAGGAGTTGAACAAGAAGTCCAAGCTACGCAATTGTACAATATGCTCAGACGGCCTAGGGCACACACCAGCAGGTCCCTGGTTCTCAGTTCAGTCCCTTTGAGCCACAAAACAGCAACCTATAGAATGGGCTAAGATCTTCAGCAAACCCATATCTGACAGAGGGCAAATTTCTGGATATATATATATATATATATATATATATATAATATTGTTATATTATATTATATCTATGACTTAGAGAAACAAATGATTTATCTTTATTTTATATAAGAACATATATAATGCACAATTATATACTTAATATATTTATATTTGATACTTAAATATCTAATTTTATACACTTTAATTTATATATTCATATATTACACATTTATTTAATATACTATATTTCTATTAAACATAAATATATAAATATACAGAATTTAAATTTGTATATTTAGAAAGTATATATTTATTTACTATATATAATATATCATATATAAAAGTACATATATTTAAGTAAATATATATATATATAAAATATAATAAGGATAATGATTTGTTTTTCTAAATTTTTTAATGGATTCCCAAAATATTTATAAGGTAAAATTATGAATTAATGCAGAAAGTTAACTTAAAAAAAGCAAAATAATAGTGTACTTAATTCTAGAATCTGTTGCTTAGCGTGGGATTTTAAATGTATTCTCCTTTATCAAATGATTAGTGAATTGACTTTACTGATTGCATCTGATATGTGTTGATGTTCAAAATTCTTATCTTGAACATCAATATCAATAGGGTAATAATAATAGATGGGGTCCTGATGAGTAATTGAGTTCTGATATAATTCACAGAAAATATGAAGAAGTTTACAGCCCTTGGAAGAGTGAACAACTGAAGTATACATTGTACCAATATATTCTAGGTAGTAAAATATGATGACAACATAGTGATATCAAAGAATAGATACTTTGAAATTGGATGCACAATAATTTATGTATAAAATATTTGATCATTTTAATAAATTTTATATCCAAATAATCGTGGTATAACCTCAAATGAAACATTATCAGAGATATGAAGACCTTATGGTAGCTTAATACCTTAATGATAAATAACCTGAAAGATATTTAATATACGTGTTTTCATTAAAAAAGTACCAATAAGATTACATCATAGGAAAGTATTGCTGTGGAGATTATGATGACAATAGCATATCAAAAATTATCTTTATTATTTTCAGATTAATAAATGTAACAAAGTTTACCTATTTTAAAATTTACAATATTTTAAATATTGACTCATCTCATTTTTAGATTCCTTTATAATCTCAATATTTCTTTCACCCCAGCTATGCTTACTAGAAGACATTATCAGGATCATAAATAATTTTGTTTTAAAGAACAAATACTCTTTTTTTCCCCTATGGCCTTACAATTCTATTCTCCATTTCAGAGATATTTTCATCCATGGGCACATAATAGTATCAAGATGTTCCAAGCTCTGGCTGTTTTGTGGGCATTACAATCTAGTAAAACTGTTTCTTCTGCAAAATCTCCAGAGTAATAAATAGTTTAAATGCCTATGTCCAGGGCATTGAGGTACTAAATAAATTGTTCTCTCCTTAGAGATTTTTAGGTTATAAGAAGAATCCCCAGGTGACCAGGGTCAAAAAATGTGCTTTGACCAGTTCTTTGGGATGAAAAATATTCAATTAGAACATCTTTGTGAAAAAATCAATTTCTTAAAGGTTGTTGCTATTATGTTTTCTTAAAATTATAAATTTATACATATATTTTGCTTTATTTGTTTTTGTAATTTTTTATTAATTACAGTTTATTCACTTTGTATCCCAACTGTAGATTCTTCCCTCTTCCCCTCTCAATCCTACCTCTCTCCCTCTTCTCCTCCCATGTTCCTCACCCAGTCCATTGATAGGAGAGATCCTCCTCCCCTTCCATGGATCCTATTCTATCAATTCTCATCAAGAGTGGTTGCATTGTCTTCCTCAGTGGCCTGGTAAGACTGAACTCCCTCAGGAGGTTGTTATCAAAGAGCCAGCCACTGAATTCATGTTGGAGACAGTTCCTGTTCCCATTAATAGGGAACCCACTTGAACAATGAGCTGCCATGTGCTACATCTGTGCAGGGGTTATCTAGGTTATCTAGGTTATCTCCATGAATGGTCCTTGATTGGAGTATCAGTCTTAGAAAAGACTACTTTGCCCAGAATTTTTGGTTCTGTTGTTCTTCTTGTGGAGCTCCTGCCTCCTCCAGTTCTCTTTCTCCCCCCTTTTTCAAAAGATTCCCTGTACTCTGCCCAAAGTTTGGCTATGAGTCTACCACAGAGGGCCTCTGAAAGACAGGTCTTTCAATCTCCCTCTTATTTCATAAGAAGCACTTCACTCTGCCCAAAGTTTGGCTGTGTGTCTCTCACGTCTGCTTTGATACTCTACTGGGTAGAGTCTTTCAGAGGCCCTCTGTGGTAGGCTCCTGTACTGTTCCCTGTTTTCTCTGTCTTCATATGTTCATCCTGTTTGCCTTTCTGAATGAGGATTGATCATCTTACCCAGAGTACACTTTCTTGGTTGGCTTCTTTAGGTGTACAGATTTGAGTATGATTATCCTACATTATATGTCTAAAATCTACTTACAAATGAGTATATACCATGTATGTCTTTCTGCCTCTGGGATACCTCACTCAGGACGATCTTTTCTAGTTCCCAAGAAATTTACCTGCAAATTTCAAGATTTCCTTGTTTGTAATTGCTGAGTAGTATTCCATTGGGTAAATGTACCACAATTTCTGTATCCATACCACAGCTGAGGGACATCTGGGTTGTTTTAAGCTTCTAGCTATTACAAATAAAGCTGCTACAAACATATTTGAGCAAATGTCCTTTTTTTTTTACTTAAGCATCTTTTGGATATATGGCTAGGAGTGCTATAGCTGGATCTTAAGGTAACATTATTAGGTTATACTAATTTTCTAAGAAAGTGTTATTATGTTTTTCAACTAGTTTAAATTATAGTATTCTTTGGTTACTTACAGAATGCTCTGACTCACTTATTTTCCAAATGTTCAAACTGTAGTGACAATGACATTAGGTAAATACTGCAGTAGCTTGAGAAATCCAGTGAATTATTGCCAAAGAGACAGACTCCTCGTACGTTTGAGATATATTGATGATCTAGGCATTAAAAATATATCTGATTTCCAGAAATAAATAGCTAATTAATGATACAGTAATTATAGCAAGTAAAAATTATGATAATTGATCTTATGGTATATCACCATACTCTGCTCTCAGTAATCGTCACATTAATGTCATTTTAAAAATTCCAGTTGATGGAAGAAAAATTTTCACTATGTCTTTAAATCACTTATTTTTTAAGAACAAAAGCCATCAATGTTTTAAAGAAATATTTGTATGTGCCAGAGGGTCTGTGACTCCTAGGAAACTGTGTCTCAAGGAACAACAGGACTGATGTACATATGAGCACATAGAAATGGTTGCAATATGCAGAAGGCCTGCACTGACTCCTGCCAAATGTGGTTCCAGCACTGAGATAGAGTAGTAAATGCGGTTCCCACCCCTAACCACACAGTGGTCTTCAAGTGAAAACTGCTTGAAAAGCAAAAAGTAATTGAAGTAGCCAGTGAAGTATCACAAGGTACATTCCACACACCCAAGACCAAACCCCCATGTACAGCAGTATACATACAATGGAAAGGAACTCAAGGGTATTTATTTTATCCTTTTTTAAAACTTACTGGTCTATTGTTTTTACGTTATAGTTTCAAATTGTATGTTTTTATGGGCTTATGTCGATGTGTATCTTGTATATTTTTTTCTGGTATTCAATCTCTGATTTTTTTGTTTGCTACTATGTTTGCTTTCTAAAGAGAAAAAGAAAAAGGCATGATGTTGCGTGAGTAGGGATATAGGAAGGATATAGAAGGAGTTGGTGGAGTAAAACTATGACCAGAATATATTGTATGAATAAAAACTGTCAATAAAATTTATATAATGGCATTATTTCTGGGTAAAAATGGAAAGTTTATACAAACCCATATTTTACCATTTTACTGTGATCTATATGAAATTAAAAAGTAGCAGAGAGGATAACTTTGATAAGCTCCTGTGTGCAAGCATAACAGAGTATCATTTATAATGATAGACTTTGATTTTCTTCCATGGGTGGGTCTAGATTTCCACCCAGCATTGCTTGCATACCCTCAATCTCTCCTGTATATGTTCTATCATTGGCTCTGGGTCTTGTAGGCAGAGTAAGTTTTGGATTGAGATTTTTGTGGGTAGGTTGGTGATATCCTAATTCCAGCTGGTATCTTGTGAAGATAAAGGGTGTCCTCTTCAGTATATATGACCCCAGTCACTAGGAGTCTTAGCTTCAGTCACTCTACCAGGAGCCCACCAGTTATCCTCTCAGAGGTTACACCTAGCAAAGGTTTGAAACAGATACAGAGAGTCACAAACATTTGGGCAAAGCATAGGAAGTCTAGGGAAAAAGAGGGAGATGGGGGAAGAATTGTTTTTAGAGGTGACACAGTCTACAGAAGAAGACCATCAGAGTATATAGCGTATGCATCTTTCTGCTTCTGGGTCACCTACTCAGGATGATCTTTCCTAGTTCCATCCATTTGCATAAAAATTTCATGATTTCCTTGCTCTTAATTGCTGAGTAGTATTCCATTCTTTAAATTAACCAGTATTTCTGAATCCATTCTTTAGTTGAGGAACATCAAGGTTGTTTCCAGGTTCTGGCTATTAAAAATAAAGCTGCTATCAACATAGCTGAACAAATGTCCTTATTGCACTGTGAAACATCTTTTGTGTATTTGCCCAGGAGTAGTATAGCTGGATCTTGTGGTAGCACTCTTTATTAATTTTCTGAGAAAGTGCCAAATTGATTTCCAAAGTGGTTGAACGTGTTCACATTCCCTTCAGCAATGGAGGAGATTTCCCCTTTCTCCATAACCTCTCAAGCATATGTTGTCACTTGGAATTTTTTTCCTACTTCATTTTTATATTAATTACAGTTTATTCACTTTGTATCCCAGCTGTAGCCGCCTCAATCATTCCCTGCCAATCCCACTCTCCCTCCCTTATCTCCTCCCAAGTCCCTCTCCAAGTCCACTGATAGAGGATGTCTTCCTCCTCCTCCATCTGACCCTAGCTTCTCAGGACTCATCAGGACTGGCTACATTTGATCATAACCATTTTGAAAGGTGTAAAGTGTTATCTCAGGGTCATTTTGGTTTGTATTCTCCTGTTTCCTAAGGATGTTGAGCATTTTTTAAAATGTTTCTCTGCCATTAAATATTCCTCTGTTGAGAATTCTGTTTAGCTCTGTACCCCAAGTTTTAATTATATTACTTGGTTTGTTGGTTTTTAAATCTTGAGTTCTTTATATATTCTGAATATTAGTCCTTGGGTGAAGATCTTCATGTTATATAATTACTTATAAGTGATTATTAGCCCTATTATACAGGATAAAAATACTAAAATCTATAGTCCTAGAGAAATTGGACAACAAAGATGACCCTAGGCAAGATGTTTAATCTTCATTTAGAAGAGCAAACAAAATAGAGCTGGAGTTGGGAGAAGACATGGAACAGGATAGGAGCCTACCACAGAGATCCTCTGTAAGACTCTAACCAGCAGGGTACTGGAGTAGATTATGAACCTCATAGCAAACTTTGGGCAGAGTGCAGGAATTTTATGGAAGAAAGAGCAATATCACATCCAAATCTAACAATCTCCATATGTTTCAACAAACATCTATATCTTTTAAAATAGAAATTAAATACTTCCACTGACCTGAGGTATTTTTATTAATTTAAGTATAAAGATTAGTGTGTGTGTGTGTGTGTGTGTGTGTGTGTGTGTGTGTGTGTGTAAAGCTCTTCTAGTTCATGATTTCATAAAATCTATCATATGCTGAAAAGGATGGATGGTTACATGGGTTTACAGTTAGGCTGATGAATTAAGGGTTTGAGTCTAAGTTCTGTAAGGGTTGTGATTCACAATCTAATTATTGGTACATCCTTGGCAAGTGAAGAGTGGATTCTTACTAGATATTTACTAACAGCTAATTATTGGCTATGAACTCTTTTCATTGATAACTAGAAATTTGAATACCACATCACAACCACAACTTCCCAAGTCTTGCATGCTCTTTTGGATCAACAGACAGTCAACAGGATATATAAGTGTACCATATAGTGTGGATAATGATAAGAGCCAAGACAGAGAAAAAGTAAAATCGTAAAGGTAACAGAATAAATGTTAATGCAAATACAAACATCTCCATTTTAAATCAGTTTTATGAAGCTTGAAATAAGAAAGTCAGGAGCTATTATAGTAAGGATGACATTCACACCAATTCTTTGAGGTTTAGTCCAGCCAAGAATTTTGAAGAACAAAGAACAGTAATGCAGCTGAGTTGAAAAAGTACCTATGAAGAGATATAATAGAAGACTAATAAGAAGCTTGTGAGGAACAAAGAGTGAAGGCTGTTCTTCCCGTAACAGAAGTGCCTCCAAAAAGCCAACACAAGAGTTCAAGTAGGCAGCTGAATGGACAGTTCAGTTAATATAGGTTAAAGATAAAGGCATGAAGGATAATTTGATTACTGTGTCATTCTAACACTTACAGGTCAGTTGACTCCTTTTTTGATAAATTCTTATTAATATTATTAATATTTATAATTTATTCACTTTGCATCCCAGTTGTAGCCCCCTTCCTCCTCTCCTCCCAATACCATCCTCCTTCCCTCTTCCTTCCTTATCCCCCTCCCCTAGTCTACTGATAGGGGAAGTCTTCCCCCGACTCTCTGACCATAGCCTCTCAGGTCCCATCAGGACTTCCTGGATCTTCTTCCTCTGTGGGCTGGCTAGGTTGCCCCACCAGGGAGAAGTGATCAAAGATTATGAAGTAGACATCATGTCTCATTGTGGGATAGAGGCAGGCTGATTAAAGTTTCTTATGATTCTTTAGAATATGACAAGATTATGAGGTAGAAAAAAATTTACAGGGGATGGTGAAGATCTGCTATTATCAGAATATGTGGCGTCATATTATAACCTCCCGAAGATCAAGTAGAAAGACCTTTAACCAGGGTGAGGAAGGAATGATTGCTCACCTTATGGCTGAAAGAGGGTAGGATTTTGAAGGATTTTGAAGTTTGACACTGTATTTAATGTCAGATGTAACTTCCATTCCTGGTGAGAGGCTTTTTTTTTTTTTTTTTTTACGCAGGGTCAGCCATGAAAATTTAGTAAAATGTAAAGGAAAAATTAAGAGATCAAGTCTAGGCAAACTTCAGGAAGGTTCATGGGGAAAAAAAGAGATAAAAGAGTGTCAGTGGAAATAAACACAACATAGATAAGTTGTTTGTTTCTCTTTTGAAGTTGTTGGAAAACGTATTTCCGACTGTGATGGCTGATCGTAGCTGGCAGCTTCACTTGATTAAGAAGTATACCCAGAGAACAGGCTAAGTGTCAGCTCTGTGTACTCTTGATAATGTGTTCAGAGGAGATTATTTTTATGACTGTATAGACGCAGAAAAAATTGTTGCTCATGTGAATGGGTATTATTGAATCAGCTGGAGGTCTGTACAAAACACAGGGGATAGGTCTCTCTCTCTCTCTCTCTCTCTCTCTCTATATATATATATATATATATATATATCCATTATTTACGATCACTTTACTGTCTAACCATCCTCTGTATATCGTTTATCTGTCTAGTCTATATCTGACATCTGTTGATCTAACCTTCATCAATATATTATGAAAGTATCTCCCTATGAATCATTTATCTGTATATAACCACTCAATCTGTTTCTTTGGTGAGTCCTAATGCTTTCTTTAAAATTCTACCTACATTGTTACTATGATGTATTTTTCAAAACTTAGTGAGCTGTTATTTGGTCCAAGAATAGCCAATGAAGTATGAAAACACATAATTTATTTCTACAGAGTAGCCAATTAGCATTATTTTAAAGTTAATGTTCCATTCATTTATGAATTTATTTGTGAGTGTGTGTCAGTGTGTGTTTGTGTGTGTCTCATGTATCTGTTCATCTGTCTTCTTTTCTGTGCATGGTCAAGTGGACAGAGGGAGATTTTGGATGGCATAATATATGTGCAGGACAACTTGTTCTCTCCTTCTACTCTTTTGGTTCTGGATACTAAATTAAGTTTTTAAACTCAATAGTATTCACTTTTTTTCCTATTGAATTACCTCAGCACAGTGTTGCTAATGCCTTTCTTTTCATTTTATTTTTTTTTAATATTAGTTACAGCTTATTAACTTTGTATCCAAGCTGTAGCCCTCTCCCTCATTCCCTTCCAATCCCACCTTCCCTCATCTCTTTCCTGTTCCTTTCCAAGTCCACTGATAGGAGAGGCCCTCCTCCCCTTCCATCTGACCCTAGTTTAACAGATTTCTTCAGGACTGGCTACAATGTCCTCCTGTGTGGGTAAGCAAGGCTGCTCCTCCCTCAGGGAGTGGTGGGAGGAGTAAAAGAGCCAGCCATTGAGTTCATGTCAGAAATAGTCCCTGTTCCCCTTAGTAGGGTACCCATTTGGATGCTGAGCTGCCATGGGCTACATCCAAACAGGGGTTCTAGGTTATATCCATGCATGGTACTTAGTTGGAGATACAGTCTCATAAAAGACCTCTCTCTGTGCCCACATATATTTGGTCTTTGTGGAGCTCCTGTCCTTTCCAGGTCATTCTTTGATATGATTCTCTGCACTCTGCCCAAGGTTTGGTTATGAGTCTCAGTATCTGCTTTGATACACTGCTAGGTAGAGTCTTTCAGAGGCCCTCTGTGGTAGGCTCCTGTCCTGTTACTTGTTTTCTCCTACTTCCAATGTCCATCCCATTTGTTCAACCATATTTGTAGCAGCTTTATTTGTAATAGCTAGAACCTGAAAGTCCATCAATGGAGGAATGGATACAGAAATCGTGGTACTTTTACACAACGGAATACTACTCAGCAATTAAAAACAAGGAAATCATGAAATTTGCAGGCAAATGGTGGGATCTAGAAAAGATCATCTGAGTGATGTATCCCAGAAGCAGAAAGACACATATGGTATATACTTACATATAACTGGGTAGTAGACCTATATTATAGGACAAACATACTAAAATCTGTACACCTAAAGAAGATAAACACTTTTGATGAGAACTGATACACTAAGATCAGAAAAAAGAGGAGAACCTCCCTTATCAGTGGACGTGGGGAGTGGCATGCATGCAGAAAGGGGAGGGAGGGTGGGATCAGGAGGGGAGGAGGGAGGGGCTTATGGGAGATACAAAATGAATAAAATGTAATTAATAAAAAATTTTTAAAAAAAGAAAAAAAAAAAGAAGATAAACAAGAAAGAGGACCAGGGGTAAGATGATAAATCCTCACTTAGAAAGACAAAAGGGATGTACTAATGCTTTTCTTATAAAAAGAATTATAATAAAATCATTTACAGATGTATTTCCTTATCTCAAACAATATAAATGAAAATATGTAAAAATAAAATTTACTTAATGAGAATATTTTATATGAATATCATGTTCTCAGGCTCCAACATCATTAGTTAGAAAGTCTACAGTCCTGATAGAAAGTCACCGATTCTTTTATTATAGGATTCATCCCAATGGTAATTAGAACCAAAAACTTGATGCAATTTACATTTCACTGTTATAATTGACATAAAATAAATGTTGGTATTCCATCCACTCAGATTATTTCAAGAACCTTGAATATCAACTAAGACGAATCTCAATAATTGATTGCCCTTGCTCTCCTTTAACCACCTCTACTGCAGTTTTCAGCTTTATCAATATCTGGAAGTACTTGTTAAACAGACATTGAGAAAGCGATGTAGAAGCTGCTAATTAGTAAAAAATGAATTATTTATGGATGCCTACAATATTATTTAAATAATCCTTAAGTTAACAATGTGGTAGAATTAAATTTTAATTATATGCAGTGTCAAGTTTGAATCAATGGAGATTTTTATTTATTTTTTATTTTATTTTAAATTTTATTTTTTCTTATCACTTACATTTTATTAACTCTGTATCCCAGCTGTGTCCGGCTCCCTCATTCCCTCTCAATCCCACCCTCCCTCCCTCATCTCCACCATGCCCCTTTCCAAGTCCACTGATAGGGGGGGACCTCATCCCCATTCATCCGATCCTGTTTTATCAGGTATTTTGTGGACTGGCTGCAAAGCCCTCCTCTGTGGCCTAACAGGACTGTTCCTCCCTTCGGGGGTGGGGAGGTCAAAGAGCCAGTCATTGAGTTCCTGTTAGAAATAGTCCTTGTTCCCCTCACTATGGGAAAACAATTGGTTACTGAGCTACCACAGGCTACATCTGAGCAGAGGTTCTGGGTTATATCCATACATGGTCCTTCGTTGAATGTCAGTCTCTGAAAAGACCCTGTGCCCAGATATATTTGGTCCTTGTGGAGCTGCTATCCTTTCCCCGTCATACTAACTCCCCTTCTTTCGTATGATTCCCTGTGATCTGCTGAAGGTTTGGTCATGAGTCTTTGTATCTGCTTTGAAAACACTGCTAGTTAGAGTCTCTCAGATACCCTCAGTAGACTCCTGTCATACGTTCAATGCACATCCCATCTGTCTTTCTAAATGACGATTGATCATCTTACACCATGTCTGCTCTCTTGATTATCTTTTTTAGGTGTATAGATTTTATTATGTTTATCATATCTTATAGGTCTATATAAGTGAATATATACTGTGTTTGTCTTTCTCATTCTGGGATATTTCACTCAGAATGATCTTTTCTAGATCCCACCATTTGCCTGCAAATTTCATGATTTCTTCCTTGTTGATTGCTGAGTAGTATTCCATTGTGTAAAAATACCACAATTTCTGTACTTATTCCTCCGTTGATAGACATCTGGGTTGTTTCCAAGTTCTGGCTATTACAAATAAAGCTGCTATAAACATGGTTGAGCAAGTATCCATTTTGTGTACTTGAGCAAATTTGGGTATATACCTAGCAGTGGTATAGCTGGGTCTTCAGGAAGCACTATTCCTAATTGTCTGAGAAAGTGCCAGATAGATTTCCAGAGTGGTTGTACCAGTTTACATTCCCACCAGCAGTGGAGAAGAGTTCTCCTTTCTCCACAACCTCTCAAGCATGTGTTGTCACTTGAGTTTTTCCTCTTGACTATTCTGATGGGTGTAAGGTGAAATCTCAGGGTTGTTTTGATTTTTATTTCCCTGATGGCTAATGAGGATGAGCATTTCTTTAAGTGTTTCTCTGCCATTCGATATTCCTCTGTCGAGAATTCTCTATTTAGCTATCTTCCCCATTTTTTAAGTGGATTACTTGGTTTGCTGCTTTTCAGCTTCTTTAGTTCTTTGTATATACTCGATATTAGTCCTCTGTCAGATAAAGGAATAGTGAAAATTCTTTCCCAATCTGTAGGCAGGCGTTTTGTTTTGATGATGGTGTCCTTTACTTTACAGAATCTTTTTAGTTTCATGAGGTCCCATTTATTGATTGTTGCTCTTAAAGCCTGTGCTGTTGGTGTTCTGTTCAGGAAGTTGCCTCCTGTGCCAATGAGTTCTAGGCTGTTACTCACTTTTTCTACTAACAGATATAGAGTATCTGTTTTTATGTTGAGGTCTTTGATCCACTTGGACTTCAGTTTTGTGCGGGGTAATAAATATGGATCTATTTTAATTTTTCTGCATGTAGACATCCAGTTGGACCAGCACCATTTGTTGAAGATGTTGTCTTTTTTCCATTGAATGGTTTTGGCTTCTTTGTCAAAAATCTAGTATTCATAGGTTTGTGGGTTTATTTCTGGGTCTTCTATTAGGTTCCATTGATCCCCCTTTCTGTTTTTATGCCAATACCATGTTTTATTACTATTGCTCTGTAGGACAACTTGAGATTGGGGATGGAGATACCTCCAGATGATCTGTTGTTGTACAGGATTGTTTTGGAGATTCAGGGTTTTTTGTTTCTCCATATGAAGCTGTGAATCTTGTTTTCAAGGTCTGTATATAATTGAGCTGGTATTTTGATGGGAATTACATTGAATCTGTAGATTTATTTTGGCAGGATGGCCGTTTTCACAATGTTAATCCTACCAATCCATGAGCATGGGAGATCTTTCCATCTTCTGAGATCTTCTTCAATTTCTTTCTTCAGAGACTTGAAGTTTTTCTCAAACAGGTCTTTCACTTGCTTGGATAGTGTCATCCCAAGGTACTTTATGTTATTAGTGGCTATTGTGAAGGGTGTTGTTTCCCTAATTTCTTTCTCGGCCCTTTTGTCTTTGGTATACAGGAGGGATTCTGATTTTTTTGAGTTGATTTTGTATCCTGCCACTTTGCTGAAGGTGTTTATCAGCTGGAGGAGTTCTCTGGTTGAATTTTTGGGGTCACTCATATATACTATCATATCATCTGCAAATAGTGACACTTTGACCTCTTCCTTTCTGATTTGTATCACCTTGATCTCCTTTTGTTTTCTTATTGCTCTGGCTAGGAACACAAGTACTATGTTGAATAGGTATGGAGAGAGTGGGCAGCCTTGTCTTATCCCTGATTTCAATGGGATTGATTTCAGTTTCTCTCCATTGAGTTTGATGTTGGCTATAGGCTTGCTGTATATTGCCTTTACTATGTTTAGATATATGCCTTGTATTCCTGATCTCTCCAAGACTTTAAACATGAATGGATGTTGGATTTTGTCAAATGCTTTTTCAGCATCTAAGGAGATGATCATGTGGTTTTTCTCCTTCAGTTTGTTTATATGGTGGATTACATTGATGGATTTCCGTATGTTGAACCACACTTGCATGAATGGGATGAAGCCTACTTGGTCGTGGTGGATGATATCTTTGATGTGTTCTTGGATTCAGTTTGCAAGTATTTTATTGAGTATTTTTGTGTCAATGTTAATAAAAGAGATAGGTCTGAAGTTCTCTTTTTTTGTTGAGTCTTTGTGTGGTTTAGGTATCAGAGTCACTGTCGCTTCATAGAATGAGGTTGGTAATGTACCTTCTGTTTCTATTTTGTGGAATAGTTTGAGGAGAATTGGTGATAGCACTTCTTTGAAGGTCTAGTAGAATTCTGCGCTGAAATAATCTGGCCCAGGGCTTTTTTTGGAGGGGAGACTTTGAATGACTGCTTCAATTTCCTTGGGGGATATAGGGCTATTCAGTCTTTTTACCTGATCTTGACTTAATGTTGGAAGATGCAATCTATCAAGAAAATTGTCCATTTCATTTAGGTTTTCAAATTTTGTAGCATATAGGCTTTTGTAGTATGACCTAATGATTGTTTGACTTTCCTCAGCGTCTGTAGTTATGTCACCCTTTTCATTTCTGATTTTGCTGATTTGGATAGATTCTCTCTGCTTTTTAGTTAGATTGACTAAAGGTTTGTCTATAGTGTTGATTTTCTCAAAGAACCAGCTTTTTGTTTCATTGATTCTTTGAATAGTTTTATTTGTTTCTAATTGATTGATTTCAGCCCTGAGTTTGATTATTTCCAGACTTCTGATCCTCTTGGGTGTATCTGCTTCTTTTTTTTTTTTTTTTTTAGGGTTTTCAGTTGGGCCATTAAGTTGTTTGTATGTGATGTTACAAATTTCTTCTTGCAGGCACTTAGTGCTATAAATTTTTCTCTGAGCACTGCTTTCAATGTGTCCCATAAATTTGGGTATGTTGTGCCTTTATTTTCATTGAATTCTAGGAAGTCTTTAAATTCTTTATTTCTTCCTCAACCCAGCTGTCATTGAGTAACAAGTTGTTCAGTTTCCATGTGCATATCAGCTTTTTGTTATTTCTGTTTTTGCTGAGGTCCAGCTTTAGTCCATGGTGGTCAGATAGAATACAAGGGATTATTTCAATCTTTTTGTATCTGTTGAGGCTTGCTTTATGACAAACTATATGGTCTATTTTGGAGAAGGTTCCATGCGGTGCTGAGAAGAAGGTATACTCTTTTGAGTTTGGATGAAAAGATCTGTAGATGTCTATTAGGTCCATTTGATTTAGGGTCTCTGTACGTGTTTTTATTTCCCTATTTGTTTTCTGTCTAGTTGATCTGTCCCTTGGTGAGAGTAGAGTATTGAAGTCTCCCACTATTAAAGTATTATGATCAATGTGTGATTTAAACTTTAATATTGTTTCATTTACAAATGTAGGTGCTCTTGTATTTGGGGCATAGATATTCAAAATTGTGATGTCCTCTTGGTGGATTTTTCATTTGATGAGAATATAGTGGCCTTCCTTATCTTTTTTGATTAACTTGGGTTGAAAGTCTATTTTATTAGATATTAGGATGGCTACTCTAGCTTGTTTTCTGGAACCATTTGCTTGAAAGATATTTTTCCAGCCCTTTACTCTGAGGTAGTGTTTATCTTTGTTGCATAGGTGTGTTTCTTGGATGCAACATAATGTTGGATTCTGTTTCTGCAACCATTCTGTTGGGGAGTTGAGTCCCTTGATGTTGATAGATACTAGTGATCAACAATTGTTACTTACTTTTGATGTGGGGTTGGTGGTGTCACTGAGTTTCATTGCTCATATTCTGTTTTTTTTTTTTTTTTTTTTTTTTTTTTTTTTTTTTTTTTTTTTTTTTGTTTTTTTTTTTTTTTTTTTTTTTTTTTTTTTTTTTTTTTTTTTTTTTTGTGTGTGTGTGTAGTTATCTAATTCCTCTCTTTCCTTAGATGGAGTTGTTTTCTTTCGTTTGGCGTTTCCCTTCTAGTAACTTCTGTAGAGCTGGGTTAGATATTGTTTAAATTTGGTTTTATCTTGGAATATTTTGAATTCTCTGTCTATGTTGATTGAAAGTTTTGCTGCGTATAGTAATCTGGGTTGGCATCTGTGGTCCCTTAAGGACTGTATGATTTCTGTCCTGGCCCTTTTGGCTTTCATAGTTTCATAGTTTCATAGTTTGAGAAATCTGGTGTGATTCTGATAGGTCTACCTTCATATGTTACTTAGTCTTTTTCCCTTACTGCTTTTAAATTTTTTTCTTTGTTCTGTAGGTTCAGTATTTTGACTATGATGTGATGTGAAGAATTTCTTTTCTGGTCTAGTCTACTTGGTGTTCTGTAGGCCCCTGTATGTTTATGGGCATCTCCTTCTTTAAGTTGGGAAAGTTTTCTTCTATATTTTTTCTGAAAATATTTTCTGGACCTTTGAGCCTGATTTCTTCTTTTTCTCCCACTCCTATTATTCTTAGATTTTGTCTTTTCCTGGTGTCCTTGATTTCTTGGATGTTTTGTGTTTGGAACTTTTCTGATTTTATTTTTTCTTTGAGAGACTTGTCAATTTCCACAAGTGTATCTTCGGCTCCTGAGTTTCTTTCTTCCATCTCTTGTATTCTGTTGGTGATGCTTACCTTTATAGTTCCCGATCTTTTCTCTATGTGCTCCAGCTCCTGGTTTTTCTCTATTTGTGTTTTCCTTATTGATTCTAATTCTGTTTTCATGTCTTGCACCATTTCCTTCATCTGTTTGAATGTGGAGTCCTGCTTTTCAATCACAGCTTCTATTTTTTTGTCCATTTCCTCTCTATGTATTGCTATTTGTGCTTCTACTTCTTTGACTATATTTGCCCGGATTTCTATGAGAGCTTTGTTTATTTCTTCTTTATTTGCCTTCATTTGTGTGGACATTTCTTTGAGAGCTTTGTTCATTTCTTCTTTGTTGCCTCAATTTTCATGGTGATTTCTTTGAGAGCTCGATGTGTTTCCTCTTGGTTCGTCTCGATTTCTTTGGCTATTTCTCTGAGGGCTTTGTTCATTTCATCTTTATGGGCCTCTAATAGCTGGAGAAACATAGTTTTGAGGTCGTTTTCTTGTATATCTAGTGAATTTAAGTGTCCATTGGTTTGTGGGGTTGCTGGTGAGGTCATTATGTCCTGATTTTTGTTGGGTGTGTTCTTACGTCTGCCTCTAGCCACCTGGTTATTTATAACCCTCACTGTTTGTTCCTTGAGTTTGTAGTTCAGGCTATGATTGTCTCTTTCTGTTTTCTGGACTGTTTTTTCAGGAAGATGAGAGAGGTTCACTGGTTTGGGAGTGTGTGTTGTGGTTTCAGTTTTGCCTAAGTAAGGAATGTGATGCTGGAGCTATTTGCATGCTCTTTTAGCGGGTGCAGTGTGCATGTGGGGATTCTTTGACTATTGTAATGGCCTGCAGGCCACTATTATGCAGTTCTGTCTGAGATCCAGGGATTGTTTGCCTGAATTACACTGGTGGACCCACAAGGCAGAGGCTTCAACATTGGGGTTGCTATCCCAAGAATCCCTATTATGCCCACACTAGGGGTGTGGGTGGCAGGGGTCTCATCTGGTTGCTTCTGTGGAGAGGCTCTGGGTCTGGGGCAAACTCTCCCTAGAAGGCTCACTGACTCTCTTGCAGGACCAGTTGGAATGCACAGGGGTTCCCCTTGCTCACTATTCTCTGATTTAGTCCTGTTGCAGGAAATGCCGGGTAGGCTAACAGTCAGCTCTGTGATACTGTGGCCTCAGGACTCGGTATCCACCTTTCCTGTGTGCTGCCTCTCTGTCTTTTCCCTCTGCCAGGAGGGGTTATGTTGACTGGTCTCAGGGTAGCACGGGAAAGAGTTAGGTTGAGTGTCCTCAATCCCAGATTCCCTGCCCAGCTTTCTCTGCCAGAAGCAGCCTGGTGGTAGAACCTATGTTTGCTGATCCCGAGAGAGTACCAGGTAGGGTTGAGTGTCCTCAGATCCAGAGTTTGGATTTCTCTGCCAGGGGCTGCTGGGTGAGCCGGAGAGGGGGTGCTGTGTCCTGTGGCAGGCTGCCTCTCTGTCCTTCTCCTCTGACCTTCTCATCCTCTAGGGCAAGCTTATGGTAGTGCTCTCAGTGGAGTGCCAGAAGGGGTTGAGACTTCTCAGTCCCAATCCTGAGCTGGGGTTTCTCTGCCAAGGGTCAGGGGGCCACAGGTGATAGGACTTGGTGCTAGACCTTATTACGCTGGACCCAGGAGAATCTCAGGACGTATTGAATGACCACAGCACCAGATTCTGAGCTGAAGTTTGTTTGCTAGGAGCAGCGGGCAGCACTGGGTTCCCTGCACTGTGAAGCTGCTGTGCACCTCTTTATCCTTCTGCTCCACCGCGGCAGGGTCATGGCGGTTTTTGGGGGAGTGCCCGAAAGGATTGGGTTTTCTCATCCCTGAACTCGGGTTGGGGTACAGACAATGTGGTCTGTGGCAGATTCTGCTGGTCGCTTCCTGCCTCCTCTGAAGAGGGAGTAGGGATTTTGAGCTGGGCACGCAGCTCTCCACGCGGTGGGAGCTCAGTTGTGATGGTGGCAGGAACCCAAGGTCTGTGAGACTTCCAGGGAAAGACTGGGTGACTGTGATCATTCTCGCAACTTTCCTTCCCTGTTAGGTTTTCTTGTGACTGGGACTCCCAGTCTCTGCCCCCCTTGTGCCCACCGATCAGCCTGGGAAAGTGATCAAGACACGCAGGCTTGCTGCTCCAGCCCAGAGACCCAAAGCCTGTGTTAGCTGGGATCTCCTCCAGGTTCTGGCTGTATGGCCTTAGAGTGGACCTGACCGATTCCCATGCTGTGGGAGCCTCCCGTCACCTGGGAAACATGATTGCTGTAGTTTTAGGGCCCAGAGTTCAGTCACCTGGTCCCTGCATGGAGAGTGTTGTTCGCTTCTCAGACACAGTGTTTTCCCGGGCGCCGCCATCTTGGCCCCCCTCAATGAAGATTTTTTTTTGTATTTTATTTTTTTCTTATCAGTTACATTTTATTAACTCTGTACCCCAGCCGTGTCCCGATCCCTCATTCCCTCCCAGTCCCTCCCTCCCTCCCTCCCTCCTCTCCACCGTGCCCCTTGCCAAGTCCACTGATAGGGGGGACCTCCTCCCCATTCATCTGATCCTGTTTTATCAGAGGAAAGGATAGGAGCTCCACAAGGACCAAAGATATCTGGGCACAGGGTCTTTTCTGAGACTGACATGCAACCAAGGACCATGAATGTAACCTAGAACCTCTGCTCAGATGTAGTCTGTGGTAGCTCAGTAACCAATTGGTTTCCTATAGTGAGGGGAACAAGGACTATTTCTAACAGGAACTCAATGACTGGCTCTTTGGCCTCCCCACCCCCCAAGGGAGGAGCAGTCCTGTTAGGCCACAGAGGAGAGCTTTGCAGCCAGTCCTGAAGATACCTGATAAAACAGGATCAATGAAGATTTTTAAATGACACTTTGTAAATAGAAAAATAGAGAAATAACTTTCTCACCTAATTTTATCTTTCTTTTCTTGAATTTTATGATACTTGTAAAGGATTTATATGTGTTTGTACACATGTGATAAAATTGTTTATATTTATGTATACATGGTTTCATTTCTTTCTAAATTTGTTATGTAAATATGCAATTGGTTTATTTGCATAATATGAGCTAGATGTCAAAAAAGTAAGGGCATTTTCTTCCTTTTCTGAAATTTTAAATATTTTAATTATATAAAAGAAATATTTTAAAATTAAATGTCATGAAAGGTCAAATTTACAGAGAATAATCTAAAAATAATTAAAACTATGTGTTCATACAATAAATATGTATGGCACAAACAATTCATGGATGTCTCAGAAATGAAAGCCTGTTTCATATAGCCCCTTATTTTGATTATCTTGACCATATAAATCATTATTAACTCTGAAGATTAACTAAGGTGAACAATCATATCATTGAGAGCCTGGGCCTGTTGTTTGTAAAGTCATTTAATTTCTTTTAAATCTATTGTATTTGTTTTAATCAGTGAAACTGCACAATTAGAGCACATTTCCAATTGATTGTCCAAGGTCACCTCACTCTCACTTGACTACAAAGAGAGTTCAAGGCCAGTCATGGATATATAAGACCTTGTCTCAAAAAAATATATGAAAAGGTAGAAAGAAGAAAGGGATAGAGAAAGAGAGGAGGGAGTTAGGGATGAGGAAGGAAGGAAGGAAGGAAGGAAGGAAGGAAGGAAGGAAGGAAGG
>NW_026596240.1:4219067-4227385 GCF_907164565.1 Psammomys obesus | reverse complement strand
AGGAAGGAAGGAAGGAAGGAAGGAAGGAAGGAAGGAAGGAAGGAAGGATAGTGAAAGCAAAGAAGGAAAGAAATAATTCCATAGGCATGATCTCTGATGGGATGAAATTTTGGATTTAATAGACAAAATTGTTCAAATGAAGAAGTATATTCAAAGACAAAAGGAAGAATCCAAGCACTCAATGCAACTGCTGTACTCTACTATTTTCCATTGACATGTTCTTCCATCTTCTAAAATGATTTTGACTCTCCTCACTAATATTGCTAATATAATTTTTCTCCTCATGAATTGTGTCATTCCTTTTCTGTTACCTAGTGTATATCCACGAAGCCCCTGTGAATGCTGCATTATTCTCTGTGGGTTTATATGTGCATTCAAACACTGATGTGTAGGGCCTTGATTTCTTGATGCTTTAGCCCCCCTCCCCCTGATTCTTGTACTGTCTCTGCCTGCTCTTTCACAGGCACTCCTGAGTCTTGAGGGAAGGGATTTGGTTGAGACATCCCATTTATGGGTGTTTCAAGGTTTCTCACTCTTTGTTTAATGTCGAGCTGTGGATCTTTGTATTTTTCCTGACCTGCAAGCTTCTTTGATGATGGCAGAGTAAGGCACTAATAATATTTGTGAGCATGAAGTCAAAATAGCAAGGGAATTTTCAATATTCACTCACCAATTTATAGAGAATAGACAAAGCACATCAATATGCAAGATATTTTCCTTGACCATGCTGTAGTTTTATAAAAATAGAATTGGTCTTGCATCTGGCATTCAATGCATAAAAAATATACAAAAAGATAAAATACCACCAGTTAAGGAAGCACAATACCTCAAGACCTTCTTCTCAACATGGTCAAAAGGTAAGTTTGTTCTGTTTCCAGTGCAGTGACTTCCCAATACAGGAATCTTTTCCTTACATTCAGTTAGAAATTCTGAGAAAATTTGCACCAATCACCTTTCCTTCAGTTTTAGCAATAAATAGGAAGATAAATCATTGTAGTAATTTCTATAAGCCTCAAAGAAAATAAACAACAAAAGGGATGAGTTTAATTATAATACCTAACCTTGGATTTATACTTTGTAATAATTCTGCTACGTATTCAAGTTATGTGAGTCATAATTTGTTCCTTAAAAAAGATTTATACTTTTATATTATCTGTTTGTTTATTTGTAAATATGTGTCTGTATGTGGTGTGTGTGTGTGTGTGTGTGTGTGTGTGTGTGTGTGTGTGTATTCGAATGTGAGTGCAGTGCTTCTGAAAGCCAGAGATGTTGGGTTCCCTGGGACTGGAATTACAGGTGGTTGGGAATCAGCCACACACACACTAGCTAGGAGCTTATGTCAAGTATTCTTTAATAGCAGCACAAAAAGACCCTGAGATTTCACCTTACATAGATCAGAATGACTAAGATCAAAAACACAAGTGACAACACATGCTGTAGAGGTTGTGGAGAAATGGGAAACATCCTCCATTGCTGGTGGGAATGTAAACTTGTACAACCACTATGGAAATCAATCTGGTGCTTTCTCAGACAATTAGGAATAGTGCTTCCTCAAGATCCATCTATACAACTCCTAGGCATATATCTAAAAGACATTCAAGTATACAATAAAGACATTTGCTCAACCATCTTGGTAGTAGCTTTATTTGTAATAGCCAGAAGCTGGAAACAACCCAGATGTCCCTCATTTGAGGAATGGATACAGAAATTGTGGTAACTTTATACAAGGGAATACTACTCATCAATTAAAAACAAGGAAATCAGAAAATTTGCAGGCAAATGGTGGGCTCTAGAAAAGATTTTCCTGAGTGAGGTATCCCAGAAGCAGAAAGATGTACACAATGTATCCTCAGTTATAAGTGGATATTAGACATATAATATAGGATAATCATACTGAAATCTGTACACCTAAGGAAGCAAATCAAGAAGGAGGACCCTGGTAAGATGCTCAGTCTTCATTCAGAAAGGCAATTGAGATGGACATCAGAGGAGGGAGAGAAGAGAGAACAGTATAGGAGCCTATCACAGAGGGCCTCTGAAAGACTACACCCAGTAGGGTATCAAATCATATGCCTAGATTCATAGCCAAACTTTGGGCAGAGTGCAGGGAATCTTATGAAAAAAGGGGGATGGAGAAAGACCTGGAGGGAACAGGAGCTCCACAAGGGGAGCAACAGAACCAAAAAATCTGGACACATGGCTCTTTTTGAGACTGATACTCCAAATAAGGACCAAGCATGGAGATAACTTAGATCCCCTGCATAAAAATAGCCCAAGACAGCTCAGTATCCAAGAGGGTTCCCCAATAATAGTACCAAAGACAGTCTGTGATATGAACTCATGGGTTGGCTCTTTGATCACCTTCACCTGTGGATGGAGCAGCCTTACCACCCCACAGAAGAAGACAAGAAGCCAGTCCTGATGAGACCTGATAGACTAGGGTCAGATGCAAGGGGAGGAGGACCTCCTGTATCATTGGACTGAAAGAGGGGCATAGTAGAAGAAGAGGGAGGGAGGGTGGGATTAGGAAGTAATTGGGAGGGAGCTACAGCTGGGATACAAAGTGAATAAACTATAATTAATAAAAATTTTAAAATTTAAAAATAGCACTTAAACACTGAACCATTTCATTCATCCAAAACATTCCTTCTTACTGCTTAATATCATTAGGTATTATAGATGTAACAATAGAAATAATTATAATATAATATATTAAATACAATAATAATGATAACAATAATAATAAATAGAAAGATAATGATAGGTTTACCACAGTGACTTATTTACTGATATGCTGATGGAATTCCTGTATCATTACCCTATCTGAATATTAAAAATCAAGATGTTTCCTGGAGAAATGGCTCAATAGAGCCAAATGTCTCAATGGTTGTATAAACCTAAGGATATGAGTTCAAATTCATAGAACTCATGGATATTGGACTGAGTAGACAGCCAGTAATCCCAGTCCTAATATGTTGATATTTGAAGTCAAGACAGTACAATCCCTAAAAGCTCATGGGCCTGATATGCTGACATATGATTCACAATGGAAAACAAAAAAGAGAATGAGAAGCTACCTCAGATACAGTAGAGATGAGGATTATACCTGAGATTGCCCTCTGACCTCTGCAAGTTGTACCTCTCACAGACAAGTATAAAACTTCATAAACACACACGCAAAATATGCAGAAACAAAATGTTATGCTTTTATGAGCATTTACGTCTTAGCAGATGTATCTATCTATATATAAGTATTTATCATCTACAAATAAATATCTTGCAGTGACTGGATCTTGTGGAAGTTTACTTTCCTTTTTAAAGACTGCTAATGAAGCAGTAGTCCATCACAGCAGGGAAAAACCATTAGACTTATGATAAGCTTGAGTTTGAGAACTGATTACTCAAGATTGTGGACTATCTGCTTCTTCAGAATACATTTTCAGTCATTTTATATGGAGTCTCTTTGCAGTGTCATAGTCTGCACTATGGTGCTGACTAAACACATATGTCACAGGCATGGCTAGTGAAAAACATTGAGAGCCATGAAGCCAGCACAGCTGTGTGACACAGTCCAGCAAAGCTGAGCTAAATGATGTTTTTCCATCATACTGTCTCTCACATTGAGTTTCTGATCTCATGTTGCATTTTTTTTTTGTGGGGGGAGCTATTTACTTACTATTCATTTATGTCTTTCCCACAGAAAAACATTGCTGCTCTCAGAGAAGTAACTTTACCTGGCCCTCCATGGGAGTCTTCTTTGCCATGTAGATTATGAAAAGCACAAAAAATGGTGTTAGTACTAGAGTTCTTTTGGCACATCTGTCCTTAAGCAAACTCAGAAACAATAGATTTGGCAACGGATCGGATTATAGGCAGCCTCTTATAAGTAGTCTTCAGAACGCAGGACATTGCGCCCAGAAAATAAAGCATTAATGACAAAGTTTGTTTGAAAAAACAACCTTTGATTATATATATATATATATATTATAAAATTAATATAAAAGTATAAGAATTTACCAGTCATAAGGAAACTGTCTCACATTAAGTTTCAGTGAGGTATTTTAGCTAAAAATCAAAGAGAAAACATGTTAATAGAACAGGTTAGCCTGCAGTCTAGGAGATTTTGGGGCTAAGCCAATTCACGTTGTACTTCAACCATTATGCATTGTTCAAGGCTTGGGAACTTGTGTTGAAGGACTCTGACATTTTTCTGTTTAAGGTTTCAATTTCCTGAAGAATAAAATTTTATATGTCAAAATTACTTATGTAGTCTAAAGAATTTTGAGATTGATACCTCTTCTTTCTGTACTTGTAACAATTGTCCAGAAAGAAAAAAATTATATGATCTGTATTTCTTTTGAAATCATAAATTTGCCTATTTTTGAAGAATCTGTATAAAAAAATTAAAAAAAAAAGCATCCTGCTTGCTAGTCAGAGATGTGAGAGTCTCCCAGTCATAGTCTCTGACTCATTCATCCATCCCTCACCTCCATCTGGTCCTGGTCTCCTCTTCTGGAACCTCTCTGACTGCTAGGCCTGGCCCCCCAGCACACATATATGCATTTTTCAGTGATCTAGCACAGATATACAAATGAAGTGGATACAGCATATTTTGTATGAATTAGGACACAAAGACAATTGAATTATACCCAAGCTCAGATTCTATAGTATGGGAGCATTAGAGAATAAATAAACTTGCCCATATTTTATAATCAAATATATTATTTATTTTGAGCAGTTTTGTTTAATTACAAAGATCAGTCCCCCAGATATTTTTAAATTAATTTTTGCAAATTTCATAGATGAGTACTATGTTTGACATCATTTCCAGCTTTCTCTCTTTTTCTCTCTCTTTTGCAAACAGAAACATACACACACATTTAGAATTTTTGTTTAGGGTTGACTTCTTGGAATTGGATAACCTATCAGGACATAGATTAATTCCTGAGAAGCAGTGTTCTTCCTCTCTCAGCAATCATTTATTGCTTTAATCTCTTCACTAGGGGATTTGATCCATTCTAATTAGCATTTTCATGGATGTGTAATTGTACAGATTTTGTTTAGGCAGCTATAATGTTGAGATTTCATGAGTGTAACTTTTCTGCTATATATTGAAGTTTTTCGGTTCTTACACTCCTTTACATTCCGTCTTCTGTAATATTCTCTGATCCTTAGATTTAAGAGTTGTGTTGTAGGTATCAGGGGGAGCTGTTTTCTGCATGGTCAGTTGCTGCTGTAATCATCTCCATCAACTTTAAAAATGTTTTCATGAAAAAGTGAAGATATATTCATCTGTGGGTTTAAGGATAGGTATTTAAAAACAATTAGAAATTATACTGGTTTGGGAAAATGAAAGTAGATCATCTTCTAGGTTCTATGGTCTCAACAGTTACGGGTGGTTTACTAGATTTATAGCACTGGGCATTAATTTTCTTCTATTGATCAGGTCTTAGGTTTAAGTAGAAAGCTGATTGCTATCTTCAATGAACAAGTGCCTTAGTTACACCGCTGGAGATATATTGCAATACTGAAATCTTTTATCATTTGTATGTATTGCAGCTTTGTGGAACTATTGATTACTTTTCCTCTTTGCGGCTTGCATATCTATTTCAGATACTATAAGTGTTCTCAAGAAGGAGGCTTCCAAGTCAGTAACAGCTGATGACCTCCTGCCCCGTATTCGAAATGTGTTCTATCTTCAGCAATAGGATCTTCTCTTCAAGTTTTGTGAGGCAACCAAGAGTAACTGGAATAGCCTATGATATGTTGGAAGTCCCTTTAACTCCTTGACCAACAGGTAACTATAAAGGGGAGTTTCCCACGACATGCTTGGGATTTTTGTTTTATTGTTTTTCTATTGGTTATTGTTGTTGCTGTTTATGTCTATGACTCTTTTAAGGACCATTTCCATCCTCATTAGTGTAAATTTATTCAAATATGACTATTTGTGTAGACAGAAAAATACACACACACATGCTTGTACATATACTATATATAGTTTTAAAGGGCATAATATGTTTTATTATGGCTTTAAAAATACTCTCAGTGCTATTTATCATTCTTCTCTCTCTCTCTCCCTCTGTATTGCTTTCCCTACACCCTTAGATTTATCTAAATCTACTCCTTTCAATTTGTTCATTCTCACTTTCAAAAAAACATCATTTTGCGATTGGGTTGTTTTTCTATCTTTCTCCATTTGTTTCTTTTATATCCTAGACTTTGTCTGTTGGATATATAGCTGACAGATATTTTATTCTATTCTTTTAGCATATTCTTCACTGGATGTAAAGTTTCCAACATTCTACAGATTGTTAAATTAATGCAATCTCATTTATGAATTGTCCCCCCCCTTTTTTTTCATGAAGCTCAAAAGTTCTATTCAGGCATCCCTTACTTGTGTCTATGTACTGAAGTTCATTCTCATTTTGCTCTAGAAGATTCAGAGTTTGAGATCTTTTGTTGAGATTCTTGACCAATTTAGAATAGATTTAGTAAAGATGAAGGATTCTGATGTATTTCCATATGTCTACATATAAAAATCCAGTTTTCTCAACTTCATTTATTACAGACACTACTTTTCTCCAAAGCGTATTATTGACATCATTGTCAAAACTTAATTGGATTGTGTTTCATGGACTGAATAGTTAAAATAACTATATCAACAAGTGTTGAAATGAGAATTAAATGTGTCTGTAATTATAGAATTGCCGTGGTAAAGCCTGACTTATACATTTTAGATTCCATGGTACAAGGCATGATATAGAAAATATCCTTATAAATAATTACAATGTAAATTAGTCATTACTCAATTACAGAATCTACAATGTAGAAATTTAATGTGTTCTGTGAAAAATAAAAGGTTAAGGAAAGAGATGTATGAACTTTAGGGAACATGGAACAACCAAGTGTGATGATGGAACCCTGAAAAATACTTGGTACAGCTGTTTTCTGAAACAATGAAAGGACTGAAGAAAAAGGAGATTGGTGGAAAGGTTCTTATGATTAATAATGTTCCTGGGCTTGTTTTGTCTCATAATTTCAATTTTACACACCATGTGTGATCTTGATGCCACACTACTCCATCTAAAGATACATTATTTCTATAATTAATTTTATTTTCATCAATTTATATAATATATTTTGATTATATTCTATTTTTAAAGAAAAATATCCTAAGGTTTTAGAAGCACTAAGTATATAAGAAATACAAATGAATTTAGTTGTGCTTAAAATAACTAACTTTGATAGATTATGACAGCTTTTTTTCTGGGTGAATACAAAACATCCTCAAAGGCTGTTCAGCTTGTAAGCAACAGGAATCTCTTTCTTACTAATATGAATGTCTGTAGCACTGTAGCAGTATGGGAGTGCTGAAGTTGGAAACCTCTTTTTAAAAATGAATTACATCGATGCATGGATGCATGTTTAGTTGTGTTTACGCAAGCAAGCCTATATGTACATATGTATGTATGTAAGTATGTATGTATTGTCTGAGAAGTAAGCACTCTTGTAATATTTATAAGAACCTGTATATTTATGAATGGATTACCTTTATGACATTTCATAGCTCTCCAAGCCTTTATGTCTTAAAAGGAACAGCATGAGAGGCAGAGTTTGAATGAAATGCAGATTTATTTTGGAAAAAAAAATCAACCATGAAAGTCTCTATGATAATTGTATTCTATAAAAATACAGAAGTTTATGAATGAAGTTTCTTTAATCTTTCAATATAAATCTTTGAACAACCAAATTAATAGTGATACTAAATAAACTAATAGTGATACTAAATTTTGTAGAAAAAAGAAAAATAGTCACTTTAAAAAACAAAACTTATATTTTAGAAAAATAATTATATATATATATGTACATATACAAAGAATGTATATATATGTATGTATTATATATATGTATATATGTAGGTAATACAGTCAATTTGGAATTTTATGTTTTATGTTTTAAATTTTATGTATTTATGTTTTAAATACTTGATCAAATAAATACTTCAAATCTGGTTTCAGTGAGTGTAGTGTACCTTGTACTTTCTGTTGTGGTATGATCTCTTAATAATTCTGTCAGTTTAATAAGGTTATTTTTTTTCTTGTTACCAACACATACATTACAAGAGAGTCCTGACCATCTAGTATAAAGAAGCATGTCATATATGATAAGCATAAGAAGGCAGGAAGTTATAGTGAGCTTTCCTAGAACCCAGGGAAGAAAGCAATTGTCATTCATTCAAAATACCATCTATATTTTCTTCTTCTTCTCCTCCTTCTTCTTCTTCTTCTTCTTCTTCTTCTTCTTCTTCTTCTTCTTCT
>NW_026596240.1:4210636-4219057 GCF_907164565.1 Psammomys obesus | reverse complement strand
CTTCTTCTTCTTCTTCTTCTTCTTCTTCTTCTTCTTCTTCTTCTTCTATTTTATATTAGTTTATTTTCTTTGTATCCTGAGGGTGCCTCTCCCCTCTTCCCAATGCCACCTTCCCCTTCTTCCTCCTTCCCCCTTTCCCTCTACCTTTCCCCACAGAGAAGGGTAGCCTCCCCAATATTAACCTTCCCCAGAACTTCAAGTCACCTCAAGTTACATATCTTCATCTTCTGAGGACACGCAAGGCAGAGCTCCCATAGGGAAGTGATCCAAAAGTAGGCAATAGAGTCCAGGTTAGGAACAGCCCTTCCTCCACTTGCTAGCCTCCTCCCTCCTACATGAAGACCAAGCTGTGGGCTACATGTGTGCAGAGGCCCTCAGTCTCAGTTGCTGAAAACCCGCATGTGACTGACTTAGTTTTCTCTGTTGGTCTTCTTGTGAGGTTTCTGTCTCCTCCAGGTCCTTTCATCTTTCCCCCCAACACTACCACAGGATCCCCAGAGTTTTGACCCATGCTTGGCTGCAAGTCCCAGCATCTTTCTAGATCTACTGTTGACCAGAGCCTCACAGAAGACAGTCAAGTTAGACTCTTGTCTGAAAGCATAGTAAAATATCATTATTAGTGTCAAGGGCTGGCTATCTACTGTGGTGTAGGTTTCAGATTGGGCCAGTTGTTGTTTGGACTTCTTTCTTTATCTTTGTTCCCTCATTATCCTACACTTCTTGTAGTCTGGGTAATTTTTGGACCCCAGATTCTGTCAGTGGGTTGTTGATCCCCATCTTCTACAAGTCCTGCCTGGCTAGGAGGTGGTCACTTCAGTCTTCATGTCTCCCATTCCCCACCCCATTAAGAGTCTCAGCTAGCCTCATACCCAGTGAGGTAACCCAGACCCAGAAAGACACATGGTATGTACTCACTTATAAGTGGATTTTAGCCCTACAGTACAGGATAATCATACTGCAATTCACAGACCCAAAGAAGCTAATATTGATGGCACAAGAGAAGGTGCCTGAATGTCACTCAGAAGGGGAAATAGAATAGACAGCAGAAGTGGACGAAAAGAGAGAACTGGGCAGAGATGGCCCGCTACAGAGTAGGCTCCTGGGAGGATATGTGTGTAATTCTTCCTTCTGTATTTCTAACCCAGGTTTAGCTGTGTCTGAGACTTTATGCAACAATATAGAAAGAGAACATTTACTGTTACATCAGTTTTAGATGCTTACATGCGTATATCAATTTTACTTTTGTAAATATTTATTATAATTTTGTGTCTGTGTGTCCCCAACTACCTGAGGAGACCAGATGAACTTGATCCCCTGGAGCTGGAGTAAAAGACTTTTGTGAGCGGCAGGGTGTGAGTGCTTGGAAACAAAGGCTACTCCTCTTCAACAGTGATGTATATGCTTAAGTGCTAAAGCTCATAAATGATCAAATTTTCACCATAAAATTATCTGCAATAGTATATATAATGTGATGTATACAAAAATGCTTTGATGACTTGAACAAGATCATTTTGAAAAGAAAATTAATCTTTTTTTAACTTGTATTAATTACACTTTATTCACTTTGTATCCCTCCCATAAACCCCTCTCTCCTCCCCTCCTAATCCTACCTTCCCTCTCCCTTCTTCAAGCATGCCCCTCCCCAAGTCCAGAGATAGGGGAGGGCCTCCTCTCCTTCCTTCTGATCTTACTCTATAAGATATCATCAGGACTGTCTGTGTTGTCATCTTCTGTGGCCTGGTAAGGCTGCTCCCCCCTCAGGGGGAGGTGGTCAAAGAGAAGGCCAATCAGATTATGTCAGAGGCAGTCCCTCTTCCCATTACTATCTAACCCACTTGGATACTTGAACTACCATGGGCTACATCGGTGCAGGGGTTCTAAGTTATCTCCATGCATGGTACTTGGCTGGAGTATGAGTCTCTGGAAAGACCCCTGTATTCAAATTTTTTGGCTCTGTTGCTCTCCTTCTGGACCTCCTGTCCTCTCCAGATCTTAATATTTCCACTTCTTTCATAAGATGCCCTGTACTCTGCCCAAATTTTAGCCATGAGCCTCAACATCTGCTTTGATAGTCTTCAAGGCAGAGCCTTTCAGAGGCCCTCTTTAGGAGTCTCCTAACTTGTTTCCTGTTTTCTTCTTCTTCTGATGTCCATCCTCTTTGCCTTTCGGGAGGGGGATTGAGCATTTTAGTCAGGGTCCTCCCTCTTGATTAGTTTCTTTAGATGTACAGATGTTAGTAGTTTTATCCTATATTATATGTCTATATGCATGAGTATATACTTTGTGTGTCTTTCTGCTTCTGGGATAGCTCACTCAGTATGATCCTTTCCAGTTCCCACTATTTACCTGCAAATTTCATGATTTTCTTATTTTTCATTGCTAAGTAATATTCCATTGTGTAGATATACCATGATTTCTGCATCCATTCTTCAGTTGAGGGTACAAAATAAGGACATTTGCTCAACAATGTTTGTAGCAGCTTTATTTGCAATAGCCAGAAGCTGGTAACAGCCCAGATGCCCATCAACTGAAGAAAATTAATCTTAATGGAAAAGTTGACTGTTGATCTGGGCTCTGATGCATAAATGAGAATTGAGATTGAGAACGTTGAAAATAAGAGGATAACTTCCTTGCAAAAGAAAACACCAAAAAAAAAGAGACCAAACCAAAGCAAACAAACAAACAAAAACAAGTGTAAACTATAACTATGGACAAGAGGAAAAACAAACAAACAAACAAACTTGTCAATTCCTTTAGGAAACAGATGCTAAGAGATGACACTGGAATGTTTTAAGCTTGTTGATGATATTTCTGCAACGTGAATGAACACCACATGTCTCATCCATCCAGAGGTGAGGCAAGCCCTTAGCTGGAATACGAAGAGTAAGGAGAGAGATCCTGAGAAACTAAGAATACTGTTCTTCTTTGGCTTGAACCTCTTGACACTTTCTGGTAGTGGATCCAGAGTTTTTCTTGGAACCAGATTCCAAAGTGGGATCTTATGGGCAAAGTATTCATGTTACCTGAGTAGACAATGAGGTCTTCATTATGAGAAAAATTCTATCACAATGTTATTTAATATGTCACAGTTTTGGAGCATATTTTAAAATCAGGTAGTGCAACGCTTCCAGCATTTTTCATGGTCCAATATTGCTTTGATTTTTTTCTCCCTCTCCCTTATTTCATATAAAATGAATTTTAGGTGTTATATATACATATATTAAAATAAAGATCTATGAATTATTACTTCCATTGTCAGGCAATATCTTGCTAAATAAAATTTAGATCATTCTATGCTTAGAATGACCTTGGAGACAACAGAGCTTTAAGAGGAAGTTTCTTTGGATGAAATCAGGGAAGCTAAGCTTAAGTTACCTATTTAAGTTACCTAGGGCTTTCATTTGTTGGTCTTTGCTTTCACAATCTGAAATATTTAGGTGATTTATTACAGATGATGTTCTGAGAAATTCTGCAATTCAATAACAGCAGGATTGTTCTGATCGTGCAAAAACCACAAAGAAAACTCAGTGATGGATCTTTTTTGTTTGTTTGTTGGTTGGTTGGTTATTTCTTTTTTTTAAAATTTTTTATTAATTACACTTTATTCATTTTGTATCCCCCCATAAGCCCCTCCCTCCTCCCATCCTGATATCACCCTCCCTCCCCTTTCTGCATGCATGCCACTCCCCAAGTCCACTGATAGGGGAGGTTCTCCTCTTCTTTCTGAACTTAGTCTATCAGTTCTCATCAAAAGTGGCTGCATTGTCCTCTACTGTAGCCTGGTAAGGCTGCTCCCCCCTCAGGGGGAAGTGCTGAAAGAGCAGGCCAATCAGATTATGTCAGAGGCAGTCCCTCTTCCCATTACTATGTAACCCACTTGGACACTGAACTGCCATGGGCTACACCTGTGCAGGGGTTCCAGGTCATCTCCACGAATAGTCCTTGGTTGGAGAATGAGTCTCTGGGAAGTTCCCTGTGTTCAAATTATCTTGTTCTGTTGCTCTCCTTGTGGAGTTCCTGTCCCCTCCAGCTCTAACTATTTCCCACTTCTTACATAAAATTCCATTCACTCTGCCCATCAATTGGCCATCAGGCTCAGCATCTGCTTTGACAGTCTATACTGCAGAAGCTTTCAGAGGCCCTCTGTGGCAGGTTTCAAGGTTGTTTCCTGTTTTCTTCTGGCTTTCAGAGGCCCTCTGTAGCAGGTTCCAAGGTTCCTTCCTATTTTATTTTTCTTCTGATGTCCATCCTCTTTGCTTTTCAGGATGGGGATTGAACATTTTAGTTAGGGTCCTCTCTTTTGCTTAGTTTGTTTAGATGTACAGATTTTAGTGGGTTTATTCTATATTGTATGTTTATATGAGTGAGTATATACCATGCATGTCTTTTTGCTTCTGGGACAACTCACTCAGGATGATCCTTTCCAGGTCCCACCATTTACCTGCAAATTTCATGATTTCTTTATTTTTCATTGCTGAGTAATACTCCATTGTATAGATGTACCACAGTTTCTGCATCCATTCTTCAGTTGAGGGGCATCTGGGTTGTTTCCAGCTTCTGGCTATTACAAATAAAGCTGCTACAAACATGGTTGAGCAAATGTCCTTTTTGTGTACTTGATCCTCTTTTGGGTATATGCCTAGGAGTGGTATGGCTGGATCTTGAGGAAGTGCTATTCCTAGTTGTCTGAGAAAGCGCCAGATTGATTTCCAGAGTGGTTGTACCAGTTTACATTCCCACCAGCAGTGGAGAAGGGTTCCCCTTTCTCCACAACCTCTCCAGCATGTGTTGTCCCTTGAGTTTTTCATCTTGGCCATTCTGATGGGTGTAAGGTGAAATCTCAGGGTTGTTTTGATTTGCATTTCCCTAATGGCTAATGAGGTTGAGCATTTCTTTAAGTGCTTCTCTGCCATGTGATATTCCTCTACAGAGAATTCTCTCTTTAGCTCTGTTCCCCATTTTTTTAAGTGGATTACTTGGTTTATTGCTTTTCAGCTTGTTTAGTTCTTTATATATATTGGATATGAGTCCTCTGTCAGATAAAGGGTTGGTGATGATTCTTTCCCAATCTGTAGGCAGTCGCTTTGTTTTGATGACGGTGTTCTTTGCTTTACAGAAGCTTTTCAATTTCATGAGGTCCCATTTATTGATTGTTGCTCTTAGAGCCTGTGCTGTTGGTGTTCTGTTCAGGAAGTTTTCTCCTGTACCAATGAGTTCTAGGGTATTCCCCACTTTTTTTTTCTAGCCGATTTAATGTGCCTGGTTTTATGTTGAGGTCTTTGATCCACTTGGACTTCAGTTTTGTGCAGGGTGATAAGTATGGATCTATTTTCATTTTTTTACGTGTAGACATTCAGTTGGACCAGCACCATTTGTTGAAGATGCTGTCTATTTTCCATTGTATGGATTTGGCATCTTTGTCAAAAATCAGGTGTCCATAAGTGTGTGGGTTTATTTCTGGGTCTTCTGTTCGATTCCATTGATCCACCATTCTGTTTCTATGCCAGTACCATGCAGTTTTTATAACTGTTGCTCTATAGTACAGCTTGAGATCAGGGATGGAGATACCTCCAGAAGATCTTTTATTGTAGAGGATTGTTTTAGCAATTCTTGGTTTCTTGTTATTCCATACGAAGTTGAGAATTTTTCTTTCCAGGTCTGTAAAGAATTGTGTTGGCAATTTGATGGGAATTGCATTAAAGCTGTAGATTGCTTTTGGTAAGACGGCCATTTTTACTATGTTAATCCTGCCAAGCCATGAGCATGGGAGATCTTTCCATCTTCTCATATCTTCCTCTAATTCTTTCTTCAGAGACTTGAAATTTTTTCACACAAGTCCTTGACTTGCTTGGTTAGGGTTACACCAAGGTACTTTATGTCATTTGTGGCTATTGTGAATGGTGTTGTTTCTCTAATTTCTTTCTCAGCCCTTTTGTCTTTTTTATACAGGAGTGCTACTGATTTTTTTTGAGTTAATTTTGTATCCGGCCACTTTGCTGAAGGTGTTTATCAGCTGTAGGAGTTCCCTGGTAGAGTTTTTGGGGTCACTCATATATACTATCTGCAAATAGTGATAATTTGACTTCTTCCTCTCCCATCTGTATCCCCTTGATCTCCTTCAACTGTCTTATTGCTCTAGCAAGGACTTCCAGCACTATGTTGAAGAGATATGGAGACGGTGGGCAGCCTTGTCTTGTCCCTGATTTCAGTGGGATTGCTTTAAGTTTCTCTCCGTTCAGTTTGATGTTGGCTATAGGCTTGTTGTATATTGCCTTTACTATGTTTAGATATGTGCCTTGTATCCCTGATCTCTCCAGTACTTTAAACATGAATGGATGTTGGATTTTGTCAAATGCTTTTTCAGCATCTAGGGAGATTATCATGTGTTTTTTTTTTCTTTCAGTTTGTTAATATGGTGGATCACATTGATGGATTTCCGTATATTGAACCACCCCTGCATACCTGGGATGAAGCCTACTTGGTCATAGTGGATAATATCTTTGATGTGTTCTTGGATTCGGTTTGCAAGTATTTTGTTAAGTATTTTTGCATCAATGTTCATAAGGGAGATTGGCCTGAAATTCTCTTTCTTTGTTGAGTATTTGTGAGGTTTAGGTACCAGGGTGATTGTGGCTTCATAGAATGAGTTTGGTAATGTTCCTTCTGTTTCCATTTTGCGGAATATTTTGAAGAGAATTGGAGTTAGCTCTTCTTTGAAGGTCTGGTAGAATTCTGCGCTGAAGCCATCTGGTCCTGGGCTTTTTTTGGATGGGAGACTTTTGATGACTGCTTCTATTTCTTTGGGGGATATAGGACTATTTAATTGATTTACCTGGTCCTGATTCAGCTTTGGTAAGTCAAATCGATCAAGAAAATTGTCCATTTCATTTAGATTTTCAAATTTTGTTGAGTATAGACTTTTGAAGTAAGTCCTAATGATTGTTTGGATATCCTCAGTGTCTGTAATTATGTCCCCCTTTTCATTTCTGATTTTGTTGATTTGGGTGGTGTCTCTCTGCCTTTTAGTTAGCTTGGCTAAGGGTTTGTCAATCTTTTGATTTTCTCAAAGAACCAGCTCTTGGTTTCATTGATTCTTTGAATTGTTTTATTTGTTTCTAATTGATTGATTTCAGCCCTGAGTTTGATTATTTCCAGCCGTCTACTCCTTTTTGGTGTGTCTGCTTCTTCTTTTTCTAAGGTTTTTAAGTGGGCCATTAAGTTGTTTGAATGAGCTGTCTCGTATTTCTTCTTGAAGGCACTTAGTGCTATGAACTTTCCTCTTAGCACTGCTTTCATTGTGTCCCACAAGTTTGGGTATGTTGTGTCTTCATTTTCATTGAGTTCTAGAAAGGCTTTAATTTCTTCCTTTATTTCTTCCCTGACCCAGCTGTCATTTAGTAACAAGCTGTTCAGTTTCCATGTGTGTGTAGGCTTTTTGATATTTCTGTTGTTGTTGAAGTCCAGCTTTATTCCATGGTGATCAGACAGGATACAAGAGATTATTTCAGTCTTCTTGTATCTGTTGAGGCTTACTTTGTGACCAACTATATGGTCTATTTTAGAGAAGGTTCCATGAGGTGCGGAGAAGAAGGTAAATTCTTTTGTGTTTGGGTGTAAAGTTCTGTAGATGTCTGTGAGGTCCTTTTGATTCATGACCTTTGTCAGAGATATTGTTTCTTTGTTTAATTTCTGTTTTGTTGACCTGTCCTTTGTTGAGAGTGGGGTGTTGAAGTCTCCCACTATTAATGTGTGGGGATCTATATGTGGTTTAAATTTTATCAATGTTTCTTTTACAAATGTGGGTGCTCTTGTATTTGGGGCATAGATGTTCAGGATTGTGATGTCTTCCTGGTGGAATTTTCCCTTGATGAGTATGAAGTGTCCTTCCTCATCTCTTTTTATTAATTTTCGTTGAAAGTCTATTTTATCAGACATTAGAATGGCTACTCCTGCTTGTTTCTTGGGTCCATTTGCTTGGAAAGTCGTCTTCCAACCTTTTACCCTCAGGTAATGTCTATCTTTGTGCCTTAGGTGTGTTTCTTGTATGCAACAGATTGCTGGGTTTTGTTTACGTATCCATTCTGTTAATCTGTGTCTTTTTACTGGAGAGTTGAGTCCATTGATATTGAGAGAGATTAATGACCAGTGGCTGTTAGATCCTTTGATTTTGATGTTGGCTGTGTTCATAAGGTTGTGTGATTGGATGCTTTTTGTTTTACTGTAGGAAGGTTAATTATTTCCTGTGTTTTCTTGACAGAAGCTAATTTTCTTGGGTTGTATTTTCCCTTCCATTGTCTTCTGTAATGCTGGATTTGTGTGTAGGTATTGTTGAAATTTGTTTTTGTCATTGAATATCTTGTTTTCTCCGTCTATGAGGACTGAGAGTTTTGCAGGGTATAGTAGCCTGGACAGATATCATGC
>NW_026596240.1:4201415-4205636 GCF_907164565.1 Psammomys obesus | reverse complement strand
GTCTGGTAGAATTCTGCGCTGAAGCCATCTGGTCCTGGGCTTTTTTTGGATGGGAGACTTTTGATGACTGCTTCTATTTCTTTGGGGGATATAGGATTATTTAATTGATTTACCTGGTCCTGATTCAGCTTTGGTAAGTCAAATCGATCAAGAAAATTGTCCATTTCATTTAGATTTTCAAATTTTGTTGAGTATAGACTTTTGAAGTAAGTCCTAATGATTGTTTGGATATCCTCAGTGTCTGTAATTATGTCCCCCTTTTCATTTCTGATTTTGTTGATTTGGGTGGTGTCTCTCTGCCTTTTAGTTAGCTTGGCTAAGGGTTTGTCAATCTTTTGATTTTCTCAAAGAACCAGCTCTTGGTTTCATTGATTCTTTGAATTGTTTTATTTGTTTCTAATTGATTGATTTCAGCCCTGAGTTTGATTATTTCCAGCCGTCTACTCCTTTTTGGTGTGTCTGCTTCTTCTTTTTCTAAGGTTTTTAAGTGGGCCATTAAGTTGTTTGAATGAGCTGTCTCGTATTTCTTCTTGAAGGCACTTAGTGCTATGAACTTTCCTCTTAGCACTGCTTTCATTGTGTCCCACAAGTTTGGGTATGTTGTGTCTTCATTTTCATTGAGTTCTAGAAAGGCTTTAATTTCTTCCTTTATTTCTTCCCTGACCCAGCTGTCATTTAGTAACAAGCTGTTCAGTTTCCATGTGTGTGTAGGCTTTTTGATATTTCTGTTGTTGTTGAAGTCCAGCTTTATTCCATGGTGATCAGACAGGATACAAGAGATTATTTCAGTCTTCTTGTATCTGTTGAGGCTTACTTTGTGACCAACTATATGGTCTATTTTAGAGAAGGTTCCATGAGGTGCGGAGAAGAAAGTAAATTCTTTTGTGTTTGGGTGTAAAGTTCTGTAGATGTCTGTGAGGTCCATTTGATTCATGACCTCTGTCAGAGATATTGTTTCTTTGTTTAATTTCTGTTTTGTTGACCTGTCCTTTGTTGAGAGTGGGGTGTTAAAGTCTCCCACTATTAATGTGTGGGGATCTATATGTGGTTTAAATTTTATCAATGTTTCTTTTACAAATGTGGGTGCTCTTGTATTTGGGGCATAGATGTTCAGGATTGTGATGTCTTCCTGGTGGAATTTTCCCTTGATGAGTATGAAGTGTCCTTCCTCATCTCTTTTTATTAATTTTCGTTGAAAGTCTATTTTATCAGACATTAGAATGGCTACTCCTGCTTGTTTCTTGGGTCCATTTGCTTGGAAAGTCGTCTTCCAACCTTTTACCCTCAGGTAATGTCTATCTTTGTGCCTTAGGTGTGTTTCTTGTATGCAACAGATTGCTGGGTTTTGTTTACGTATCCATTCTGTTAATCTGTGTCTTTTTACTGGAGAGTTGAGTCCATTGATATTGAGAGAGATTAATGACCAGTGGCTGTTAGATCCTTTGATTTTGATGTTGGCTGTGTTCATAAGGTTGTGTGATTGGATGCTTTTTGTTTTACTGTAGGAAGGTTAATTATTTCCTGTGTTTTCTTGACAGAAGCTAATTTTCTTGGGTTGTATTTTCCCTTCCAGTGTCTTCTGTAATGCTGGATTTGTGTGTAGGTATTGTTGAAATTTGTTTTTGTCATTGAATATCTTGTTTTCTCCGTCTATGAGGACTGAGAGTTTTGCAGGGTATAGTAGCCTGGGCTGACATCTGTGTTCTCTTAGGTTCTGCATGATATCTGTCCAGGCCCTTCTGGCTTTCGTAGTTTCTGTTGAAAAGTCAGGTGTGATTCTAATGGGTTTGCCATTATATGTTACTTGGCCTTTTTCCCTTGCAGCTTTTAGTATTTTTTCTTTGTTCTGTATACTTACTGTTTTGATTATTATGTGGCGGGAGGACTTTCTTTTCTGGTCAAATTTGTTGGGTGTTCTGTAGGCCTCATGTATCCTTATTGGCTTCTCCTTTAACTAGGGGAAATTTTCTTCAATGATTTTGTTGAAAATATTTTCTGGGCCTTGGAGAAGGGAGTCTTCTTTTTCCTCTATTCCTATTATTCTTAGGTTTTGTCTTTTCATATTGTCTTCGATTTCTTGGACGTTCTTTGTCAGGAATTTTTTGGATTTCACATTTTCTTTGACAGATACATCGATTTCTTCCAATGTATCTTCTACACCTGAGATTCTCTCTTCCATTTCTTGTATTCTGTTGGTTATGCTTAACTCTGTAGTTCCTGTTTTCTTCCCTAAATTCTTCCTCTCCATCATTTCCTCCATTTGTGTTTTCTTTAATTTTTCTAGTCCTATCTTCAGGTCTTGAGTTGTTTTGTTTACTTCCTTCTCCTGTCTGCTTGTATTTTCCTCTTTTTCTTTTAGTTCCTTCAACTCTGTCTCTTTTATTTCTTTCAGTGATTTAATTATTTCTTTTCTGAAGTCTGCAAGCTGTTTGGCTGCATCTTCCTGTATTTCTTCACGGATGGCCCTAATCTGCTTTCTTTATCTTCCTCCACTTCTTTACGGATAGCCATGATCTGTTTGGTTTTATCTTCCTCTAATTCTTTACGTATTTTATTTGTTTCCTCTATTATCCTCTTCATCAGCATAGATGTAAGGTCATCTTCTTGATTTTCTATTATGCTGCATTGTTCAGGGCTGTTCGCCCCTGGATGGCTGGGTTCTGGAGATGCCATATTGCTCTTTCTTTTGTTGGTTGAGCCTTTACGCTGACCTCTACCCATTGGGCTGATTTAGGTGTTGGCTGTTAGTTTCTGTGCTTCCTGGAGTCCTGAGGTAGGGAGTATCCCCTTGGCCGGAAGATGATTTTTCCTGAAGGAGTCCTTCTCTGCTTTTTGGTTATGGTCACTGTATGGCCAGTGTTTCTCAGGAGTTGCCACTGCTCACCTAATGTTTATAGCCCTGAGTAGTAGCTGTGGTCTGTTAGGCAGGGGGGGATCTCCTCTTACCCATAGAAGTTCTCAAGACAACTGCCCCACTGCTGGGTTTCTTGTTATAAATTTAGTGTGCTGCTGCTCACTAAATTTCCATGTACAGTCCTCTTGAAGAAACTGCTGGTTTCCTAGCTGTGGGGTTTTCTCCCAACAGGGAAACTCAGTCTGTTATCCTGGGGCACACAGTTCTGTCCGGGAAAGTGGGAGGTGCACTCAGCAAGTCTCTGGGCCAGAGGCTGATTGCTCTGCTCTGGACCTGGAGAATGTGCACCTAGGTTGAGTTGGCGCCTGGGGGCACTGCTCTGGTATGGAGGCTGGGTGCCTCACTCTGGAACAGAAGCTGTGTGTCTCTGTCTGGGATTGCGGTTGCAGGCACTGCTCTGGTCCAGACGCTGTGGGTGCAGCCCTCTTGAAGGACCAGGGATTCCCACAGTTTTGATAGTCTAGCTAGGGATAACTGGTTGATCCTTGGCACAGTATCTGAGGGCTGCTGTAATGGCTCTCTGGCTTTTGTAGGTCTGAGGATGCAGCTGTTTGTCCCAGTGCCCTAGGGGAACTCAATAATGGCAGCAGAACAAAGTGCTCCCGGCTGCACTAGAGTCCGCGTGAGTCCAGGAAGTGTTTTGGTGCTGGGTGTCCTAAGAGTTAGAGCTGCTAACCCCCCCTCCCCACGCTGGGGTTTCCTCCTGCCAAAGACACGCAGTCTGGTGCCCTGGTGCCCTGGTGCCCACAGTTCTATAGTTCTATCTGAGGCAGTGAATCATGCATGCAGGCAAGGCTCCATGCCAGTGCCTGTGTCCAGGCTCTGGATCAGGGCTGGCTCTTGGGGCACCCGCGGAACCTGAGTCTTTTCCAGGGGATGTCTGGGTAACCTGAGGTTGGTCCTAATTGTTTCCTGCTCTGTGGGGTTATCTCTTGACTGGGAAATCCAGTTTATGGTGTTGTGGGCCCACAGTTCAGTCTGGGACCGTGACCAGATTGCACTGGTGTGTAGCTCTTGGCTGGCGACCAAGGGCCTGGTGGAACCGGGATCTCTTTCGAGGTTTAGCTGGGTGAGTTAAAGTTGATTGAATCCCCCACCGTGGGGTATCCTCTCACCTGTGAAACACAATCACTTGTGTTTTATGGCCATGAGTTCTGATTGCTGGTCACTGTGCCAATCCTGCTGTGCTGCTCCTCAGAATGAGAGTCCTCCTGGCGCTGCCATCTTGCCCCGCCTCCCTGGTCATTTCTTTCTTTCTTTCTTTCTTTCTTTCTTTCTTTCTTTCTTTCTTTCTTTCTTTCTTTCTT
>NW_026596240.1:4173684-4201405 GCF_907164565.1 Psammomys obesus | reverse complement strand
CTTTCTTTCTTTCTTTCTTTCTTTCTTTCTTTCTTTCTTTCTTTCTTCATTCATTCACTTTATATACTAATCATATCCCCCTTCTTTTTCTCTTCCCAGTTCCACTATCTCTCCTTCTTCCCCCTGTCCCCACAAACAACAACATCCCACACCAGCACAAGAAGACATGCCAGGATTGAGGGCATCTTCTTCCCCTGCAGTCCCTTAGTGGGAAGTGATCGAAAGGCAGGCAACAGAGTTCATGTCAGAGACAACCCTCTCCCCTTTTCAGGGGACTCCTTTCTAGCTGTCCATGGGCTATGTACATGTAGCAGGCTTAAGATCAGCCCTTGCTTGATGCATCAGTCGCCGTAAGACCCACTGGGCCTAGGTTAGTTGCAAAGGTTCGTGTGTGTGTGTGTGTGTGTGTGTGTGTGTGTGTGTGTGTGATAGAGAAAGAGAGAGGGAGGGAGGGAAGGAGAGAGGTGGCATACCATCCTTAGAAATATGGATATACACGTTATTTACATGCAGAAGAATAAAACTGGCCTTATCTTACACAATATTAAAACACAATTAATAATTAATTAAATGGTTTACCAAACCAAAATGCAAATTGCCTGAGAAAAAAATCCAGATGAAATTTTTTGACATTATTTGAAATTGACCATTTTATATGCTAAAACATAAAATCCATGTTATGTATTATTTATCAACATGCATATATTTTAATATTGTGAATAGTTTAATTACATGCATGAAATAAAATTATATATTTATATACAAATATAATAGATCATCTATATGATCTAGCATTGCAATTTTTCCTCATCATTGAAATGTTTCAAGCACAGAAATTATCACTGAATAAATGAATACTAAAATGCATAAAGTGACCAGCAACTTTGATTCCAGAGTTTGGCTGTAGTTTGTTGCCAGATCTTACTGCAATGAGATGAGTTAGATGCTTTGATGATGTGAAGTGGTACCCTGAATCTCCATCTATTCCTCTCAACTGAAGATGGCATGTATGTAAGATCTGGTTAATTACATTCTGATCTTTGATTAGCAGAGCCAAGAATGGAAACACTGTTTTGCTGAGGCAGGATCTGTAATGAAATCACTAATTGGATTCTTTGCATAAATTTCTTTTCTTCATGTATAAAACCATGGTTTAGCCACTTCCCACCAGACTTACACAAAGTGGAAAATAAAATATAGTAAAGATGTGACACTTTAAACAATTGAGCAAAATTATCTTACACTCTATGATAGAAGACTGTATTGCTTACTCATATTCTTCAAAGAAACACTTGCATTTGTTAGTATTCATTAGTATAATTTCTTCTAGAAATTTTGCATTAAGATTTTTACATTTTTTTCTTCAGTAGTTGTGCTTACAACTCACATTTCTCAAAATGTGATGAGACAAGGAAATGGGTGTAAGTGGCTGAGCGGGATGTAATTAGGAAATTCACATGAACATGAAGAGAAGAGAGCATGTAGAAAATATATAAAAGAAATCAAAAGTTAAGACTTAGAAGGGTACATTTATGAAGACGTGGTACAAACTTCCAGGAAGACAGAGAAAACACGCTTTGATAACAGCCAACCAAACGATGCTGTGCAGGAATCTTTACCTGAGATTCATGCTCCTCGGTGAACACTCTTTCAGGCATTAATTTTCCATCCCCAGAATGTCTTAATTCACTGAGTAAATTCTCATGACTTCAGGCATATAGTGTAGATAAGAAGCATCTAGGTACAGAATAATCTGAAGTACAGATGACTAGGCATGTAAAACAAGTCTCCTTAAGTCATGTCCCTGAGGGTGGACACAGAAGCATGACGAGGGAACTAGAAGAAAACTTCACTTGCACCATGTACAAGTGGCTTCTCTACCTTCCACTTCTTATCTCCATTCATTTTCTTATAATCAAATTTTCTTTTTGCCTTTGTGGTGGGCGATAGAATATTTTGACCAGAAGCATCTTATAGGCAAAAGAGGTTTACTTGGCTTTAGATTTCAGTGCATTATTTTCAGAACTGGAAGAAAATTGAAGCTGAAATTTTGGATGACACTCTAGGCTGGCTCACCCTCAGGCTTTTGCTTCTGACGGATTATTCTATGCTAGGTGCAACATGCTCAGGGAATAGTGTCAAACACAACTGGCAGAGCCCTCTACATCAATTAACAGTCAAGGTAATCCCAAAAGAATGCCCGCAAACTAATAACTTGAGAAATCCCTTAGTGGAGGCTATTCTCTTACATGACCCTAGGCTATGTTGTGCTGACAGTTAAGGCTGAACCAGGACACCAGGCATCAAGTTTCCAACTTCTTTCTACTCTTCTATTTTTTTTTTCTTAATAGATTTTCTAAGCAGCTTCAGGATAGAGGAAATTTTAAGTACATGATATTTTTTTTATTCATAAAAGAAGACAGGTACAAGGAAATAGGTGCATATGGAGATCACTATACTGAGCAAAATAATCCATAAATGGAAGATAATCATGACATATTCTCTGTATCATAGTCTATTTTTAAAAACAAAACAGGACTGATTGTAAGGAGGAAGAACACTAATAGTAAAGAAAGGAAGAAAAGGGGGTGTATAATGGAGGGTGTATGATTAAATAAAATGTGATTAAAATAGATTATGTACATGAATCAAAGTTAAAATTAGTGCTTTGTGGCCTCAAGAGATGACTAACTGGTTGGAGTTTGGTCTCCAAAACCCACACAGTTAGGGAAAGTGGAAAACTCATAAGCACTGGTTTACTCCATCTTCAGGGGGCCAAGTATTCCTTCTGCCCTCCCAGGCACCTATCCATAACGTGTATCCCCCCCCATAGGCACAGGCATGTGCACACACATATACACTAATAATTAATAATAATAATTTTAAATGATTTCATAAAATCCTCAGAAATTCATCAATTCCTTCTAGATTTTTCAATGATGGAATATAAGTTTTGAAACATTGCCCAAATAATTGTCCCATGGATTTGAGTGTTTTTTGTTGTAATAGTCTCCTTAGATATTTATGCATCACGTTGTTGATGTTAGTCATTAATTCTTTCAAGCAGCCAAGTATTTGATTATGTGATTCTCTGTATTTTAGTTGTTTTCATTTCATTACTCTGAACTCCAATTATTATTTTTCTTTAAACCTATGACTTTCTTATATTTACTCATTAATATCTTCTAAGCCATGAAGAACATCCAAATATAGTCTTCTTTTCATTGATGTGGTAATGGTGGTCTTTGCAATTTCCAGTTTTCATATAGCTTTTTTCTTTTATTTATTTTTTAAATATTAGTTACACTTTATTAACTTTGTATCCCAGCTGTAGCCCCCTCCCTCATTTTCTCAAATCCCACCTTCCCTTGCACATCTTCTCCTAACCTCTTTCCAAGTCCACAGATAGGGGAGGTCTCCTCCTCTTCCATCTGATCCTAGCTTATCAGGTTTCTTCAGGACTAGCTGCAATGTCCTCTTTTGTGGCCTAGCAAGACTGCTCCTCCCTCTGGGGGTGGGGAGGTCAGAGAGCCAGCCATTGAGTTCATGCTCAATGTCCTTAGCCATCAGAGAGATGCAAATCAAAACTACTCTGAGATTTCACCTTACACCCATAAGAATGGCTAAGATCAAAAACTCAAGTGACAACACATGCTGGAGAGGATGTGGAGAAAGGGGAACCCACCTCCATTGATGGGGAGGGGGAATGCAAACTTGTACAACCACTTTGGAAATCAATCTGGCACCTTCTCAGACAATTAGGAACAGTGCTTCCTCAAAATCCAGCTATACCACTCCTAGGCATATATCCAAAAGATGCTCAAGTACACAATAAGAACATTTGCTCGACCATGTTTGTAGGAGCTTTATTCATAATAGTCAGAACCTGGGAACAACCTAGGTGTCCATCAACGGAGAAATTGTACAGAAATTGTAGTATATTTACACAATGGAATACTACTCATCAATTAAAAACAAGGAAATCAGGAAATTTGCAGGCAAATGATGTGATCTAGAAAAGATCATTCTGAATGTGGCATCCCAGAAGCAGAAAGACACACATGGTCTATACTTACTTATAAGTGGGTACTAGACCTTTCAGATAGGATAAGCATACTAGAATCTTTACAACTAAAGAAGGTAAACAAGAAAAATGACACAGGGTAAGATGATCAATCCTCACTTATAAAGACAAATAGGATGGACATTGGAAGTAGGAGAAAACAAGTAACAGGATAGGAATCTACTACAGAGGGCCTCTGAAAGACTCTACCTGGAAGTGTATCAAAGAAGCTGCTCAGACTCATAACAAAACCTTGGGCAGAGTGCAAGAAATCATATGAAGAAGGGGGAATTGATATGACTTGGAGAGGACAGGAGCTCCACAAGGACCTAATATATCAGGGCACAGGGGTCTTTTGTGAGACTCTATCTTCAACCAAGGAACATGTATGGATATAAGGTAGAGCCCCTGCTCAGATGTAGCCCATGGTAGCTCAGTATCCAAGTGGGTACCCTAGTAAGGGGAACAGGGACTATTTCTGACATGAACTCATATAGCTTTTAAAACAACAACCTATGCCTTTGAATTTCTCAATCGTTCCAAGTTTCAGTCGTTGCCAGTAAGTATATATTTCCAAGTTAACCTATCAAGTCTCCAATAAAGCATTTGGTAACTGTCTTTTTTCATTCATGAGTCTTCAGATATTCACCGTGACCTGCATGCCTTTTGCAAAGGCCCGTATGTGCCCTGCTCTGTTTGCACAGGCACAGTCTGTGTACCACTCCATTTTTACAGGTACATTCGGTGCACTCTTCTGCTTGCACAGGCACACTATGTGCACTCTACTGTTTTCATAGGCACACTCTGCTTGCACAGGCACACTCTGCACTGTTCTCTATTTGCACAGGTACTCTGTGAACTCTTCTGTTTGTACAGGAACATGTTATGCACTCTTCTATTTGAGCAGGCACACTCTGGTCCTGGCAAACACTCCACGACATAGATGCACTTAAAATTTTCAAATAATTAAAAAGTACTTTTAATTATACTTTTATTATAAATACAAAGGCCTAACTAATGCATATTATATTTTCTATTAAATTGTAATCTGCATGAGGACAATCTTCAAATATTTTGATACCTTGGAATACTTTTTGATTTCTGGAATAAACAAAACATGCTCTATGTTTTCATCCTACATATCAAGAAGGTCTGTAATTCAAATATTTAAAGAGAATGAAATAAAGACAAGGGCACAAACTTGTAAACTAAATTCAGATTTCACAATTTTACGGCAATAATTCTAAGACACTTCAAAATGATCTTGTTTTGCTGGCTGTAGATGACAGCACTATGGTGTCAGAAAACAACACTCATAGTAGGAAATGGTATGTCTCTCTGATTGGTGACCTGCCACTGCACCTAGTAACCAACGTGTCTACTGCAGAGAACAGAGGCAAAAAACAAACAAACAAACAAACAAAAAACATTGAGGAGACACATGTCTAATGTGAAATTAATTTACTAACTTAAACACACATAGCCCAACTGAGGATGGAAAACAACACCAAACAAAACCAAAAACAAGAAAAAAGCCTTTTCAGGTTAAAAAGCCTGATTTAGTAGACACCTTCAGCAAGCAGTTTTTTTCTTATTTGTTCTGCTTCTAAATTCAGGAAAAAGGATCTCATTTGGGATGAAGATAAATTCTTCCTTCCTCTCAGTACTTACTAAACCTGAAGCTCTAAATCCATCTTTTTATGAGGCTGGCCCTAAAGGACCACAAGTGAAAGAACAAGGGAAAGCAATTCGTCACCTACTACAGTGATCACCATGGACTATTGACTCCCTCATTATCTCACCATGCAAGTTATCCACGTGTCCAAATGGATGCATTTGTCACAGAGCCCTGAGGGAACACAACAGTTGTTCTATTGGATTTTGAAATTTCTCAGGCCCTTAATTACACTTAAAACAATCTACAGTTATTAATCTTTCTCCGTCTTTCCCAAAGGCTCTACCTAATGTGAGGCTGAGCTTTCTATGAAAAGATAACAGCATTGTGAGGCCAGCAAAATGCATGCCAATTTCTTACCAAGACAAGGGTTCAAAGTCTAACTATGAGAGGACATATGCAAAAGGCCATATAAAATAAAGGGTCTCCATCATTATTTTCTCACTTCTTGCTCTAAGGTCTTTGCCCTTATTTTAACCATGTTCATGTGTTTATCTATTTCACACTAACAAAGCAGAATATATATATATAATATATATATTATATATATATTGTGTATATATACATATATACATATATACACATATATATGTATATATATATATGTATATACACACACACACAAGTTATTAGATCATTTTTGTTTGCTTTTTTGTTTTTCTTAGTGACAGGGTCTTCCTTTGTAGCTTGCACTCTCCTGTCATTCACAGCGTGAATCAGGCTATCCTTGAACAAAGATCTGTTTGCCCTTTACCATGTACTGGCTGCTATTCCATGTCCAGCTAGACCTAATTGTTCTCATGATTGCTCTTCTATTCTTCTATACAATGTTAACATACAGAAAAAATTCATAAGATCATTGAGAGATGGATTTTAACCACTTTTGCTTGTCCTGAATACACTGGCCTTTGCCTCATTTGGTCTCTAGTTTCTAAGGTAAACAGTGTGGAGTGTGCAAGAGAGAAGAATCAAAAATAAGAGACCATGGTTGTTGTATAAGGGTACCAAAATACACAAGGAATTAAGAATCAATGATTCTTTGATATCTATCTGCAAGTATGTGAGGATTTACACGCAGAGAAAATCAGTAATGTTCTAGGTTATCTCCAGGAATAGCCCTTGGTTGGAGTATGAGTCTCTGGGAGGTTTCCTGTGTTCAAATTTTCTTGTTCTGTTGCTCTTCTTGTGGAGACTCTGTCCTCTCCAGCTCTTACTATTTCCCACTTCTTACATAAAATTCCATTCACTCTGTCCAACAGTTGGCCATCAGGCTCAGCATCTGCTTTGATAGTCTGCAGGACAGAGGCTTTCAGAGGCCCTCTGTGGCAAGGACTATTCGTGGAGATAACCTAGAACCCCTGCACAGATGTAACCCATGGCAGCTCAGTGTCCAAGTGGGTGACATATTAATGGGAAGAGGGACTGCCTCTGACATAATCTGATTGGCCTGCTCTTTGATCACCTCCCCCTGTGGGGGGAGCAGCCTTACCAGGCCACAGTAGATGACAATGCAGCCACTTTTGATGAGAACTGACAGACTAAGATCAGAAAGGAGAGGAGAACCTCCCCTGTCAGTGGACTTGGGGAGGAGCATGCATGCAGAAAGAGGAGGGAGGGTGGGATTGGGAGGGGAGGAAGGAGGGGCTTATGGGGGGATACAAAATGAATAAAGTGTAATTAATAAAAAATTAAAAAAAGAGCAGAGAAGCGATGTACACCAAAAAAAAAAAAAAGTAATATTTCATTGGGATAGCAAGCCTAAACCTGTAATGTAACTGCTTACAGCTTACCCAAAGAGATCACAACACCATCTGAAACAGTGGATAAATATGAGTTGCATCCATAATTATAAGTTGAATAATGAAGCCCCCAAAAAACTTAGGTTGGTAAAAATCCTTTGGACTTAGTGATACAAATTAACGTATTGACAGAAGATCCCAATCTAAGATATGAACTGCATCTTTAACGATACTTTGGTGGTCTGTAAGACTCTTGAATGTTTAAGAACATCTCTTTCTTTATGTTGGGAAATTTTTCTTCTATGATTTTCTTGAAAATATTTTCTGGACCTTGGAGCCTGGAATCTTCTTTTTTGTCTATTCCTATTATTCATTGATTTTGTCTTTTCATGACAACATTGATTTTTGGATGTTTTGTGTTTGATCTTGTACATTCTGATGGGTTTGAGGTGAAATCTCAAGGGTGTTTTGGTTTGCATTTCCCTGATGACTAAGGACATTTTGCACTTTTTTTTAAGTGCTTCCCTGCCATTTGATTGATAGTCCTCTATTGAGAATTCTCTGTTTATCGCTGTAACCTTCCCCCCTTTTTTTGTTGGATTACTTGGTTTGTTGCTTGTTAACTTCTGAGTTCCTTATACATCCTCGATATTAGCCCTCTGTCAGATATAGAGTTGGTGAAGATACTTTCCCAGTTTATAGGCTGTCATTTTGTTCTGATGACAGTGTCCTTTGCTTTATGGAAGCTTTTCATATTTCTGAGGTCCCATATATTGACTGTTGATCTTAGAGCCTGTGCTGTTGGTGTTCTGTTCAGGAGGTTGTCTCCCGTGTCAATGAGTTTCAGACTATTCCCTACTTTTTGTTCTGACAGATTTAGTGTGTCTGGTTTTATTTTGGGTTCTTTGATCCACTTTAACTTTTTTGCAAGATGATAAATATGGGTCTATTTTCATTTTTCTCCCTGTAGACAACCAGTTAGACAAGCCTCGTTTATTGAAGATGCAGTATTTTCCATTGTATCATTTTGGCTTCCTTATCAACAGTTAAGTTTCCATATTTGTGTGGGCTTATTCCTGGGTCTTTGATTCTATTGTTCTACCAATCAGTTTCTATGCAAGTACCACATATTTTTTATTTCTATTTCTCTGTTGTACAGCTTGAGATCAGGGATGTAGATGCCTCCAGATGATCTGTTGTTATACCAGATTGTTATAGCAACTCTTTTTTTTTTTTCTTAACATATGAAATTGAGAATTGTTCTTTCAAGGTCTATAAGAATTATGTTGGAATTAGATTAAATCTGTAGATTGCTTTTGGCAGGATGGCTGTTTTCACTATGGTAATCCTACAGATCTCTGAGCATGGGAGATCTTTCCATCTTCTGATATCTTCGTTGATTTCTTTCTTCAGAGACTTGAAGTCCTTTTAAAACAGGTCTTTCACTTGCTTTGTTATGGTCACACCAAGGTACTTTATATTATTAGTGGCTATTATGAAGGGTGTTCTTTCCCTAATTTCTTTCTCCGCCCTTTTATCTTTGATATACACGTGGGCCTCTGATTTTTTTAGCTACTTTTGTAACCAGCCACTTTGCTGAAGGTGTTTATCAGCTGAAGAAATTCTCTGGTTGAATTTTTAGGGTCACTCGTATACTATCATAACATCTATAAACAGTAATACTTGGACTTTTTCCTTAATGATTTGTATCCTCTTGATCTCCTTTATTTGTCTTATTGCTCTAGATAGGACTTCAAGTACTATGTGGAAGAGATATGGAGAGAGTGGGCATCCTTGCCTTGTCCCTGATTTCAGTTTGATTGATTGAAGTTTCTCTCCATTAAATTTGATGTTGACTATAGGCTTGCTGTATACTGTATTTACTATGTTTAGGTATGTGCCTTGTATCCCTGATCTCTCCAAGACTTTAAACATGAATGGGTTTTTGATTTTGTCAAATGCTTTTTGCCATCTAAGGATATATCATGTGGTTTTTCTCCTTCAGTTTGTTTATATGGTGGATTACACTGATGGATTTCCATATATTGAACCACCCATGTATGCATGGAATGAAGCCTACTTGGTCATGGTGGATGATATTTTTATGTGTTGTTGGATTCAGTTTGAAATATTTTATTGATTATTATTTTTTGCATCAGTGTTCATAAGGAAGATATTTCAGAAGTTCTCATTTTTTGTTGTTTTTTTTTGTGTGTGTGTGGCTTAGATATCAAGGTGAATGGGGTTTCATAGAATATGTTTGGTAATGTTCTTTCTGTTTCTATTTTGAGGAATCGTTTGAACAGAATTTGTGTTAGCTCTTTGAGGGTCTGGTGGTATTCTGTACTAAAACCATCTGGTCCTGGCCTGTTTTGGGGAGGGTGATTTTAATCACTGTTTCTATTTCCTTGGGGGATATAGGACTATTTATCATGTTTTCCTGAACTTTTTAATTTTAATGTTTAATTTATATTAATTACAGTTCATTCACTTTGTATCCTAGCTATAGCCCCCTCTCTCATTCCTTCCCACTCTTACCCTCCCTCCCTCATCTCCTCTCTGCCCTTCTCTATGTCCACTGATAGGGGAGGTCCTCTTCCACTTCCCTTTGACCCGAGTTCATCAGGTCTCTTCAGGACTGCTTGTAATATACTCCTCTGTGGCCTAGCAAGGCTGCTCCTCCCTTGGGGTTGGGAGGAGGTCAAAGAGCCAACCACTGAGTTCATGTCAGCGACAGTCCCTGTTCCTCTTACTAAGGAAACCCACTTGAATGCTTGCCTACCATGGGCTACATCTGAGCAGGGGTTCTAGGTTATATCCCTGCATTGTCCATGGTTGGAGAATCAGTCTCAGAAAAGGTGGGTACAGAATTTTACCTGGTCTTAATTTAATTTTTGTAAATGGAATTTATCAAGAAATTTGTCCATTTAAATTTCCAAATTTTGTGGCATATTGGCTTTTGCAGTAAGACCTAATGATTATTTGTATTTCTTAGTGTCTATTCTTATGTCCCCCCTTTATTTTTTTATGTCCCCCTTTTCATTTCTGGTTTTGCAGATTTGGATAGTTTCTCTCTGCTGTTTCCATAGTTCTGGCTATGGATTTTTCTATCTTGTTTATTTTCCCAAAGAACCATCTCTTCATTTCATTGATTCTTTGAATTGTTTTCTTTGTATCTAGTTTATTGATTTCACCTCTGAGTTGGATTATTTACACCCTCTTGGGTGTGTTTTTTTGTTTTTTTTTTTTTTTTTGTAGTACTTTTAGGTGTGCCATTAAGTCACCCAAAATGGAGGCTCCTGCTTGGGGCAGCCACCTCTGCCATCTCAGTAATTGAGCATGTAGGCTCCTGCTCGGGACAGCCAGTGATACCTCCACTGAGCAGGGAGCCCCATATTGGGGCAAGAGCAAGTGAAGGGGGATCAAATATTCTCCACTCTCAGTCCCAGAGTCGTTCACTGGTGACCTGGATCCAAACTTTTCCAGCTCAAAGATTGTCCCCTCTTATTCCAGGAAGCCTCAATGTTGGTGTTATGACTTCAGTTGCCCCTTTACTCACTTATTTCGGAGTTTTAGATCCTGTGTCCCTCAGACACAATGTAGGCTGGTAGCTGCCATCTTGAACTCCCCCATTTAATTTTTTTTCTTTGAGAGATGTATCAATTTCTGTAGTTGTGTCTTCAGTTTCTGCGATTCTCTCTTCTATCTCCTGTATCCTGTTATTGATGCTTACCTTTGTGATTCCTGATCTTTTCTGTAAGTTCTCCAGCTCCAGGATTTTCTCTGTGTGTCTTTTCTTCATTGATTCTAATCTGTTTTCATTTCTTGCACTATTTCCCTATCTGTTTGAATGTAGATTTCTGTCTGTCCATGATAGCATCTATTTTTTAATGGTTTCTTTTTCATGTGCCTCTATTTGTGTGGCTATATTTGCCTGTATTTCTTTGAGAACTTTGTTTGTTTCTTTTCTCCGTGTCTCTGTGTGACTAGATTTGGCTTTATTTCTTTGAGAGTTTTATTCATTTCTTCTTTATGTGCCTCTAGTAACTTGATAAGTATAGCTTTATGACAATTTTCCTGTGTTTCCAATGAATTAAAATATCCACTGATTTTTGGGGTGCTGGTGAAGCTATGATGTCCTGGTTTATGTTGGATGAGTTCTTATGCCTGCCTCTAACCATGCGATGATCAGTAGCTTTGTTGTTTATTCCTGGATTCTTTACTGCTGACTGGGTCTGTCTGTTCCTGGAGTCTAGAGTATTCTCCAGGAAGATGAGATAGGATCACGGTTTGAGGGTGTTTCAGATGCAAATGAGAGAGGAATGTCACAGGCCCAAATGTTCCAGCCTAGGAGTGTGCAAGGAGGTGTGCCTGGAAGGGTGAAGTGTAAGGGGAGAGCTTAAGTGCAGGTGGAGATGCTGGCAGAGTTTTTAGGGTTCAGTATGTATGCACAGTTACCCTGAATGGCTCTGTGTCCCACAGCCCTGTCTCTGTTTTGTGCTCCAATCGCTCGGATCTGCCTGAGCTAAATCATCTTGATTCCAGGAACTGTTTGGCTGGATTTCGCTGGAAGATCCTCAGAACAGTGGCTTCAATGTTGAGCAAGCTGTCCCAGAGATCCCTATGTTGCCCACAGAGGAGGGGGTAGGATGGATCAGATGTTTGGCTGCTAGTTTCGAGGGACCCCAATCTGGGGCTCTGTGTGCATTCTCTAGCAGAAGCATTCACTTGCAGGTGTGTGTGGAAAGCACTGAGGGCCTGCAAACACTCTTGCTGCTATAACATTCCTTAATATATATCCAAAATACTCAAGTATACAACAAAGGCATTTGCTCAACCATGTTATTAGCAGCTCTTTTTGTAATAGCCAGAAACTGGAAACAACCTAGATGTCTATCAATTGAGGAATAGATGCAGAAACTGTGGGACATTTACACAATGGAATACTACTCTGCTATTAAAAACAAGGGAATCATGAAATTTGCAGGCAAATGGTGGGAACTAGAAACAAAATCATTTTGAGTGTGGTAACCCAGAAGTAGAAAGACACATATGGCACATACTCATAAGTAGATATTAACCATATAATATAGGATAAATCTACAAAAATCTATAGTCCTAAAGAAGCTAAACAGCAAGAATGATGCTAAGGAAGATGCTCAATCCACATTCAGAAGGACACATGTGATAGACATTGGAAACAGGAGAAGACAGGGAACAGGACAGGAGCCTACCACAGACAGCCTCTGAAAGTCTCCATTGATTGAGGTATTGAGGCAGGGGCTGAGATTCATAGCTAAATTTGGGCAGAGTGCAAGGAATTATATGAAAGAAGGGGGGAGGATAGAAAGACTTAGAGGGGACAGGCGCTCCATAGGAAATCAACAGTTTAAAAAAAGGTCCTGAAGGCCCTGTAGATACTGATACTCCAACAAAACACAAAACCCAGGCTTGGTTGTAGCCAATAGACTCTGTCTCCATGTGGCTCCCTAAAAAGGGAAGCAGGGCCTTTCTCTATCATGAACTCAATGGCAGGGTTTCTGATCACCTTGCAACCTTACCAGGCAACAGAGGAAGACAAAGCATCCAGTCCTGATAGGCTACGGACAAATAAAAGGGATGGAGGACATTTTCCCTATCAGTGCACTAGGGGAGGGGCATAGGGAAGAAGAGGAAGGGAGGGTGGGATTCGGAGAAAACCAGCGAAGGGGCCCCAGCTGAAATACAAATTGAATAAATTCTAATAAATGACAATAATAAACAAAAATTTAAAAAGATATTTTGGGCATTCATCATTGCTCAGTGGGTAAAGAAACTTTCGTGCCTGGAAACCAGAGTTCTTGTCAAGTACCCAGAAGGAGGCAGGAGAAAACAGATCTGCCTACCCTCTCTTCTTCTTCCCTAAGAGTGGAGGCTTAAGCAATGTCATGTAGCACACAGTAAACCTGTTTAGAATGCTAGTCCTCTGTAGATAGCAAATCTTTGTCTCCATTGATTTTGGACATTCATATGTTCAGAATTGTAAAAGAACAAGATTGTTGGTGTTCAGCCACCAAATTCATGGTATTTAGTAATATCATCTTGACCAATTAATTAAAATAGGCCTTGGAAAGCATGTATAACACATAATTAGGGGATTTACCTCCTTTTCTCACCACCTTCTTAGTACTTAATATTCAAGTTCTGTGTTTTATGCATTATCATATACAGAAACTCTGTGGGAGTAAAATGTTATGACAAAATTAAAGAATTCTTTAAAAATATGTAAAGTTAGATTTAAAGATGATCAGGGACTGGGGAGATGGCTCAGTAGATTAAGGAAGTTGTCATGTAGGCCTGGTGACAAAGGTTTGATAGATGGAACACAAAAATTTAAATGATGTGGCTAGTGGAACAGCTTGATGGTTAACCTCAACTAATACCAAGCTTAGTATCCTTTGTTTGATCCCATGGGTGCATATAAGAGAAAGAAAGAAACAATTTACAGAAGTTGTCCTCTAACTTCCACATAAGTGCCATAGCACATATGTACATACATATATACAAACACACAGAGGCACACATGGTTACAGAGTCTGTGTAACACAAAGTAAAAATATATTTAAAAAGTCAGATATAACAGAATTGTTTGTAATACCAACTCTCTGACAGTGAAATGGAAGGTGCAGACAAGAGAATTGTCTTGGTTTATCTAGTGGGGAATATACAGTCAATGTCACAGACACCAGGACACAACCTTCTTCAACATAGTAGAAGGCAGAACAGGTTTGCAAGTATTGACCTATGATTTTCATACACACAAAATGCCAAGTTCACCTATACTCAACAAAGCAAATAATTTTTTTCTTCAAAAGAGGACAGAAAATTAAAGAAGGATATTTAATAAATGGGTTTGAACATTCCTGAATAGATTAGAAATTCAAGTGTGAATCTAAATGTATTGGCATCATTATCATAAAATAAAATATAATAGTGCCAATTTTACTATTGGCACTATTATACTAAAATAAAACATAAAATAAATATAACAACCCATAGTTTAAATTATGGTTCCCGTTTTCCTCTGAACAGTTCCTTTCTTCTATTTTTATTTGAATATGTATTTAAAAGTATTGTGGCTATAGAAAAAATATCACAGAATTACTAAAATACTGTGTGTGTGTGTGTGTGTGTGTGTGTGCAAGCTCAGGCACAAGTGCAGGCACAAGGCATATTTGTAGTAAATAAACATGTGGTGGGGGTGGGTAAGTGCCTGCGTACACTGTGGATGTAACTGGAGGATACTGGATTTCCTGATCTCTCTCTCTTTCCCTATTGCTGTGAGACAGTGTGTCAAGGACCTGGAGTTGGGCTTGTGGCCATCAATTTTCAACAGTCCTCTTTTCTCTTCCTACCACATCGTTGTTGTGGTACTTAAATGTCTGACCACACTCCACATGTTTTCTTCTACCTGGAAGCTTGGATACAAATTCTGGCCTTTATTCTTGTGCTCTTATTCATCTTGATAAATGGTTACTGTATCATTGAAAGACAAAGGTTTCTGGCTTCCACATGATAAAATTTGAAACATTATTTTGCCTCTTATTTAAATTCTTCAATTTTAAAATCTAAAGCATTCATCTTCATATTTTAGTAATTAGCAAACTCTTTAAAAAGCTCTATTAAATAAACACTTTTTATATTAATTACACTTTATTCATGTTGTATCCCCCCCATAAACCCCTCTCTCCTCCCCTCCCGGTCCCACCATCCCTCACCTTCTTCACGCATGCCCCTCCCCAAGTACACTGATAGGGGAGATCCTCCTCTCCTTCCTTCTGATCCAAGTCTATAAGATCTCATCAGGACTGGCTGCATTGTCATCTTCTGTGCCCTGGTAAGGCTGCTCCCTGCTCAGGGGGAGGTGATCAAAGAGCAGGCCAATCAGATTATGTCAGAGGCAGTCCCTATTCCCCCATTACTATGTAACCCACTTGGACACTAAGCTGCCATGGGCTACATCTGTGCAGGGTTCCTAGGTTATCTCCATGCCTGGTACTTGGTTGGAGGATAAGTCTCTGGGAAGACCCTTGTGTTCAAATTTTCTGGTTTTGTTGTTTTCCTTGTGGGGTTCCTGTCTTCTCCAGATCTTACTATTTCACACTTCTTACTTAAGATTCCATGTACTCTGCCCAACAGTTGGCCATAAATCTCAGCATCTGCTTTGACAGTTTGCAGCACAGAGCCTTTCAGAGGCCCTCTGTGGCAGGTTACTAGATTGTTTCCTATTTTCTTATTCTTCTGATGGCCATCCTCTTTGCCTTTCAGAATGGGGATTGAGTGTTTTAGTCAGGGCCTCTCTCTTGATTAGTTTCTTTAGATGTACAGATCTTAGTAGGTTTTTCCTATGTTATTTGTCTATATAAGTGAGTATATACCATGTGTGTCTTTCTGCTTCTGGGACAGCTTACTCAGGATGATCCTTTCCAGGTCCCACCATTTACCTGCAAATTTCATGATTTCCTTATTTTTCATTACAGAGTAATACTCTATTGTGTAGATGTACCACAATTTCTGCATCCATTCTTCAGTTTTAAGCTATCTGAATTACTGTTTTCAAAGACCGAAACCACCAACCCTTCAATGTAATGTTGGGATTATGTATATCTTACACTCCTGAAACCTTTATTTTCAGTCTTTGGGAGTGGGAAGTAAGGCAATAACATATCTCATTTAGTGTTTTTCAATAAATAAAATCCAATTTTTCATTAATAAATTACAAAATAATCACCAATAATGTTACTTACCTTTTTTTTAAGTGTAGGGCACCATGTGATAACTACTTCTGGCCCCAGGTGCCTTGAAATCATGCTATCCTGTGAGTTAACCTTTCCTTTCTTGTTTAGAAAATTGCTCTATTCCAAAAATCATCCAAAAATAGCCTTTTTGTTTTGTAATCTACACCACACTGATAACCTTTCAGCAATTAGTTTGTAATGGATTTTTAATAACATTTTCGCTGAAACAGAAAAAAAAACTTTTCAAGATACACAAAGATTTTTCAAATCTTAGATATCGCAGATGTACCCTTTGGGACTGTAACAATTCTTAATAGAAAACAGGCCGTTAATTTGAAAGAGAGCAAATATGAGAAGGGGTAGAGAGAGGAAAGAAAAGAGAGAAATTAATTAATTATATTATAATCCCACCAAATGAATTAAGCAATAAAATGATATTAGGTATTTCACAGAGATATATAAAATTACAAAATTTACTAGACAAAAACATTATTATAATATTACATGCAAATACATACAATTATTTATTTTAATATCACTTATAATATTTGATTTAAAAACATAATTGTCCATTAATAGCCAAGCAGATGACAGTGCAAATGTAGTAGGAAAAATTATGTAAACATATGCAGAATTATACAGCAATTAACAATTATGTTTATTCATAGTTCATGCATTCACTAAATGTTCACATTTCATTTGTAGGATTGTAAAATATATTGATTGTCAAAAGTTATATAGAAATAATATGCATGATTATAAGAAGTGCACAAAATATAATCTTATAGGTAGGAAAAAGTAACATTATTCCAACTTTGTGAGTGTTAACACTGATACTAACCTCACTCTCTCAATTTTCTTTGAGAATAGAATATACATTCTCAAAAAGAACAGGGTCAAAACATGGTTACAAAAAATGAATATTATTCTAGAAAGTATTCTAGGAGTAAATGAAGGGCTATAGAATTAAGTGCTAAAAAGATGGCTCAGTCCTTAAAAATATTCACTGTCCCTTAGAACCTGAGTATCTCCGGTGGACAGTATCACAGCAGCCATTTTGGGCAGCACATAAGTGTTTGCAGGTCCAGCTCCAGTAGATCTTCTGTCCTCTTACAACTTCTCTGATAAATTGCACTTATATGTACTTATACAAACATGCCCTCACAAACAGAAACTCAGAGTACACAACAAGGACATTTGTTCATCTATGTTCATAGCAGTTCTTTTTGTAATAGCCAGAACCTGTAAACAACCCAGATGTCCCTCAAAGGAAGAATGGATATAGAAATTGTAGTGCATTTACACAATGGAATGCTACTCAGCAATTAAAAACAAGGAAATCATGAAATTTGCAGGTAAATGGTGGAAATGGGAAAGGATCATCCTGAGTGAGCTATCCCAGAAGGAGAAAGACACACAGGGTATATACTCACTCATAAGTGGATACTAGATATATAATATAGAATAAACATACTAAAATATGTCCACCTAAGGAAGCTAATCAGGAAGGAGGACTCAATCCCCATTCAGAAAGGCAAAGAAGATGGACATTTAAAGTAGGAGAAAACGAGAAGCAGCATAGGATCCTACCACAGAGGGCCCCTGAAAGACTCTACCCAGCAGTGTATCAAAGCAGATTGTGAGAGTCATAATCAAACCTTGGGCAGAGTGCAGGGAATCATCTGAATGAAGGAGAAGATAGTAAGACCTGGAGAGGACAAGAGCTCCACAAGGACCAAATATATCTGGGCACATGGGTATTTTCAAACCAAGGACCATACATGGATATAACCTAGAACCCCTGCTCAGAAGTAGCCCATGACAGCTCAGTATCCAAGCAGGTTCCCCAGTAAGGGAAACAGGGACTATCTCTGACATGAATTCAGAGGCTGGCTCTTTGACCTCCCCTCCCGCAGAGGGAGGAGCAGCATTGCTATGCCACAGACTAGGACATTGTAGCCAGTCTCAATGAGACCTGATAAGCTAGGGTCAGATGGAAGAGGAGGAGGACCTCCCCTATCAGTGGATTTAGAGCAGGGCAGGTAGGAGACAAGGGACAGAGGGTGGGATTGGGAGGGAATAAGAGAGGGGGCTACAGTTGAGATACAAAGTAAATAAATTGTAATTAATATAAAAAAATAAAATTTAATAAAAATTAAAATGAGCCTTTAAAAAGAATATAGAAATGATTCTATGCACATGCATATAATGTCACGTGTTTAATAAACAAGTTTTTATGATAGTTCATTTACCTTTTACATTATTCTCATTTATTTTTATTTTATGTGTTTGTTTGTTTTTCTACTTGTATGTCTTTGAATATGGTCAGTGAAGTTCCCAGAGAGGTCAGATTAGAATATTCAATCTCCTGCCACTGGAGTTATAGACAGTTGTGAGCTTTTGTGCAGATTCTGGAAATGGAACATAAGCCCAGGTTTTACACAGTATTAAGATGCCTTCATATATAAATTTTAACAAAGCAATTATTATTAATTTTAATAGATTTTTTTCATGGCATTAACATTGATTTCCAATATTGAGTTAAGTTCCATCTTAAAAATTATTTATAAAATATAAATCTATTTTTAATGACACAATAATATTAATAAATCAAGGTTCTTTAGCCCCATTTTTGTAGTGTTTATCATCAGAATAACACCAGAGTAACTGCATTTCTTACATTGTTTTATAGTGTACTTGAATACTATCATTGTGGAGGATTTTATATTAAGGCTGTTTTCTTCATTAACAGAGGAGAGCTTTGCAGCCAGTCCTAAAGATACTTGATAAAACAGGATCAGATGAATGGGGAGGAGGTCCCCCCTATCAGTGGACTTGGAAAGGGGCACGGTGGAGAGGAGGGAGTGAGGGAGGGACTGGGAGGGAATGAGGGATCGGATTGGGACACGGCTGGGATACAGAGTTAAGAAAATGTAACTGATGAGAAAAAAATAAAATTAAAAGAAAGAAAGAAAGAAAGAAAGAAAGAAAGAAAGAAAGAAAGAAAGAAAGAAAGAAAGAAAGAAAGAAAGAAAAAGAAATAATAGTTCAAATTCCTTGAGACCAAATTACTGTAAAGGCATAAATAGTAAGAAGTATGTATTTCCCATTTCTTAATTTAGTGTCTAGTTTTACTTAATAATGACCTTGAAGATCTGATAGTTAAGACACTGTCATGTGAATTATCCTCTGTGATATCACACTGACTCACATATCAACCATCCTCTCTCCTTTTCTGTCTTCACATTTAATTCAAGTATGTCTTTACAATATATTAATGTATTAAAGAATTATCTCTTAAGTATTGGACTGGAGAGAATTTAATATATCTATTAATTTAAATTGACTAATATATTGATATATAATAATGTATAGACAATGTTATTATGACAATACATTTTTTTAAAAAATCATGATGTCAGATTCAGTGATAGAAGGAGAAATCAGTGCAAATGAAATATGATGAACCTCCTACTATGAAAATAGAAGGTTATTGTACCAGATTTTGAATTTTGTCAAATCAGTTCATTACATATAAAACTAATATAAGCATTTTGATTGAAATTTAACAGACTTAAAAAAAACTTGTCTATATTAATAATTGTAATTGCGGTTTTGGTTTCTTTTAGAACTCAGGTATCTTATATAACCATGTTTTTATTTTAACCCCTAGGGTAAGATTTTAGTTTGGGCATTAGTTTGTTTACAGTTGATAATTGCCTCCTGCAAGGTGTCATCTTTGCCAGCTGATAATGTCATGTCTCCTGTTGCAAGGCGAGGGCACAGTCTACTAATATGAGGGATATAAATATGAGAGCCCAGAAAGAGAAAGTATGGCAGTTTGGAAAGACCAGAGAATGATTTTGTGGCAGCTTAGAGAAGACAGACAAAGAGAAACATCTCAATGCAACAGCTTGGTGGGAACTGCTTGCTGTATTATCTGTTGACAGAGAATTGGTATAGCCCCCAACGAACCCATCGACCCTAAACAGACAGGATAAGTAAAGGGATCTACACATCCTCACCTCACTAACCCTCTCTCCTTTAAGGAACTTCAAATAAAGCAGAGTTTAAAATTGAGTGCAACAAGTATTATTTCCTAATTTGGTGGAACAATTCCAAATTCCAAAACTCAGGATGCTGAGGCAAGATGATGACTGTGAGTTTGCAGCCTGCTTGAGGTATATAGTGAGTTTAGACCAGCCTAGATAGACAGAAAAACCTAAATATCCTTGACCCCAAGAAAAGGAGAAAAAAGTAACCCTTACTTTTAAATGTGTTAGGTGTTGAGCTTGTTAATAACATAATGGTAATGGAATAAGTACTAAAGAAATAATAAATGGGAGCAGTCTGTTAGGCCACAGAGGAGGACTTTGCAGCCAGCCCTGAAGATACCTGATAAAACAGGGTCAGATGAAAGGGGAGGAGGTCCTCCCCTGTCAGGGGACTTGGAAAGGGGCAGGGAGGAGACCAGGGAGGGAGTGTGGGGTTGGGGAGGGAATGAGGGAGCGGGATACAGCTGGGACACAGAGTTAACAAAATGTAACTAAAAAGAAAAATTAAAAAAAAATGTTAAAAAAAAAAGAAATAATAAATGGAATCTTATTGATAACGGATCTTTGTTCATCATGAACCCAGAAATATAAATCTGTCACACACAAGACATATGAACAAAACCAATGCTTAGAGGCAATTGACATCCTCAAGGTTCTTGATGATATCAAATAGGAATAACAGGTGATTTTTGTTTATCATAAATGTACCTTAGTATGCTATAAGTTAGAGAGTACCTAGAGATATTTGTTGACCTGTGTGCTGTATTTTTTAAAGTATTTTAAAATATGTTACCTTTAAGTTGTTCATAAATAAAAAAACTATGAAAAGAAACAGCCTTCAATGTAAAAGCTAAATTAAAGATGGCAGCCCATTTGTTTTTGTGACAATGTTCACAGGTAATGTTATAAAATGACAAGTGAAAGTATTGAAGAAAAATATTAAAATTCTCATTACAAATCTGTTACAGATTTTTGCCCTTCAGTAAATAAAATATAACACTCAGTATAGCAGAATTTAAAAAAAATATTCTGTGGCTAATTATGATGTGTGCTTTGGTGATACATGACTCAGTGTCATATACTGAAATGCATCTTGTTCATAAGAGTTCAGGTTCATTTGAGAATTAACTTCTTATTTAGAAGACCTCCTTTATTCACTGAGATCTGCAAATGTGCCTCTGAGATATTATAGAAATCTCACTTGTCTTAATACATCATAATAGTGTTAGATATGTGTAAATCCTTCTGTTTGAACACCGCTGGCTTTTCTATGTTTGCCTCCTCCCCTCATGAAGCCAAGCAGACCTTTATGATCTGTGGTTTAATTCTGCTGTATTCTAACACATAATAATCTGTGAGAAATATAGTGCAAAAAGCATTCACCACTGCCCAATGAACAGGGGAATTTGCCTTTACCATGTTCTGCTAACTCAGGAGCCACTTTTTTTTTATATTTGAAAATATGTATTTTTTTTCATACAATGTATTCTGATTGTGGTTTTCCATGTTTTACCTCCTCCCAGGTCTTTCCTCTGTCATCTGAATCTGGACTCTTTCTCTCTCTACTTAGGAAATAAACAGGAATATAAAGAACAATAAAACAAAATAAGATGAGATAAAATAAAAGCAAGTATACCAGAATAGACAAGACAACTAAGTATCAAAAAAGAGCAAAGGAAAAAGTACAATAAATGCATAAAGATGCATAGACACATATTTCTATGCAGCAATATCATAAATTCTCAAAACCCGAAACCATAGTATATACACAAAATGACCTGAAATGCCATGGAGTTTTTTTGTTTGTTTGTTTGTTTGTTTGTTTGTTTGTTTGCCATCTACTTCTAAGCATGTAACTTGTCACTAAGAGTGTTTTGTAAACAGATGTCAGCCCAGACTACAATGCCCAGCAAAAATTTTAATCACAGTAGATGAAGAAAAAATGGTATTTGAGAAAAAAAAATTAAACACTCTCTATCCACAAAAACAGCCTGGCAGAAGATACTAGAAGGAAAACTCTAGTGCAAGGAGCCTAAGTACATGAAGAAAAATACATGAAATAAATAATCCCATATCAACAAGACTTAAAGAACCAAAACACACACAAAACATGAATGCACTTTACCACTACCAAAACAGGAATTTACAATAATTGGTCATTAATGTCACTCAACACCTATGGACTCAATTCCTCAATATAAAGACACAGGCTAACTGAATAGATTAAAAAACAGGACCCATCATTCTGTTTTATATAAGAAACACACCTCATCAATAAAGATATACAATATCTCAGAGTAAAAAGTTTGAAAAATGTTCCAATCAGGCTGGACCCACGGGGCACTACAGGGAATGATACATCAACCAAAAAACATGCACAAAGAGGCCATAGACCCTCTGCCAAGATGTAGCCCACAGACAGCTCAGTCTCCATGTGGTCTCCATGTGGTGTAAGGGGAGAAGAGACAGTCTCTGACATGAACACAATTGCCTGCTCCTTTATCACTTGTCCCTGGTGGGGAGACATAGACAGCTCAGAGAGGAAGAAAATCCAGATAGTCCTGATGGGACCTGATAGGCTAGGGTCAGACAATAGGAAAGGAGGACTTCCTCTATCAGTAGACTAGGGGGCACGGATAGGGGAGGAAAACGGCGAGAGTGTAAGACTGGGAGAAAATGAGGGAGGAGGTTTCAATTGATATAAAAAGTGAATAAATTCTGAATAATAATAACAAGAGGAAGAAGGAGGAGGAGGAGAAGAAGAAGAAAAAGAAGAAGAAGAAGAAGAAGAAGAAGAAGAAGAAGAAGAAGAAGAAACTTTTTAAAAGCCTGTATTCCAAACTGGAAAATCTAAAGGAAATTGAAGGTTTTTTGATAGATTTCACATACCAAAGTTAGACACATATGGTATATAATTAGTTTTAAGTGACTATTAGAAAAATAATATAGGATAATATCAAAATCTGTACACCTAAAGAAGCTAAGCAAAAAGGAGGACCCTGGGTAAGATGGTCAATGCTCATTCAGAAAGGCAAATAGAATGGACATTGAAAGGGAGAAAACAGGGAACAGGACAGGAGCCTGCCACAGAGGGACTCTGAAAGACTACCCAGCAGGGTATTAAAGCAGATACTGAGATTCATAGCCAACCTTTGGGCAGAGTGCAGGGAATCTTATGAAAGAAGTCAGAGATGAAAGAACTAGAGGGGACAGGAGCTCCACAAAGAGAGCAACAGAACCAAGAAATCTGGGCAAAGGGGGTCTTTTCTGAGTCTGATATTCCAACCAAGGACCATGCATGGAGATAATGTAGAACCCCTAATCAGAGGTAGCCCATGGCAGCTAAGTGTCCAAGTGGAACAGGGGCTGTCTCTGACATAAACTCAGTGTCTGGCTCTTTGATCACCTCCCCCTAATGGGGGAACAGCTTTACCAGGCCACAGAGAAAGACCATACAGTCAGTCCTGATGTGACCGAATATGCTAAGGTCAGAGTCAGATGGAAGGGGAGGAGAACTGCCTCTGTCAGTGGACTGGGGGAGGGGTATGGAAGAAGAGGGAACAAGCAGAGAAATGAGTGCATATGGGGGGGGGATACAGCTGGGATACAAAATAAATGACTTGTAATTAATAAAAAAAGAACTTAATTTTAAAAAGATCAAGTAAACACTTTAAACAACCCCTAACCCCTAAAGAAATAGAAGCACTCATCAAGTCTTCCAACCAAAATAAACAAAGAACCAGAAGGCTTTAGCACCGATTTTTACCAGACTTTCAAAGAACAAAAACCAATACTTCTCCAACTATTCCACTAAAGAGAAACTGAAGGAACATTACCAAACTCATTCTATGGGTTCATATTTACTTTGATGCCTAACCCATACTAAGCCTCAACAAAGAAAAAAAAAATTCAGACCAGTTTCTTTCATGAGCATTGATGCAAAAATTATCAAAACAAACTCACAAGCAGAATCCAAGAACACATCAAATGTATCATCCTCCATGACCAAGTAGTTTTCATCCCAGGCATGCAGGAATGGTTCAACCTATAAAAATCCATCAACATAATCTACCACATAAAAAACCTGAAAGAAGGGCTAGAGAGATGGCTCAGCAGACAAGAGCACTGTCTGCTCCTCCAGAGGTCCTGAGTTCAGTTCCCAACAACCACATGGTGGCTTACAACCAATACTGAAATCTGATGCCCTCTTCAGATAAAACACTCATAAATAAAATAAATAAAATCTTTGGGAAAAAAACCTGAAAAAATACATAATCACCTCCTTAGATGTAGAGAAAGTCTCTGATGTAATCCAACAAATCTTCATGATAAAAGTCTTGGAGAGATCAGAGATACAAGGCCCATACCTAAATAATATTAAAGCAAGAGATAGCAAGCCAGTAGCAAATATCATATTAAATGGAGAGAAACACAAAGCAATCCCACTAAATTAAGGACAAGGAAAAGCTGTTCACTCTCTCCATATAGGCTATCATGGTGATACTAACTGGAAAGGAAGAAGTCAAAGTTTAATTATGTGTAGATGATATGACACTATACTCAATTGATCCCAAATATTCTACCAGGGGATTCCTATGTTCAGTAAATTGCTGGATACAAACTAACTTTAGAAAATCATTAACCTTCCCATATATAAAAGACAAAATCTCTGAGAAATAAATTAGGAAAACATCACCCTTCACAATAGCAAGAAAAAGCATAAAGTGCCATGGTGCAACTCTAACCAAACAAGTGAAAGATCTGTATGGAAAAAAACAAAAAAAAACAAAACTTCAAGGCTCTAGAAAGAGAAATTGAAGAAGATATCAGAAGTTGGAAAGATTTCCTATGCTCCTGGATCCATAGGATTAACATAGTAAAAATAGTCATCTTACCAAAAGCAATCTATAGATTCAATGCAATTCCCATCATAATATATAGACATCAAAAAAAAAAAACAAAACAAAAACAAACAAACAAAAAAAAAAACAGTTCTCTACTTTTTGTGGAAAAACAAAACAAAACAAAGCAAAGCAAAACAGAATAGCAGAAACAATCCTATACAATAAAAGATGGAGGTATCTCGATCCCTGACTTCAAGCTGTACTACAAAGCAATAGTAATAAAGATTGCATAGTATTGGCACAGAACCAGACTAGTTGATCAAGGAATAGAATCAAAGACACAGAAATAAACCCACTCACCTACTGACCCTTGTTTTTCTTTCCAGGAGCCAAAACCATAAACTGGATTAAAAAAAAAGACAGCATCTTTAACAAATGGTGCTGGTCTATACGGATGTCTACATACAGAAAAATAAAAATAGAGCCATTTTTTTTTCCACAAAACTTAAGTCTAAGTGGAGCAAAGATCTCAATATAAAACAAAATACACTAAATCTACTAGATAAGAAATCAGGAAAGAACCTTGAACTCATTGGCATAGGAGACAACTTTCTGAACAGATCACCAACAACGCAGGCACTAAGATTAACAATAAATGGGACCTCTTGAAACTGAGAAGCTCTTTAAGGCAAAGGACACTATCAACAGAACAAAATAGTAACCCACAGATTAGGAAAAGATCTTCACCAACCTGACATCTGGCAAAGGTTAATATCTAAAATATGTAAAGAACTCAAAAAGTTAAACAAAAGTAAGTCAAATAATCAAATTAAAATAGGGTACAGAGCTAAACAGAGAATTTTCAACAGAGGCATCTCAAATGGCCAAGAAGCCATTTATGAAAAACTCAAAGTCCTTAGTCATCAGGGAAATACAAATCAAAACAAATCTAAGATTCCATATTACGCTAATCAGAATGACTAAGTTGAAAAACTCAAGATATTCTAGTGATGATGCTGAGAAAGGGAAATACCCATCCCTTGCTGGTGGGAATGCAAATTTGCACAACCACTTTGGGAACCAATCTGGTACTTTCTCTTACAACTGGGAATTGCTCTACCTCAAGACCCAGCTATACTACTCCTGGGCATATACCCAAAAGGTGTTCCGCCATTCTATAAGGACATTTGCTAGACTATGTTCAAAAAATCCACTTTTGATGAGAACTGATAGACTAAGATCAGAAAGAAGGAGAGGAGGACCTCCCCTATCAGTGGACTTGGGGAGGAGCATGCATGCAGAAAGGGGGGGAGGGTGGGACAGGGAGGGGAGGAGGGAGGGGCTTATGAGGGATACAAAATGAATAAAGTGTAATTAATAAAAGTTAAATTAAAAAAAACTTTATTTGTAATATCAAGACACTGGGAAAAAAAAACTAGAATCTGCTCAACCACAGAATGGATTTTTAAAAATGGGGCACATTTACAGAATGGTATCCTTCTTAGATATTAAAAACAAGAAAATCATGACATTTGCAAGCAAAAAGATAGTGAGGTAACATAAACCCAGAAAGAAACACATGGTATGTGCTCACATATAAGAGTATATTAGCTGTGTAGTACAGGGTAATGATATTACAATTCAGACTCAAAGAAGATAAGTTGCAAGGAGGTCCTGAAGGAGTATGCTCTAATCTCACCCCAAAAGAGGAATAGAATAGTTAGCAGAAGGGACTGAAGAAAGGGAACAGGATAAGAGAGGGAACTCTGAGGGAAATGAATTTGAGGATCAGATATGGGAAAAGCAGCAGGCAGGAAAACAGAGAAAGGAGAAATCATGGGCCAAGCCGTCCTCAAACTAGCTGGAGTCCTGCAACTTGATGGGCCCCTAGGAAGCTATAGGAGGGGGGTCTTTAGCTGAGACCCCTGCTGGCCTAGATCATGGAGACTGGTGAGGCCATCTTCTGACCAAACATAGCTCCCAGTGGAGAGAACACCCGCTCACCTATAAAACAATTTCTACCCAGAATTCACCCTGTTTATAGTATGTGCAGGGATAAATATAGGGCCGAGATTGAGGGAAAGTGTAACTAATGCCTAGCCCTACCTGAGACCCACTCCATTAGAGACAGCAAATCGCCGACACTATTTTTTTATCTTTTTATTATTTATTGCAATTTATTCAATTTGTATCCTGCTATTGCCCCTCCCTCATCTTCTTTCAAACCCACCCTTCCTCTATTTTCCCCTAATGACCCTACCCTAGTCCACTGATAGGGGAGGTTCTCCTCCCCTTCTATTTGACCCTATTTATAATGCTCTACTGTTCTACTGTCCTCTGAGAGTCCCCACCCAACAAGGTATAGAAACAGAAAATGAGGCTCACAACCAAACAGTGGGCAGAGTGTAGGTAGCCTGATGGAAGGTACAGGTAGAAGAACCTGGAGGAGACAGGAGCTCCATGAGACCAGCATGGAGCTAGGCCCAAGGCGGGCTTGTGGAGACTAAAACAGCAACCGAAGACCATGCAAGGTCTAAACCTATACTCTCTCTCTCTCTCTCTCTCTCT
>NW_026596240.1:3982569-4173674 GCF_907164565.1 Psammomys obesus | reverse complement strand
ACACACACACACACACACACACACACACACACACACACACACACACAGATATATACCCAATGGGTAACTTAGCCTCCATGATGGTTCCCCCAAAAGGGGATCAGGGCTGTCTCCAACATAGTCTCTGTTGAATGCTTTTTGATCACTTCCCCACGGTGGGGCTGCCTTACAGGACACTGTGAAAGCGGAACTACACAGTCCTAATGTGAATGGGTGTGCTGCTGTGGGTTTGTGTGTGTGTGAGGAATGTCTCCCCTTTTATGAGGGGCAGGGAAGTGGGCATGCGGGAATGTGGGAGGGATGAAGGGAGTGATTGGGAGGAGAGGAGGGAGGGGCTAAGATTGAGATGTAAATAGCGTTTGGATACAGAGTGAAATTCCACTGGGAAAAACTAATTTGTCATATAGGAGGGGTTATGAATTGGAGTTAGTTTCTGTGTTAGAGATGGGGGTTTGTGTCCATTTTTTTCTTTTCAGCACTGAGACCTATTCTACTGCAAAGCCGTGAAAGCTCTAAGCCTATTGCAGCAGTAACTGTGAGTTCATATGCACAAATGTCGTCCTGTGTTTAGAAGGCATTGCTTCATCTGAGTGAAGTGGCACACACCAGTAACCCTGGCACACACCAGTAACCCCGGCACTCAGGGTGGCAGAAGCAGTCAGATCTTTGTGCGTTTGAGGCCAGCCTGCTCTACAAAGTGAGTCTAAGACAGCCAAGACTACATAGAGAAATGCAGTGGCCACTGATGCACCCCTCTCTGACTCATTTCTGCTCCTGTAACTCTTCATTCATATTCTAGTAAGTATCCCCAACAAAGCTCATTGGTTCACCAAGTTGATTTTTGCTGGTATCTATAATTTAGTCTATCATTTGCTATAAAATTGTCTTTGTGTCTGAAAACTCGTTCCACAGAACCACAACACCCCAAGAACAAACCTTTTCAATTTAACGTTTTCTTGGAAAAATTAAATCACAGTTTTATCAGGTTAACGTTATGAATTAAGAAAACATGTATGTTCTCTTCCACAGTATTTCTGAATTCCATTTGTCCTGCCATGAAGTGTGGGGCACTAACCCTCACAAGGGAGAAGATATTAACAAAAATCTACCTTTGCAGTATTTATACTTATGGCTTCTCACTTTGATATCCTGGAAGTGCTGGATGCCAAAAATTAGAAAATAAGTTATGCCCTTTGAAAAGTAACTAGTTCTGAGATACAAAAGTAATCTCTATGGTCCAACTGTACTGATTACAGGATAAGTTATTTGTCAGTAAATGAGATGCTCTCTATTCAGTCACTGTTCTCAGAGTGCTCTGTCCGATACTTGAGGCAATGTTACAGCCGTTGGATGTCAATTCGACCACAGAATAGCAATGCATAGAGATGGATCTGAAGTCTTGGCCACAATGTGGGATTATCCCTACCATGGTCTAGACAAGAAATAATAGCTAATAGATAATGAGAACCATTTAATTTCTACACAGTATATCATGAAGGCATATGTATACCTGAAATAGTAAACTGTGGAGAAGAAACTAACCAAAATTGCCATTCTTAAAATATGTATTCATTGTGTCTACTGTTACTTCACATAAAAATGATCCTACCAATTCTGTAGCATCTTTTTTTTTTTTTTTGTAGTTAAAATGCCTGAGTGCTCTGATGCATAAACCCCTCTGCATAACCGTGGTGTCTTAGAGCCAGAACTTCTGCTGTTATTGTTACCACAGAAAAGTATTTATTCCCAGAAAGGGAAATTGAAATAAAACATGATGCTGATAACATTATGTTTAATTCATGGTAATTTGATGTTTGTGTTTTTTTATGATTAGAGTAAAATAGCAGCCATAAGATAGTACATTTGATTCATTTTATGCCAACTATTTAACATGAAGCCTATAAAACCAACAAATAATTATAACACACAATTTAGTTGTGACTTATTACAACAAATAACTTACAAATTGAAATGTTAGCTTGAATAATTTCAGAAAAGCAGCAGCAACAACAAAAATATCAAATTAGTATAGAATGCTCCATAGAGTTAGCAGCATTCTGATAATGTACTAGAAAAGATTTATCCAGGGATTCAGTAAACACTCAGAGGTACAGAGTCATTTCACTACTATACCTCTCTGCAATTTGCCAATCTGATGCTGCTGGAATCATGATTAGTTTTCGTAAATGCAAATGACTATTTAAGCCTAAGACACTTGCACATAATATTGGCTCCACAGCTGCACAGGCAGCAACGTATTTACATGGGTCCTTATATATGGGAGCCTTGCTCAAATTTAGTAGCGAAAAGAGAGTTCAGGGATGCAGTACAATGTACCATGTTCTTTGTGAACAAGATAATTAAAAAAAAAAAGAAAAGAAATATTGCCATCTTAAAACTCCAAATCCAGTATTACTGAATTTCTTTAGTTTCTTCCCATTAATTTTCAATGCCTTAAGTCCAAGATTTTTCTTCACTGCTATATCTTTTCATCAATAAAAGTACCTGTCAGAGAGTTATATGAAGAATTTTGAAGACAATTTGTATATGAGAAGTTTCCCAAACAAACAAACAAACAAACAAAAAACTCAGATCAGTATGCAGAACTAGAGATTACAGTTTTGAGGGGCAGCTGTATAGTATAATCATAGACATTTTCTTTGGGTCTTCTAGTTGGAAAGTAACTATGAAGAACATAAATAGAGAATATTAATTAGGAGTTAAGTAATTGGGATGGGACTTCTGTACATATGCACACCGCATGTGAGAGACAGAGACAGAGTGAGAGAGGGCAGACAGGCAGACAGATAAAGATAGAGACGGTTGTGTTTGTGTATTTAATTATAATTACACCATTAATCAATATTAAGGTAGAAAAAAGTTTATTGGAAAAAATAGACTTCCAATAGATTTTATTCTATTGAATGAACATTGTTAGAAACTGAATCTTAATTGTTTCAGAACTGAAACAATAAGATAGAAGTATGAATTGGTCTTAATTTTTCAAATAGGATTATTTTCTATTTCTATAAATATTTCTTATATGAACCAAAGAGGTACTGAGTTCCTTATCCTCATATCTCCATCTCCTAAGGTTCAGATTACAAGAATGAACTGCTTTCTTTTCAGGCTTACAAATATGCATTTTTATCACATGCTTTCTATGTATGTATTTTTTTTACAATATAAATACATTTTATTATAAAGATATTTCTTTTTTTTAATTTTTTATTAATTACATTTTATTCATTTTGTATCCCCCCATAAGCCCCTCCCTCCTCCCCTCCCAATCCCACCCTCCCTCCCCTTTCTGCAGGCATGCCACTCCCCAAGTCCACTGATAGGGGAGGTTCTCCTCTTCTTTCTGATCTTAGTCTATCAGTTCTCATCAAAATTGGCTGCATTGTCCTCTACCATGGCCTGGTTGTTTCCTGTTTTCTTCTGGCTTTCAGAGGCCCTCTGTAGCAGCTTCCGAGGTTGTTTCCTATCTTCTTTTTCTTCTGATATCCATCCTCTTTGCCTTTCAGGATGGGGATTGAACATTTTAGTTAGGGTCCTCTCTTTTGCTTAGTTTGTTTAGATGTACAAATTTTAGTGGGTTAATTTATATTGTATGTTTATATGAGTGACTATATACCATGCATGTCTTTTTGCTTCTGGGACAACTCACTCAGGATGATCCTTTCCAGGTCCCACCATTTACCTGCAAATTTCATGATTTCCTGATTTTTCATTGTTGAGTAATACTCCATTGTATAGATGTACCACAGTTTCTGCATCCCCCTTCAGGGGGAGGTGATCAAAGAGCAGGCCAATCAGATTATGTCAGAGGCAGTCCTTCTTCCCATTACTATGTAACCCACTTGGACACTGAACTGCCATGGGATACATCTGTGCAGAAGTTCTACATTATCTCCATGAATAGTCCTTGGTTGGAGTATGAGTCTCTGGGAAGTTCCCTGTGTTCAAATTATCTTGTTCTGTTGCTCTGCTTGTGGAGTTCCCATCCCCTCCAGCTCTTACTATTTCCCACTTCTTACATAAAATTCCATTCACTCTACCCATCAGTTGGCCATCAGGCTCAGCATCTGCTTTGACAGTCTATACTGCAGAGGCTTTCAGAGGCCCTCTGTGGCAGGTTTCAAGGTTGTTTCCTGTTTTCTTCTGCTTTCAGAGGCCCTCTGTAGTAGATTCCGAGGTTGTTTCCCTATTTTCTTTTTCTTCTGATGTCCATCCTCTTTGCCTTTCAGGATGGGGATTGAACATTTTAGTTAGGGTCCTCTCTTTGGCTTAGTTTGTTTAGATGTACAGATTTTAGTGGGTTTATTCTATGTTGTATGTTTATATGAGTGAGTATATACCATGCATGTCTTTTTGATTCTGGGACAACTCACTCAGGATGATCCTTACCAGGCCCCACCATTTACCTGCAAATTTCATGATTTCTTTATTTTTCATTGCTGAGTAATACTCCATTATACAGATGTACCACAGTTTCTGCATCCATTCTTCAGTTGAGTGGCATCTGGGTTGTTTCCAGCTTCTGGCTATTACAAATAAAGCTGCTACAAACATGGTTGAGCAAATGTCCTTTTTGTGTACTTGATCCTCTTTTGGGTATATGCCTAGGAGTGGTATGGCTGGATCTTGAGGAAGCGCTATTCCTAGTTGTCTGAGAAAGCGCCAGATTGATTTCCAGAGTGGTTGTACAAGTTTACATTCCCACCAGCAGTGGAGAAGGGTTCCCCTTTCTCCACAACCTCTCCAGCATGTTTTGTTCCTTGAGTTTTTCATCTTGGCCATTCTGATGGGTGTAAGGTGAAATCTCAGTGTTGTTTTGATTTGCATTTCCCTAATGGCTAATGAGGTTGAGCATTTCTTTAAGTGCTTCTCTGCCATTTGATATTCGTCTGCAGAGAGTTCTCTGTTTAGCTCTTTTCCCCATTTTTTAAGTGGATTACTTGGTTTGTTGCTTTTCAGCTTGTTTAGTTCTTTATATATTTTGGATATGAGTCCTCTGTCAGATAAAGGGTTGGTGATGATTCTTTCCCAATCTGTAGGCGGTTGCTTTGTTTTGATGACGGTGTCCTTTGCTTTACAGAAGCTTTTCAATTTCATGAGGTCCCATTTATTGATTGTTGCTCTTAGAGCCTGTGCTGTTGGTGTTCTGTTCAGGAAGTTTTCTCCTGTACCAATGAGTTCTAGGGTATTCCCCACTTTTTTTTTCTAGCCGATTTAATGTGTCTGGTTTTATGTTGAGGTCTTTGATCCACTTGGACTTCAGTTTTGTGCAGGGTGATAAGTATGGATCTATTTGCATTTTCCTACATGTAGACATCCAATTAGACCAGCACCATTTGTTGAAGATGCTATCTTTTTTCCATTGAATGGATTTGGCATCTTTGTCAAATTTAAGTGTCCATAAGTGTGTGGATTTATGTCAGGGTCTTGTATTTGATTCCATTGATCCACCAGTCTGTTTCTATGCCAGTACCATGCAGTTTTTAGTATTGTTGCTCTATAGTACAGCTTGAGATCAGGGATGCTGATACCTCCTGAAGATCTCCTGTAGAGAAGTGTTTTAGAAATTCTGGTTTCTTGTTGTTCCATAAGAAAGTGAGAATTTTTCTTTCAAAGTCTGTGAAGTATTGTGTTGGTAATTTGATGGGAAATGCGTTGAATCTGTAGATTGCTTTTGGTAAGATGGCCATTTTTACTATATTAATCGTGCCAAGCCATGAACATGGGAGATCTTTCTGTCTTCTGATATCTTCTTCTAATTCTTTCTTCAGAGACTGGAAATTTTTTTCATACAAGTCTTTGACTTGTTTGTTTAGGTTCACACCAAGGTACTTTATGTTTTCTTGGTTGTATGCCCTGGAATTAAATAGCTAGGTCTTGAGGTAAAGCTATTCCCTTTTTTTCTGAGAATCACCACTTTACTGTTACTCATAATTACTCACATTAGAATAAGACAGTGTGGTTCTAGACACTTAGATCAAATTTATGATTATTTTGGTAGTTAAAATCCACCATTTTTAAACTTTAAATTTACTTATTTTTTTAATTCAAGTGAAAAAAAATGGATGAGTTATGTGTGATGTATATTTATGCATGGTGCATAGATTCATGAAAATGAATAACCTAAATACATTAAATAGATTATATTGTACAATCTTCACAACAGGTTTATGTAAGACACAAGCAATCTTCCTGTACAACAGAATAACTATCTGTTTAAATAAATTAAGTATCATGCCTGTAATGATACTATGAGGTGGACTCTGAGCCAATATCAATTCAGATTTTGAGATTGTGCAATTAAATACAATTTATAGTAATGGCTGATAGGGGATACAGAACAGCTGTGTGTCCAGCTGTGGGATAGGATCAAAATAAAACAATATTTTCCATCATTAGGCCAAACTTCCATTATTTATGTTTTCTCATATTACTCCTTTATTTCCCATAAAAGTTTTTGGCATGATGGAATTATTTGAGTATAAGTACTTGTTTTTGTTTTTTGTTTTTTTTTTTCCTGTAGATGATACTATCTTAACCTTCACTGTCTGTGGGCAGTTGACTTGGAATTTAAGTTATAGTGCACAATTGCGTGCAATGGTGGACCTACCCACAATTCAGGACCTACTTACACTCAAAATGTTTATGGCTGTCCATTACATAAATTTAGTCAAAGCAGAATTTACTCTTCAGATAAATTCTCCCTCCTTCCTACTCTTCCTCTTCCTTCTCATACAGAAACTTCAAAAATCTACCAGGCTTCATCCCTGCAGCATCTCTGGGACTTTCTTGCATGGTATTACTCAAATTTAAGAGTTATACATTGTCTTAGTCAGTATGCTTACCATTTCTCAAGAACTTATACACAGTAAAGTTAAAGTTTCAAATTACGTTTTGACTGAGTCACTGATTTGCTGAAGGCACTGAGTTTTGCAGTCATAAGCCTCAGCCATAGACAGTTAGACATCACAAAGGATTTCATATTTTTTTCATAACCTTGACATCCGAATCACTGAAATCATTGATATCAATATATCAATGTGGAAGAAATATATCAATATTTCTTCCACATAGAACCACTGTACGGTTACTCTCATTATATAGGTTGGTTTGTTCATGTGTTCTAAGTTATCTCTTATCTTATTGCCCAGAACTTTAGCTTTACAAAATATTTAATGGCAATATTCCTCATATTTTTCTTACCATACGTTCTATCAAAAATGGAGTAACTAGCACCTTTAAAACTCATCGATTAAAAAAAAAAGACAAGAAACCTGATCTAAATGATGCTTTTAAAATTCTGTTCCTTTATAATCTCTTTCTGTTCTAAATGCAGGATCACTGGAAATACAAAAGCATCAGGAGTGTGTTTTAGTGTCATGGAGATCACAGTGTGAGCAAATAAAAAAATTGGATGAAAAGGCATAAGAAATAGTCTTTACAACAATGGTAACATTAATAGTGAAACCATCCATAAAATAGCTATACTATTGAATACAAAAGAGCAAAACTGCTGAATGCAGTGAATAGTTTTCTAGTGCTTGATTTTGGGGATAAAAAATGTGTAAGGAAATAACCTCACACACTTCTCCTGGTGCCCAGACAAGTAACTGAGTGTTACAGGTAAAATACAGGGAAGTAGCGCTGCTACTGCACAGACATCCAGCAATGCTTTTCACACACACACACACACACACATACACACACCACAGAGTTTCATTTTTTTCCTGCACAGTCCATCCTCTATAGTTTCAACTCTTATTCCAATATTACACTTCAATGATCCTGACACAACTGTTGGCTCATCAGTGCACTTGCCATTTAAATTCATAAATGTATAGCATTTGAAGATCCTGAATCTGTGTTTCCCCTTTCTGCTTCCATTTAGATTTTATTACATCTGAATTTGTGTACAAAATAGACATCTAGACGATACATACAGAAGGTATGTGTTAATCATATCATTTAAAAAATATCTAGAATTCAGCCTTTCCAATTTTAGTTGTTGTTATTTTGAATGCTTTGTGAAGATTTCTGTTTTGTTAGGTTTTTTAAAACTCTGAAAATATTCTTCAACTGGTCTTACTAATTAAAACGAAAATAATGTCCCAGTTTCAACATTAAAATTAATCAGAATAGTGAGGTACAGAGCACTCCATTTGTGTTTTCTGTGTTATCTGTTTTAACTATTAGTATATGACAAAAAAAATTCATCTCTAATATGGGATTTATATAGGTTGTGCACATTCCTAAACTGTTTATTCCATGGTCTAACTTAAGTGTTTTTCTGGTTTTGACAGAAATGCAAGTACTGAGCAGTGTTTCTTTTTTTAATTAATTTTTAATGTTTTAATATTAATCACAGGTTATTTACTTTGTATCCCAGCTGTAGACCCCTCACTCATTCCCTTTCCATCCCACTCTCCCTCCCTCATCTCCTCTCTGCCCCTTTCCAAGTCCTATGATAGGGGAGGTCCTCCTCACCTTCCATCTCACCCTAGCTTATCAGGTATCTTCAGGATTGGCTGCCAGGTCCTCCTTTGTGGCCAAGCAAGGCTGTTCCTCCTTCGGAGGAGGAGTTAAAAGAGCCACTCATTGAGTTCATGTCAGAAATACCTCCTGTCCCCTTACTAGGTTACCACTTGGATACTGAGCTACCATGGGCTACATCCTAGTAGGGCTTCTAAGTTATATCCATACATGGTCCTTGGTTGGAGAAACAGTCTCATAGAGGACTACTGTGCCCTGATATATTTTGTCTTGTGGAGCTCCTGTCCTCTCCAGGTCTTACTAACTCCTCCTTCTTTCACATGATTTCCTGCACTCATAACCAAGGTTTGGTTATGAGTCTCAGCATCTGCTTTGATACAGTGCTAGGTAGGGTCTTCCAGCGACCCTCTATGGTAGGGTCCTGTTTCTTGTTTTCTCCTACATCCCATGTCCATCCCATTTGTCTTTCTTAGTGAGGATTGATAATCTTACCCCGGGTCCTCTTTCTTGTTTATCTTCCTTAGATGCACATATTTTAGTCTGCTTATGCTGGAGAGGTTGTGGAGAATTGGGAACCCTCCTCCATTGCTGGTGTGAATGTAAACTTGTACAACCACTTTGGAAATCAATCTGGCACTTTCTCAGATTATTAGGAGTACTGCTTCCTCAAGATCCAGCTATACCACTCCTAGGCAAATATCCAAAAGATGCTCAAGTACACAACAAGGACATTTGTTCAACAATGTTTGTAGTAGCTTTATTTGTAATAGCCAGAAACAACTCAGATGACTATCAATGGAGGCATGGATACAGAAATTGTGGTACATTTACACAATGGAATACTACTCAGCAATTAAAAACAAGGAAATCATGAAATTTTCAGGTAAATTTCTCAGGAACTAGAAAAGATCATCCTGATTGAGGTAATGGAGCAGAAAGACACACATGGTATATACTCATTTATATAGACCCACTAGTGTTTCAAGATCTTTTTAAAGTGATTTTTGTCTATGGAAGAACTACTCTGTTCCTTTAATAAGAATAAAATAAATAAGAATCATTAAAACAAACAAGCTACAACTTAAAAAATACACACCTGTAAAACAGGCTATATTTTTTTCATCCTTAAACAAAATTAAAGGATTGTGTTTCAAAAATATCTTAGAACAAAAAAGTCTTGGTAACCCAGTAGAATCAGAAATAAATTTGATGCTCCCTGACATGGGTTGTTTACCATCGATTTTATTGTGGACACTGCCTACAGTACTGGTTTAGTAAAATTTTATGCTTCTAAAGTAAACAGTACTAGTTGCAAATTAGGCATCAGTATATTGTTATACATTCTGCATTTATAAAGACAATTCTAAGCTGCTTTAATTACAAACAAATGCCATTTTAAAGAAATGTTTCCTTTTAAAAAGTATAAATAAAAGAAATAAAAGGCCAGATACATATGAAAGCTTTTACTCATTGAATTTGTTATAACTGGGTACTGGAAGTGCAGGCTATTTTCAGGCTGTTGCTAAGCTACAAATGTGTGCCTACAGAGATGCCTTCCTATTAACCACCCTTTTGACCAAAATCTCTCTTCTGAGTGGTAGAGTGAGTAGCCAGATCAGATGAACCACAAACCTGTTATTTTTCACAGGTCATTGCATAGTTAGTGTTGTACAAAGAAGAGAAAGTTACGGGCAGGGAAGAACTGAAAATCCACCTTCACCTGTGTCACGTCATCGCCACATGTGTGGTGATGGCTAATCCCAAGTGGAAGCTCCAGGAAAAGGCATAATGCATTTCCACACAAAGTGTGTCATATTTACTTAAATTTTCTTACATATAGAAAGTATACAAATCAATAAAATATATGCATATATACATTGCTAAGAAAAGGCACAGCCAATAAAAGAAAAAAACAAATGGAATAAAACAGTCTCTTCTCAAATAGATATTATATGTGAAAATTAAAATGAAGATTATAAATCCATTAATTCCATCCTTATTTATTTAGCATTATAAAATTGTTAGTAGGTATCCAATTTCTTTAATTTTCCTATCTGCTGTGTCTACTTATTAGATATAATATAAGGTTAGTTCTCTTTTATCTCTAGTGGTGAAGAGGTTGCAGTGTTGTTTTCTTGTATTTGAGACAGTAAACAATGACCATTACTTAATAATACAGTTTGATTAGTTTGTATTGTCTTTTAAAACAATGTTGTACTGGATATTATGTATTTGCTAAAATATTATATTCATCTACAGTATTTTTTGTACTTCATTTTTTTTTTCTGATTAACTGCATCTATGATTTGGATAAAAAAAAACCCACTTTATTGTTGTTGATGTAAACATTTTTGTGTTTTAATTCTAGGTGTGGGATGTGGGACTGATTCAGATAGTCCAGAGCAGCAAGATATTTGCCTCATGCAGGCACTGAGAGGAGCTCTCTGCCATATTCAGGTAGTTTAAATCTGAGGGCTCTGGAGAGAGAATAAATACCAGAGCACAGAGGGTGTGGAGGAGCCCGGGAAAAGAACATGGCTGCTCTCTTTCCCCCTTGTTGATCCAGGTTGCTGTTGTGAGAGAAGAAATTGGAGATCTCCTGGAACAGGGATCTGAGGAACCCAGCCACCCTATCCAGCAGAAAGCAGCTGAGAGAGCTGCAACCACACTCCCAATATCCCTTTCTCTCTCCTTCCTGGTGCTGGGGTGTTGGAGGGACTGGGGTGGATTAGGAAAGAAGAAGTAAATAAAGGAATTTTTACAAAGTATGCCAACACTTTATACTAATTGAAGTATAGCACATTTTTTACCCATCTTGGAGGTCAATCATTTGGCATTTGTTTCACCCATTAGAACTTCATCATGTATAAGTGTGCTCTGATTGCTGGATTTGCAACTTGATTGTATTAAGAATTTTTAAAAACTACTCTGTGGTCTTGCACACAAGTCTTTGATGCTAGTACTACATGGGCAATGGCATGGGAAATCACTGATTTCAAGGCCAGCCTGGTCTGTAGACATCCTGGTCCAGGACATAATGAGCTATACAGAAACCTTGTCTTGAAAAAACAATAATAAAACAAATAATAAATAGATAAATAAATCAATAAAATTCCTAGAACCTTAGTACACTTTTGAATGTTTATGTGAAGGTCATTCCAGAGAGGATTAATTGTCAAGAGAGACTTTCAGCATTCTTTGGATGGTGAGTCTCTATTAGATGAAAAAGGGGGATAAAAAGAGAAAGCCCATTGAATTCAACATTCATCTGTCTGCGTCCTGATTCACTTAGATATATGCCAGCAACATTAGGCTTTGTTTTGCCACCATCATAAAATGGATCTTCTCAAACTTCTGTAAAGGACAGAGATAAGAACCACGTTTACTATGTTGAAAACAGAAGTCGGTATCGCATTGTGTGTGTGTGTGTGTGCCTGAGCACATGCACAGGCCCAAGCAAGTAAGAGTGAGCGTGAATAGGTGGAGGAGTGTATGTGTTTGCCAAGTCTGCACACAGAAGACTGTGCACACATATGTGCATGGACACACGTGCCAACACATGTAAGAATGGCCACAATGGCCACAAATGGATGTCAGATTTTGGGGGGTTCAGAATCCTAGGTGTACCTGAGCCTTCCCTGGAAACTAGGATGCAAGAGTTGGTCCTCTATCATAGAAGTAAGATAAGCACTCTGAACAACTAGACTCTTCTAGACTCATGCAGCACATAATTCCAAGAGAGCAATGTCTGCCGTAGTGTATGGTAGAATTACATGATTGAAATAATTAGTGTCCGTGGCATCTGATCAGAGGATAGCAGAAGGCCAAATATACATTATTAAATATTATGGTCTGTATGTATATAGAAGACAATGTGATTGCTTGGAGGAATTTGGTTACAGCATTGGATCACTTAAGGCAGAAAAAATAATCAAATGTAAACAAGGTTTAATGATGAACGCATCTGTTTACTGTGATTCAAAGCAAACGGGAGAAATCCACCAGTTGTTTTGAAGAGCAATTACACTCTAATGATAACATTCTTATTGAACTGAGATATTTTACATATGTTTAATATCTATCTTAAGAGACCAGTAAATAAAGAAGAATTCATTTTCTGAGAAAATTCACATTCTGCTTATTTAATATACAAAACAATTTGCTCATCAGTAATTATACTATATGCAGTTTCTGAAAAATGCATCCTAGGATACCCTTTTCCCACTTTTTTTTACTGCATATGATATATTATGGTCCTTGATTGAGCCAATGAAAAGCACCAATGAAAATTTCCTTTCATAAATAAGGAGCACAATAATGGATGGTTGTTCCAATTCTGACAAAAATAAAATTATACATAAAGTAATCTTTTGAAATTATTTATTCACACTAGTGATGAGTATCCCCTTGAAGCATTCAGTAATCTTCACAGTTTTCTATATTATATAATATGTCTATCTTCACTTATATTAACAAGATTAATAGGTATGCTTCAGCTGAAGATTCGTTTGAAACAGTTCGTAAGAATTAGATGAAGGAATCAAATATATGTAGCAAATTTATCCTATTCTACAAAAAGTAAAGAACAGCTTTCTCATTGTATTGTGTGTGTATGCTCAGTTCTAAACATTTATCAATTGACTATCAATAAAAAAATATATTAGCACAACCAGTCACTGTCCGTGTTGCAGCAATTTACATGTCCTTAGTCAATAAAGAGAAATACTACAGTTTTCTGTCTAAAAGCATTGTTAGCTGAACACAATTTCATACTGGTAGTTTGATTTATTTTATGGTACTTTCATATTTAAGAATTGATGTTGCTATTTGTCTTGTTAAAAGTGCACCATCAATATAATTTCATTGTTTTGTATCGTTTTACTCCAATTATTGCATAATATTTTATCATTTGTAACATGCAATTTACCATTGTAAAATGTATTGTGTAGTCGCACTGAGTCTGTTGCTGTCATATGACACTTTACCCAGAATCCTTACATTTTACAGTACTGATACTCTACAACCATTTTGTAGCAACGCTTCAATCTCTCTTCCTCTAAAGCCTACAGTTATTACTTTTTTTACAGTTATTACTTCTGATGACAGAACAACACCACATACTTACAAGTATACAATGTCTGCTATTTTGTGAATGATTTTTTCAGGCTATGTCAAAAATTCTACATTTTATAATTCAGACTGATGAAAAATAGACTCATTAGCTTTTACTCTACAATTGTTTTTTCTTCTCTTTTTTTTTCTCATTTTATTACATTTTAGCCGATTTGGTTAGGTAGCAATATGTTCACTTTTATTTCTCACTTGACATTATGAACAACTGGTATTCATTTTTATTCATTGTGCTTATAAAATGACATACTATAACACCATAGGAATTACATATTATAAATTATAAATTACATATTATAAATCTGTAGAAACTGGTGATACAGTTGTTTGAATTCAAAGATAATGAGTGTTCCACAACCTCATTTTATAGCTCTCTTTTCTAAAACAACGTAATTATTCTCAAACTGCATCAGCATCTTGGATTATGTAAATTATGGAGTTATAGGCAGGAGAGATATATCAGAAATCAAGCATTCTTGCAGCTTTTCCAGTATATCGGGGTTGGGATTCCAGCACTCCTGTCAGGCAAGCAGCAAAATCTATAATTCTTCTATGGAATCAGACTCCTCTTAGATGGTCTCCTCCACCAACTGCACTCATGCGCACACACACAGGATTGAATGTAGATATATAAAACTGAAATTTGATATTAAAAAGGATGTGAAATTGTAGATTATTACTTAAGTGACAATAGAATTTTTAGTAGTCTACTCATTCACCTTTGAAGTCCTTCTATCTTTCACATGATTTCAAGTGACTGCATATTTTTTTATCTGAACTAGAAAAAAAAATCCTTCACCTTTTTCAGGATTTATCTGTTTGCTTATTAGATAAGATCTTAATTTATCATGGACATTTGAAGACCACTCTTGCTGAGTATAATATCCTTTTATCCCTCACGATGAACACATCAGCTCAGTGTGTTCTAGCTAAAAAGTTTTCTGATAAGAAATTCTAATTTTACTCATATTCTTGCACATGATTACTGCTGAATATGATGGGGTTTTAGTTTTTTCTGTCCGCTTACTTTTAAGTCATTTTCCTTGGCCTCAAAACAAAAATTCTTTGCTTGATTTGAGTCCCTAAATTCATTTTGTCTAAGGATCTTCTAAGCTTCTTTGGCACTTATATTCATGCATTTAATTACAGTAAGATTTTCAACCTGATTTATACACATATGTTTCTTTCTCTATGTATTTAAGTACTTCTTTTTTTTTTTTTTTTCTTCTAATGAACTCCTGCATGCACAGTTTGGCTCTCCTATTATGCTCTCAGAGGTCACGTTATGCTACTGACATTTGCTCTGTTTTATCCTGAGACTCAATAACTTATTTTATTTCATGTGCACCAATTTCTCTGTTTTCTCCCTAAATCTGCTTTGATCTCATTAATGATATAATATTGTAGCTATGGTACATATCAACTTAACTTTTTTAGGCATTCCATCTGGTTTTCTCCATTTCTACTTTGTTCACACATTGTTTTCTTTACTTTTAATGTCTTCTTTTACTTCCTCGAGCATCTACAAGACTATTGCCAGAATCACACACATAGCCTCCCAGGAGCCTACCCTGTAACAGACCTACAGCTTGACCAATAGATGACCCTCCCCACATTCCTTTTTTGTTCCCAGCCCTTTGACCTCCCACCCCCGTTCTCCATTCTCCCCACATTTGATCCTCACCCTTCTTTCCCGCCCCATTCTATCTCCTGCCCAGTACCCTTACTTCATCTACTTCCTCTGTCTATTCTATTTCCCCTTCTGAGTGACACTCCAGCACCCTCACTTGGACCCTCCTTGTTACTTAGCTTCTTTGGGTCTGTGGATTGTACTATGATTCTCCTGTACTATAGGTCTAATATCCACTTATAAATGAGTACATAGCAAGTGTGTCTTTCTGGGTCTGGATTACCTCTTTTAGGATGATCTTTTCTAGTTCTATCAATTTGCCTGCAATTTTCATGATTTCTTTGTTTTTAATACATGAGTAATATTCCATTGTGTATATGTACCACAATTTCTGAATCCATTCTTTGGTTAAGAAACATTTAAGTTTTTTCAGTTTCTGGCTCTTATAAGTAAATCTGCTGTGAACATAGTTGAGCAAATTCCTGTGATGTATGGTAGAGCATCTTTGGGTATGTGCCCAGGAATGGTATAGCTGGGTCTTCAGGTAGACCTATTCTCAATTTTCTAAGAAGGTGCTAGGTTGATTTCCAGAGAAGTTGTATAAGTTTGCATTTTCACCAGCAATGGAGCACTGTGTAGGGATAACAAATGACCAAAGATAGAGGGAAATTCCAAATAAAAATTGGCCCTACATGAGATCCACACCATAGCAGAGAGCCAGTCCCTTAAACTAATAATGATACTCTTCTATGCATTCAGACCAGAGACTAACTTGACTGTCCTCTGGGAAGCTTTAGCCAACAGCAGATGGAGACAGACTTGCTGCCAAGCATGGGATAGAACTCTAGGGGTCCTTGGGAAGTGTTGGGGAAAGATGGAAGGACCTGGAGAGGACAGGAACCTCACAAGAAGACCAAAAATAAAAAAAAATAAAATAAAAATAATTCACACACATGGTGGCTTTCAGAGACTGAGATATCAAATAAGGAATAAATACGACCTGGACATTGGCTGCCTCCTTTCATGTAGCCGATGGAAGGCTTTTTCTTCATATGGGTGGCCTTGTGTGTGGAGGTGGAGACAGTGTCTAACACAGACTCTAATGCCTATTTTGGATCACATCCCCTGGCAAGGCTGCCTTGCCCAGCCTCAGGGGATGTAGATATGTTTAGTCCTGATATGACTTGATGCACTGAGGAAGGTTGATATGGGGGGGGCAGGTGCCCCTTTTCTATGTGGGGGGAGGGAAAAGGGAGAAAGAGGGGATGTAGGTGACTATGAGAAGGGGAGGGAGTGGGCAACCTCAGAAAGTAAAGTAAATAAGCTAATACAAAATTCTAAAAAAGACTGTTGCCTTAGAGTGTTTCCATTATCATATGCCTTCTCACAAATAGTTCCTGTTAATTTATTTTTTTTCTTTTGAATGTATAAAGGGTTTTTTTATGTTGCTTGATGCTGAGTTTTGATAAAGTAGTTAAGTAGTGAACCTGGGAATCATAAAATGTGGATAGTCTATAAAATTAAAATCACCTTTTACAAGAAATAGAAAACTTTAAAATTATTTTTTTGTTTTATAGTTTAATTTTTAGTGCCTGCCGCAGTGTAAAAAAAATACATATGAATGTGTTACTTTTAGTTTTGAAAGTTAAGATTTTTCAAGTACTTTTTATCCTGTGCCTTTCTGTAGGTATGCTGTCTACTTTCTGTTTTCCCAGGAGACATAATTGCTTTTACATGTCTCAGTCCTTAATGCCTGACTTTCAAAAGAACAAAATTGAAAAAGAAAGCGATGGTACAGACGCTGCTACATTAAAATGTAAGAAAGTCACCTCTGCTTTACTGAGATGGAGCAGGGGTGGAGAAGCTGCAATCATAGCTACCCTTTTATGTACTTGTTCCTTATGAACAGGATTGGCAACCAGTGGTCTGTGTATACACATCTAAATCCCAGAGTGTAGGGCTCTTTTTCTCTCTACACATTCTCTCTCTCTCTGTATATCTATATAAATAGATAGATAGATGATAAATAGATAGATAGATATAGATGATATAGATAGATATAGATATAGATATAAATATAGATAGATTATAGATATATAGATATGTGTGTATATATGTATATATATGTTAACATACATACATATGTTATCTCATAAAAACACAGGAGTCTTTTTAAGGTTAGGTGCAGAAGATGGATAGCTGCTGCCTGTGATAATTTTAAAAGGGGACTGCACTGCCACTTCTATGGTTATGTAACAACCTATAAACTACCCCCAAACTGCTGGATTATTAGTATAACTTCTTTTAATAATTATGAATGGTCAAAATGTTTATATATATTTGCATATACGATATTATAAATCTTCTAACAGGTAATAACTCAGTCTATAATAAAATTTACAAAAGCCTGCTACTTTAACATTCAGGTGACTAAGGGTTCTCACGGAGTTAGAGCCCTGCCTAATAAAGGTCTTCTATAATATTTAGTGTGCTTTAGAATGTCAAAGAAACATCAATCATAACCTTATTTTGTAACATGCTTTTCTACAACGTTTTTGAACTGCTTAGGAGAGAGCACATGTTGCAAACTAACAATTTGATTTAATCCTAGATCTCTCTAGCCATAGTTTAGTTTTATTCTGATATATATTACATTATTATAATTAGATGATATTTTTATTTGTACATTTGCACACATATTCTTCCATACTGTTAAATTTAATCAACATACATTGCAAGTGTCCTTTTTTCCTATCAGTCAACTCATTGCTTAATGTATTAGGTACTAAAGTAGTGTGCGCTGTTACCTACCTTACTCCTGTTGCTCCTGTGTTAACATAGGTGGTTAGAGTAATAATGATGGAGGTGGTGATGGTAATGATGACGACGATGAGGATGGTTATGATTTTGTATAAGCACCATTTATGGTGGAAGAAACAAACACCCTGCTCATTCCTTTTTATCTGTCTCCTCCCATGGAAATCTCAACTTTAGTCTTGTCAGAGTTACTGTAAAGTTAGTCTCACTTGCCAGGTATTTGCATCATAATTGTAACTGTTTCCATTTTGCTGTTCTGAAGTTCTCACAAGTGCTGGAAACAATTCTTTAGTAACTTTTAACTATAAGGAATTACCTCTACAAACTCCGTGAAAATTTCTCAGAATCTTGGCAGCAAAACAAACTGCAATGTGGTGTTTATTTTCTGTATAAATAGTAGGGGGAAAAGCCTTTCAGGTTTGTTTTAATTTAAATATCTTTTGAGGATTTCATACGTAAGTAGTACAATTTAATTCTTCCATTCCTAGCACTCCAACTCCTGGACCCACCCATTCACTCTCAAATGTATATATGAGAGTGAATGGTATTTTTGTATGCACACACACACACACACACACACACACACACACAAACATAAAACATGTTATTTATCTCTAAGATAAAGATTTCTCTATGGCAACAATTCTTTAGGAAGGAACAACCTGATAGGTTACACATTCCTAAGCTGTCAGCTCTAAATGTATGTACTTATAAGCAACAACAAAGATATGCCCTGAATTAAAATGAGTTAACCTGGACTGTAGAAACTCTAGCCCTGAGAGACGAATGCAGGACTATGTTGTATGTGTGTTGGATGTTAAATATTTTCATTCCTCATAAGATTAAAAATAAAATATTCCTTGTGGAGCTTCTGTCCCCTGGGCACAGGGGTCTTTTCTGAGACTGTTTCTCCAACCAAGGAACATGTATGGACATAACCTAGCACTCCTGCTTGGATATAACTCCTGGTAGCTCAGGATCAAAGTGGGTTCCCAAGTAAGGGAAACAGGGACTATTTTTTGACATGAACTCAATGGCTGGCTCTTTGACCTGCCCCCACCCTCAAGGTGGGAGCAGCCTTGCCAGGCCACAGAGAAGGACACTGCAGCCAGTCCTGAAGATACCTGATAAGCTAGGGTCAGATGGAAAGGGAGGAGGACCTCTCCTATCAGTGGACTTAGAAAGGGGCAGGGAGGAGATGAGGGGGAGAGGATGGGATTGGGAGGGAATGAAGGAGGAGGCTATGGCTGGGATCCAAAGTAAATAACCTGTGATTAATAAAAAAATTAAAATTTAGTAAAAATAAAAATTCCTTAGTATGTAAAAAAAATATACCCATATGAAGTTGAGAATTTTTCTTTCAAGGTATGTAAGGAATTGTGTTGGCATTTTGATGGGAATTTCATTGAATGTGTAAATTGCTTTTGGCAGAATGGCCATTTTCACTATGTTAATCCTGCTGATCCATGAGCATGGGAGATCTTTTCATCTTCTGGTATCTTCTTCAATTTCTTTCTTCGGAGACTTGAAGTTTTTTTTCAAACAGGTCTTTCACTTGGTTGGTTAGAGTCACCCCAAGGTAATTTATGTTATTAGTGGCTATTGTGAATCCTTCATTGATGTTTAGCTTTCCTAATAAAATATATTTTTGGTAACAAATAGCAAGTATAACATGCACATTATAAGCAATTTCCATTTATGCTATATATTGTTACAAAAATGCATAATTCTATATAATTTTTAAACATTCTAGAACTCTTTTTAATTTTATGTGTTATACATTAGAAAAAATATTTTATTGAAAAGTTTAATATTTTCATCTTCATGTATTGACTGAGGAGAGCTATAATAGAACATAATTAGAATTTTATTTAGGAGGAAGTAAAAAAATTAACATATATGATTTAATTCTCCTGAAGACTATGAACTGAAATTTGATTATTATACTGAAGATACTTTGGTTTTAATTCCTGTATCTTTAAGACATAAAGAAACAATTTTTGAAATAGAAAAAAAAAGTATGCCCAGATAGTTACTCCTCATTGCCATATTTTGTCTCTTCTTCACTTCCCTTTCATGGAGACAATGTATGAAAGACATTCCAGAGGTACAGTATTTGAGCTACTACACAGGCCATTATCATACAGGCTTAGAGGACTGGAGACTTCCAGGCCAGAGCCTAACACCATCCCATCACAAAGCATGTGCCCATTCTGAAACAGTCATTTGAGTGCAAGTATATTTCACTCAAAGAAATGTTTCCTCAACAGCAAAACTAAAAGTTTACATTAGAATTCAAAGATGCTAATCAGCTACCTCTCTGAAAATGTTAATATTTAACTAACAGATATAATTTAACTTAATTTCAGCCATTTAAATTTTGGTATTGTGTACAATAACACTTTCTCTCCTTTGAAAAAAAATGTTCACATAGTTTTAAAAATATTTTTATTATTGCTGTTATAGCTACTTTAAGCTGCCAATTTTGAAAGGGCTATAATAAATATTAAACTCAGTATTACAGGTTAAACTTACTGGAGTACTTTGACCTAAAATAGTTTTATTTTATATATTGTGTTATAGAAAGTCCTCATAATTTGGGAGACTAAGCATACATTTGAGAAATAAACATGCCAAGATAAATATTTTTAATGTTTATTAGATATTTGATAATGTATTTTGATCATATTTGGCCCTTTCCCAAACTTTTCAAAGATTCACAACCATTTCCCTATTTACATGACTTTGTGTCTCTGGTGTTGTGTGTGTGTGTCTCATCAAGACCAATTCATGAAGCCTCCCAAATATTCTTGTATATGTGTCCATCCACAAGAGTATGGCTGGCTTATCAGAGGCCACTCTCTTCAAGAGACCTGACTCTCCTTCTTTAAGCAGCTCAAGTTTTAAGAATAGCCTTAAGAAGTGGGAAATAGTAAGAGCTGGAGAGGACAGGAACTCCACAAAGAGAGCAACAGAATAAGAAAATTTGAACCATGGAACTTCCCAGAGACTCATACTCCAACCAAGGACTATTCATGGAGATAACCTAGAACCCCTTCACAGATGTAGCCCATGGCAGTTCAGTGTCCAAGTGGGTTACATAGTAATGGGAAGAGGGACTGCCTCTGACATAATCTGATTGGCCTGCTCTTTGATCACCTCCCCCTGGGGGGGAAGCAGCCTTACCAGGCCACAGAAGATGACAATGCAGCCACTCCTGATGTGATCTGAAAGAGTAAGATCAGAAGAAAAGAGAGGAGGACCTCCCCTATCAGTGGACTTGGGGAGGGGCATGCGTGAAGAAGGGGGAAGAAGGGTGGGACCGGGAGAGGAGGTGGGAGGGGCTTATGGGGGGATACAAAATGAATAAAGTGTAATTAATAAAAAATAAAAAAAAGAATAGCCAATACATCCACTGGGAATTGAATAGACATTTTTACATTAGTGTGTTCTGCTGGAAATTCTATTTAAATAGTACATATATCATAAAACCTGGATTATTCGTGGAATATTATGTTTTTCTTTTTCATTAGAAATAAAATTATGTCAGAGTTTGTTCCAATCCCATCCTTCCTCTTTCTCCTCTTGCCATGCCCCTTCCCCAGTCCACTGATAGGGGAGGTCCCCCTTCCCTTCCCTTTCATCTGACCCTAGCCTATAGATGTTTTTGAAGACATTGCACTATGAATCACAGCCTTAGATGAGATGAAATGCAAAGGAATAAACAAAAATTAAAGTATATTACAGCATAAAAATTCATATCACATTTTGTGTTCACTGTAGCTTCAACTGTTTTAGAAATGTCATGTCTGTGTCACAAGTTGTATATTTCCCAGGCACAAAGCTTCTTATCCAAGGGATCAACATACGGTCCGAGAGTTTTATCCCTTTTCAGTCTAAAATCCCCTTACTATTGACAGATGGTGAATTATCCAAGTTCATCCTATGCTTAAAGAACATCCAATCATATAGTTCCAAATAGAAATTCATGAACACCAAACTTTTTTGTTTAAATCCCAAAGTTAAAAAAAAATCTCTTTATTACAGTTTTCAATTGTTCTACTGCATGATTTGCTTGAGAGCAACTCCAGACGAATGAAACACAGCTCTGTTAATGAGTTCACTTTGGGTCAATGCCATGGAAATTAAATAACTGTTGTTCATTTCATTATTAAATGAATTAGTTTATGGTGAATATTTAAATAAAATCATATCCATATACTTTAATATTTCTTCAAATGCATATATAGTTATGGAACCATTAAAACATACAAGAGCATAGGTGCCAGCAATTCATAACTTTATATAAAAATGCAAAGATAAAGTCAATTCAATCAGATGTTTTTTACATGTATGTTTTGTCGTAAAAATATAAGGTGTTTGGCAATATTATATTTATTATTAGTCCTTAGAGTATTGTGATGGTATTCTCTAACCCACTATCAGAAATACTAACACTCAGACACCTGTTACATTTTATAATTGCCTCATTTACCTTGGGTCAGGCAGGCAGATATACCTATCTACATTGTTTGAATAACTTCACTGTCCATCTCCCAGGCCCCAGCCAATGTCATGCTTCTTAGCCATCCTATCTTCCACCCATAGTCCTAAAATACTTGCTTTTATTCTTCATATGGGCTTTTTCAGGCCACAATTATAGTTCTTTCTCCTCACCCATTTTTTTTCTCTGCACTAACTCACTGTGGTGCCCTCCTTCCTCCTCTCTTCCTGTCTATCTATCCAGTCCTCAAAAGCCTTATCTACACCTACTCCATTCTGTCCTGCCCAGGTGTAGGGCACCTTATGAGCGAAACAGGCATAATGTTTTAGGTAGGTTTACACAAGGATGGGTGTATCTGTCATGCAGTAACCAGATCTTGAGTGCCAGTAATTAGCATTAGATCAACCTCCAACATATATATTTGAAAAAAAATTTTTTTCCAAATTTAATGGTCTTTCAAGGCTTGCGATACTTAAATAATAGTAAATTTATGGTGAAATATCTACTTTTAAAGGACTGATACTGTTAGGTTTGCACTTGATAATTCCTGTAAAGCATTTAAATATAAAACTAAATAGAAAATAAAAATAGAATGAAATTTAAAATGTCTTTAGAATTTAAAAAATGATGGTTAACATTAATGTTGTTTGAGTTTAATGTGGCCAATCAGAAGGTATTCTTAAAAGTCTGTATTCAATAAAACGTAGACTAAGAGCTGCTGTTGGGATACAGGCATAGCAGAAGCCAGGCAAGTGTTGACTTCTAAGAGTGTTGCTGAAGTTAAGATTCTCAAAGTTATTTGTAAAGATCATGAACAATTACTTTATTTTTTGAAGCTTCTCTCCCTGAAGCCCGTGGGAATCTCAAGCAGCTGAAAAACCTCTGCGTGGATCTCTGAGCTACAGCACTTTCTATCAAATAAGCTCTTTGAAGCCTCAGATGTTCCTCTGTCTTCCAGGAGCGCTCTATGTTTCTTTCCAAACTAAGGTTTTACAAAAGTATCTCTCTGAAAGATTTTAGCTCTGTGCACAAGAAAATTAAACAATATGCACATACATGAATGAATGTCTTTCTGTAGGCTTTCTCTAAAAAAAAAAAAAAACCCACAATATCAGATTTCCTTACTATTTATTCCTGACACAAAACATTGGGGAAGCATGATTTATTCTGACCATATATTTTAAACTGTTCATCATAATAGTGTACCAGCAAAACTTATAACAGTACATGTATGTCCGATTCCAGTATATACAGCTTTTCACCACTAATTATTTTTATTGCTTTTTATTTTCCAGAGCTTGAAAAAAATAATTTCTTAATAATATGTAAATATTATGTTGTGAGTATATTTTAAATTGGGCTTTTGTTTATTTTTTAACAGAATCTTATGCAGGCCAGACTTGCCTTAACTTTGAATTTGTTATGTATCCAAAGATGACCTTGAACTCCAGATCCTACTATTTCTACTCCCCAGAGCTAGAATTAAAGATAAATACTACTATACCAGAGGCCATGTTAGTTTTTAATTAGTTATCTCATCTCTCAATTTAGAAAAATGCTGAATAATACAATTGTATGAACACTATTCCCTTATGTTTGCAAATCCGCTGACTTTTTTATTTTTTGATTTTATTTTTCTTTATTAATTACACTTTACTCAATTTGTAACCCACCGTGGTTCCCTCTCTCCTCCCATCCCAAACCCTCCCATCTTCCCCACTCTGCATACATGCCACTCCCCAAGTCGACTGATAGTGGAGGACTTCTTTTCCTTCCTTCTGATCCTAGTCAATTAGGTCTCATCAGGAGTGGCTGCATTGTCTTCTTCGGTGGCCTGATGATGCTGCTTCCCCCTCAGGGGGAGGAAATTAAAGAGCAGGCCAATCAGTTCATGTCAGAGACAGTCCCTATTCCTATTACAATGGAACCCACTTGGATACTGAACTGCCATGGGCTACATCTGTGCAGGGGTCTTAGGTTATCTCCATGCATAGTCCTTGGTTGGAACAGCAGTCTCAGGAAAGAACCCTGTGCTCAGATTTTTTGATTCTGTTGCTCTCCTTATGGAGTTCCTGTCCTCTCCAGATCTTACTGTTTCCCACTTTCCTAAGATTCCCTGAACTCTGTCCAAAGGTTGCCCATAAATCTCAGTATCTACATTGATAGTCTGCAGGGCAGAGCTTTTCAGAGGTCCTCTGTGTCAGGCTCCTGACTTGTTCCCTTTTTTCTCCTTCTTCTGATGTCCATCCTCTTTGCCTTTCAGGATGGGGATTGAATATTTTAGTTAGGGTCCTCTCTTTTGCTTAGTTTGTTTAGATGTACAGATTTTAGTGGGTTTATTCTATGTTGTATGTTTATATGAGTGAGTATATACCATGCATGATTTTTTGCTTCTGGGACAACTCACTCAGGATGATCCTTTCCAGGTCCTACCATTTACCTGCAAATTACATGATTTCCTTGTTTTTTTTTTTTTTTTAGTGCTGTGTAGATATACCACAATTTGTGCATCCATTCCTCCACTGAGGGGTATCTGAGCTGTTTCCAGCTTCTGGCTATTACAAATAAGGCTGCTAAATCATGGTTGAGAAAATGTCCTTATTGTGTACTTGAGAATCTTTTGGATATGTGCCTAGGGGTTGTATAGCTGGATCTTGAGGAAGCGCTATTCCTAGTTGTTTGAGAAAGGGCCAGATTGCTTTCCAGAGTGGTTGTATGAGTTTACATTCCCAACAGCAGTGGAGGAGGGTTGCCCTTTCTCCACAAACTCTCCAGCATGTGTTGTCTCTTGAGTTTTTGATCTTAGTCATACTGATGGGTATAAGGTGAAATCTTAGGGTCATTTTGATTTGCATTTCCCTGATGGCTAATGAGGTTGAGCATTTCTTTAAGTTTTTCTCTACCATTCGAAATTCCTCTGCAGAGAATTCTCTGTTTAGCTCTGTACCCCATTTTTTAATTGGATTACTTGATTTTTTGCTGTTTTACTTCTTTAGTTCTTTATATATACTGGGTATTAGTCCTCTGTCAGATATAGGGTTGGTGAAGATCTTTTCCAAATTCGTAGGCTGTAGTTTTGTTCTGAGGACAGTGTCCTTTGCTTTACAGAAGATTTTCAGTTTCATGAAGTCCCATTTATTGAATATTGCTCTTTGAGCCTTTGTTATTGGTGTTCTGTTCAGAAAGTTGTCTCCTATGCCAATGAGTTCAAGGGTATTCCCCACTTTTTCTTCTAAGCGGTTTACTGTGTTCTAGTTTTATGTTGAGGTCTTTGATCCACTTGGAGTTTAGTTTTGTGCAGGGTGATAAGTATGGATCTATTTTCATTTTTCTACATGTAGACATCCAGTTAGACCAGCACCATTTGTTGAAGATGCTGTCTTTTTTTTCCATTGAATAGATTTGTCATCTTTGTCAAAATCAGGTGTCCATAAGTGTGTGGATTCCATTGATCCACCATTCTCTTTCTATGCCAGTACCATGCAGTTTTTAATATTGTTGCTCTATAGTACAGCTTGAGATCAGGGATGAAGATACCTCCTGAAGAACTTTTAATGTAGAGAATTATTGTAGCAATTCTGGGTTTCTTGTTGTTCCATATGAAGATGAGAATTTTTCTTCAAGGCCTGTAAAGAATTGTGTTGGTAATTTGATGGGAATTATGTTGAATCTGTAGATTGCTTTTGGTAAGATGGCCATTTTTACTATGTTCATCCTGCCAAGTCATGAGCATGGGAGATCTTTCCATCTTCTCATATCTTCTTCTATTTCTTTCTTCAGAGACTGGAAATTTTTTTCATACAAATCTTTGACTTGCTTCGTTAGGTTCACACCAAGGTACTTTATGGCATTGTAGCTATTGTGAAGGGTATTGTTTCCCTAATTTCTTTCTTGGCCCTTTTTTCCTTTGTATACAGAAAGGCTACTGATTTTTTTTTGAGCTAATTTTATATCCATCCACTTTGCTAAAGGTGTTAATCAGCTGTGGGAGTTTCTGGTAGAGTTTTTGGGGTCACTCAGGTATACTATCATATCATCTACAAACAGTGATTCTTTGACTTCTTCCTTTCCAATTTGTATCGCCTTGATCTCCTTCAGTTGTCTTATTGCTCTAGCTAGGACTTCAGGAACAATGTTGAAAAGATATGGAGAGAGTGGACAGCCTTGCCTTGTCCCTGATTTCATTGGGAATGATTTAAGTTTCTCTCCATTGAGTTTGATGTTGGCTATAGGCTTGCTGTATATCGCCTTTAATATATTCAGGTATGTGCATTGTATCCCTGATCTCTCCAATACTTTAAACATGAATGGATGTTGGATTCTGTCAAATGCCTTTTTGACATTATGTAGTTTTTCTCCTTCAGCTTGTTTATGTGGTGGATTCCATTGATAGATTTCCATATATTGAACCACCCCTGAATGCCTGGGATGAAGCATACTTGGTCGTAGTGGATGATGTCTTTGATGTGTTCTTGGATTCAGTTTGCAAGTATTTTGATGAGTATTTTTGCATCAGTGTTCGTGAGGGAGATTGTCTTGAAATTTTCTTTTTTTTTTTGGGTCTTTGTGAGGTTTAGGTACCAAGGTTACTGTGGCTTCATATAATGAGTTTGGTAGTGTTCCTTTTGTTTCTATTTTGTGGAATAGTTTGAAGAGTATTGGTATTAGCTCTTCTTCGATGGTCTGTTAGAATTCAGCACTGAAACCATCTGGCCCTAGGCTTTTTTTTTTTTTTTTTTTTTTTTTGCATGATAAACTTTTGATGACCGCTTCTATTTCCTTTCAGGATATAGAACTATTTAATTGGTTTACGTGGTCTTGATTCAGCTTTGGCATGTAGAATCGGTCAAGAAAATTGTCCATTTCATTTAGATTTTCAAATTTTGTGGCATATAGACTTTGGAAGTAAGACCTAATGATTGTTTGGATTCCTTCAGTGTCTGTGGTTATGTCCCCCTTTTCATTTCGATTTTGTTGATTTGCCTTTTAGTTAGTTTGGCTAAGGGTTTGTCTATCTTGTTTATTTTCTTAAAGAACTATCTCTTGCTTTCATTGATTCTTTGAATTGTTTTATTTGTTTTTAATTGATGGATTTCAGCCCTGAGTTTGATTATTTCCAGCTGTCTATTCCTCTTTGGTGTGTCTGCTTTTTCTTTATTTTTTTTTCCCTAGGGCTTTTATGTGAGCCATTAAGTTGCTTGCATGAGATGTTTCAAATTTCTTTTTGAAGGCACTTAGTGCTATTAACTTTCCTCTTAGCACTGCTTTCATTGTGTCCCATAAGTTTGGGTATGTTGTGCCTTCATTTCCATTGAATTCTAGGAAGTCTTTAATTTCTTTCTTTATTTCTTCTCTGACCTAGCTGTCATTTAGAAGCAAGTTGTTCAGTTTCAATGTGTGTGTAGGCCTTTTGCTATTTTTGTCATTGAGGTCCAGTTTTAGTCCATGGTGATCAGATAGGATACAAGGGATTATTTCAATCTTCTTGTATCTATTGAGGCTTGCTTTGTGACAAACTATATGGTGTATTTTGGAGAAGGTTCCATGAGGTGCTGAGAAGAAGGTAAATTCTTTTGAGTTTGGGTGAAAGGTTCTGTAGATGTCTGTGAGGTTCATTTGATTCATGACCTCTGTCAGAGTTATTGTTTCTTTGTTTAATTTCTGTTTTGTTCACCTGTCCTTTGTTGAGAGTGGGGTGTTGAAGTCTCCCACTATTAATGTGTGGGGGTCTATGTGTGGTTTAAGTTTTATCAAAGTTTCTTTTACAAATGTGGGTGCCCTTGCATTTGGAGCATAGATGTTCAAAATTGTGATATCTTCCTGATGGATTTTTCCCTTGATGAGTATGAAGTGTCCTTCTCTATCTCTTTTGATTGATTTTCGTTGGAAATCTAGTTTATTAGATATTAGGATGGCTACTCCTGCTTGCTTCTTGGGTCCATTTGCTTGGAAAACTGTCTTCCAGCCCTTTACTCTCAGGTAATGTCTATCTTTGTGATTTAAGTGTGTTTCTTGTATGCAACAGATTGTTGGCTCTTGTTTATGCATCCATTGTGTTTGTCTGTGTGTTTTTATTGGAGAATTGAGTCCACTGATGTTGAGGGAAATTAAGGACCAGTGGCTGTTTGATCCTTTGATATTGATGTTGGCCATGGTAGTGTGTTTGTGTGTTAGGCTACTTTTTTGTTTGCTGTGGTGAGGTTATTTATTTCCTATGATTTCTTGAAAGTAGTTAGTTTTCTTGGGTTGTATTTTTCCTTCTACTATCTTCTGTAATGCTGGATTTATGTGTAGGTATTTTTGAAATTTGTTTTTGTTGTTGAATATCTTTTTTTCTCCCTCTATGAGGACTGAGAGTTTTGCTTGGTATAGTAGTTTAGGCAGACATCTGTGTTCTCTTAAGTTCTGCGTGATATCAGTCCAGGCCCTTCTGGCTTTCATTGTTTCTGTTGAGAAGTCAGTTGTGATTCTGATGGGTTTGCCATTATATGTTACTTGGCCTTTTTCCTTTGCAGCTTTTAGTATTTTTTCTTTGTTCTGTATACTTATTGTTTTGATCATTATGTGATAGAAGGGTTTTCTTTTCTGGTCTAATTTATTAGGTGTTTTGTAGGCCTCTTGTATTCTTATAGTCTTCCCCTTTAAGTTGGGGAAATTTTCTTCAATGATACTGTTGAAAATATTTTCTGGGCCTTGGAGGAGGGAATCTTCTTTTTCCTCTATTCCTATTATTCTTAGGTTTTGTCTTTTTATGTTGTCTTGGATTTCTTGGATGGTTTGCCTCAGGAATTTTTTAGATTTATTATTTTCTTTGACGGATACATTGATTTCTTCCATTGTATCTTCCACACCTGAGAAAAATATGGAACGCTTCAGTAATTTGCGTGTCAGCCTTGCACAGGGGCCATGCTAACTTTCTCTGTATTGTTCCAATTTTACTATATGTGCTGCTGAAGCGAGCACGCAAATCCGCTGTCTTAAGTTAGTCAAAAAGTTATGCAAGCTTGACTTAAGGGACAATCTGGTGAATTTTCCACAGATGCTCTATAAGGAAAGTATTCACAAATGATTGAGAATTATCTACCTCCTCACAGAATTTTAAGTGCTTGGGCAGAATATCTCTTTCCAGGCAAGGAATGCAGTGAGTGGGAATGGTCACACAGGTTTGCTAATGCTCATAGTACTGAGGTTCAATGCTAAATTCGCCCCAAGTTTGTGCTGACTACACAGTGTTAAAGCTACTCATTGGTCGCAGACTGTTTCTCAAAGAAGGGAGATATTAGAAAGACATTGCAGGTGGGAATGGTCACGCGGCTTTCTTGAAAACAAACTCTGGCAGTCAACAATGAATGCCTGTCTGTCTCAATTCATTACATATGCTCCAGTACTGAACTTTAATTGTCTCTGTAATAGAAAGTTAGTGAGAGTCATGATTTGACCGTGATTTCAACATAGTACCACAACCCGAAAAGTTAGTTTGGAAAGAGAACGGTCATTGTGTTCACATAGTGTAAACCATCAGAATGCTACGGTAAAGTACATAGTCTTGACACTTTCCACTGAAGATTGTGTTCTTATATTTTACCAACATTTTCTCCTCAGGAATCTTCAAATTTAATAAAAATAAAAATTTTGAAAGAAATATAATAAAAAATTAATTCTATTTGTTGATCATATCTAATCTCTAAATATTAGACTAGTGGGGTAGAATTCACAAGCTTTCTCCTTGGTTATAACTTCTAACCTAAGCAGATTTTCAAACTTTATGTAGCACTTTTAAATAATGTCAAGTAGAGGGCATAAGCTTTAGAGACAGTAAGCGAGATTAAAATGTGTTTATGTTTTTGAATGGTCAGGTTTTCCATTTCTTAGAATTAATAAATTTCTTTTTTTTCACCTTTCGATTGCAAATGTGAATGAAGAAGCTCAGCCACTAAAAGCTTTCTCTGTCCTGCAGAGTACCCAAGTGCAGTTACAGCACACATATGAGGAGGCTCGCAAGCACCTGGAACTCTAGCTTCAGAGCATCAAATTTCCTTTTCGCCTCCATTCCACTTTACTCACATACTCAAACCCGTACTCAGAGAAACATATATATTTAAACTAAAATGTTTTTTTGAGCACACACCATGTAACTAGATGATATGGCACTTTTACTAGCCATTTTCTCGGGGAAGTGCATATTGCATATGGCCTTTTTTCATCCATTCTCATTGCTACTGTAATTCTTTTCATAATTGCAATCGTTGATTTGTACATAATCCAATGAAAGAACAGAGAAAACTTGATAGACATATACAAGGTAATAGCATGCAGTCATAAAATAAATTTTGGTCATTGGCAGGATCAAATGTGCAATACAGCATCCTTGAGACTACATGAATTCTCTTTTGAATGGGCTTAGATCTCAGAGAAATGGGTCATGTTGGACTCTAGAAATGCAAAAGTATGAATTTCGGTAAAATTACTTACATTTATAGTTTAACTCTTCCTAAATGTAGGCTCATGTGAAAGACTCCTCAGGGCCTATAATATTAAGTATTTTCCTACAGTCTTCTAACTCTCTATCACAGTGTTATTTAATGTCTTTCCACCACCTTCATGCAGGTCAGAACAAACATAAAGTGCATCATCATAGCATCAAGGGTTGGCAAAGTGTATAATTTGCTTTTATTTTCCTTAACAGTTTACCTAAACTCTGCCTAATGTGAAATCTTTTCCGCCAGCTGGTCTCAGAGCCATTAATTTCTTAATACCTTTCTGTTCTCTATCACTAGCAATAATTGTCTCAATAAAGACCTAGACATCAAGATCTGCTTCTCACTCTTTAAGTCTTCAGACTCTAACAGAAACTTTCCAGTTCCTTTTACACAATGAGTGCATTTTACTCTTCTTTCTCACCACGGATTACAGTTGTATCTGCGATCTGTTCATTCTTTGACTCATACCTTGTACATGATCAGCACTCTTTCTTAAATTTCTTCATTGAATTTATTTGTATACTGGTTTCCTATTACTTTATGGATTGTCAAAAAGATCAGCATTTCAACAGAGAAGCTGCTCAGTAAATGCGTGTTCATTTAAACTAATTAATTATTAAAAATTTATGTAGTGAGGTTGGTGTACTTCCTAAAGTCACAGGCAAACTAAGCTATGCTAATTAGTTTCCTCATAGCAAACAACTTTCAACTCAGAGTTTATTCTATTTGGATATTAGCCAAATTCAGAATCACATAGAGATAAGTCTCAGGGATGTCAATTAATTGATTAAAAAATGTCATTGTCAAATGCTCATATTAATTACGTATCATTGCTGGTGAGAAAAGTACCCTTGCTCTTTTACTTTAGTGGATTTTTTTTTTTTTTTGGCAACGTCTTACCAGGACCATTTTGCTGTATATTATGTAGGTTCAGTTTTTCCTCAATAACAGGTAAAAATAATCTTGACTTCCAGTAAGACCAGGACCTTTTGTTGAAGATGCTGTCTTTTTTCCATTGTATGATTTTGGCATCTTTGACAAAAATCAGGTGTCCACAGTGTATGGGTTTATATCAGGGTCTTCTATTCTCTTCCATTGATCCACCAGTTTGTTCCTACAATAGTGCCATGCAGTTTTTATTACTGTTGCTCTATAGTACAGGTTGAGATCAGGGATGGAGATTCTTCGAGAAGATTTTTTTTTTTTTTTTTTTTTTTTATTGTAGAGGACTGTTTTAGCCATTCTGGGTTTCTTGTTATTCCAAATGAAGTTGAGACTTTTTCCTTTGTGTTGCTAATTTGGTGGGAATTGCAATGAATTTGTAGATTGCTTTTGGTAAGATGGCCATTTTTGCTATGCTAATCTAGCCAATCCATGAGCATGGGGGATCTTTCCATCTTCTGATATTTTCTGATTCTTTCTTAAGAGTTTTTTTTTTTGTTTTTGTTTTTGTTTTTTTCATACAAGTCTTTGACTTGCTTGGTTAGAGTTATAAGATAGATACTAGAACTGGTGAAAGAGAGGAAAAAGATGGGAACGTTTTCTAGAGGGTCCTCTGAAAGGATTCATCCTACAGGGTATCGAAATAGATGCTGAGACTAAGGGCAAAACTTTTGACAGAGCACAGGAGTCTTATGGAGGAAGAGAGGGGTGGGATTAGAGGGACAGGGAAGGAACCAGGACTTCACAAGGAGAACAACAAAACTAAAAGTTCTGAGCTAGGGAGGTTCTCTTCATGCATGGTCCTCCATTGGTGCATCAGTCTCTGCAGGACCCCTGGGCTCAAATGTGGCCAGTTGGCAGCTCAATTTCCATGTGGATCTCAGAGTGAGAGGATAAGGGGCTGCCTCTGTCATGAACTCAGTTGAATGCTCTCCGACCACTTGTCCCTCTTGATGGAGGCTTTCCAGGCCAGTAAGGAAGAGGATCCAAGCAGTCTTGATGAGATTTAACAAGCTATGGGCAGATGGCAATAGTGGAGAACTTCCCCTTTCAGTGGACTGGGGAAGAGATTGAGGGAAAGAAGGAGGGAGGGTGTGACTGGGGAAGCTGAGGGAGGGGGCCTAAGAGGTATATATGATGACTAAATTGTGAAAAAGTAAAATAAGTAATATAAATTTTAAAAAATCTTGAATTCCTTATACTCCTGATTATTCTCCTAAGTATAAGAATACCTGCTTTCACTAACATGCCTTGTATCAAAATTATTTTGAGGTCTCATATCCAGTATACATAAAGAACTAAAGAAGCTAAAAAGCAGAAAACCAAGTAATCCACTTAAAAAATGGGGAACAGAGCTAAACAGAGAACTCTCTGTAGAGGAATATCGAATGGCAGAGAAGCACTTAAAGAAATGCTCAACTTCATTAGCCATTAGGGAAATGCAAATCAAAACAACCCTGAAAATTCACCTTACACCCATGAGAATGGCCAAGATCAAAAATTCAAGTGACAACACATGCTGGAGAGGTTGTGGAGAAAGAGGAACCCTTCTCCACTGCTGGTGGGAATGTAAACTTGTACAACCACTCTGGAAATCAATCTGGTGCTTTCTCAGACAGCTAGAAATAGTGCTTCCTCAAGATCCAGCCATACCACTCCTAGGCATATATCCAAAAGAGGCTCAAGTACACAAAAAGGACATTTGCTCAAACATGTTTGTAGCAGCCTTATTTGTAATAGCCAGAAGCTGGAAACAACCCAGATGCCCCTCAACTAAAGAATGGATGCAGAAATTGTGGTACATCTATATAATGGAGTATTACTCAGCAATGATAAATAAGGAAATCATGAAATTTGCAGGCAAATGGTGGGACCTGGAAAGGATCATCCTGAGTGAGTTGTCCCAGAAGCAAAAAGACACACACGGTATATACTCACTCATATAGACATGCAACATAGGATAAACCCACTAAAATCTGTACATCTAAAGAAACTAAGAAAGAGAGAGGACCCTAACTAAAATGTTCAATCCCCATCCTGAAAGGCAAAAAGGATGAACATCAGAAGAAGAAGAAAATAGGAAACAACCTAGGAACTTGCCACAGAGGGTCTCTGAAAGCCTCTGCCCTGCAGACTATCAAGGCAGATGCTGAGCCTGATGGCCTACTGTTGGGCAGAGTGAATGGAATTTTATGTAAGAAGTGGGAAATAGTAAGAGCTGGAGAGGACGGGAACTCCACAGGAGACATCTAGTATAACAAAATGGTCATTGTGAAGGAGGGCACACTGTAGGAAATAGGAATTACAAACAGTAGGAAACACATTTATGTAAACACTGTTGCTGAATAGATACTGAATACAGCTTCAGTTTTAAAGACAATAACATAAAAGATAAGAATAAAAACTGACCATTATCAACACTCATAATACCATTTTTGTTAAGATTGCTACATATGATATTATGGTATTAGGAATTGATATAGTAAATTTAGGCATTACTCAGAAATTGCAGAAACAATTATTTAGAAGTACTTTCTTCATTGTCTTCCTCTGTGGCCTGGTAGGGCTGTTCCCCCCTTAGGAGTTGGTGATCAAATAGCAGGCTACTGAGTTCACGTCAGAGACAGTCCCTGTTCCCATTATTAGGGAACGTACTTCGATACTGAGCTGCCTTCAGCTAAAGAAAATGCAGCCAGTCCTGATGAGACCTGATAGACTAGGATCAGATGGAAGGGGAGGAGGACCTCCCCTTTCCATGAACTGGGGGAAGGGCATGGGAAGAAAAGAGGGAGGGTGGGATGAGGGAGGAGGCTACAGCTGGGATACAAAGTGAAAAAAACTGTAATTTATAAAAATAAATGATTACATTTATAAAAGTAGTTTCTGATAACAATATTTAATATTGTGAGCTTTTTACTTTTAAATTTATTTATTGATTATTTTATTTATTACGGTTTATTCACTTTGTATTCCAGCTGTGGACCTTCCCTCATCTCTTTCCAGTTCCATCCTCCCTCCTTCTTCCCCCTTCTAACCCTCCCCTAGTCCTAAGATAGGAGATGTCCTCCTCCACTACTATCTGATCCTAAACTATCATGACTCATCAGGACTGTCTGGATCTTCTTTCTATATGGCCTAATTAGGCCACCTCACCAGGGCGAGGTGATCAAAGAGCAGACAATCGAGTCCATGTTAGAGTCAAGCCCTGCTCTCCTCACTAGGAAACCCACATGAGGACTGAGCAGCCCATAGGCTACATCTGAGCAAGGATCTAGGTTGTCTCCATGCATGGTCCTTCGTTGATTAATCAGCCTCTGCAGGAACCACTGAGCCCAGATATTTTGGCACTTTTTGTCTACTTGTGGAGCTCCTATCCCCTCCAAGTCTTTCTGTTTCCCCTTTCTTCCATAAGATTCCCTGCACTCTGCCCAAAGTTTGGCTATGAGTCTCAGCATCTGCTTTGATACTCTGATGGTTAAAGTCTTTCAGAGGCCCCCTTTGGAAGGCTCCCATCCTGTTCCCTGTATTTTCCTACTTCCAATGCCTATCCTATTTGCCCTTCTGATTGAGGATTAAGCCTCTTCCCTAGGATCCACCTTGTTGTTTAGCTTCTTTAGAACTGTAGATTTTAGTATGTTTATCCTATATTGTATGGCTAATAACCACTTGCAAGTGAGTATATACCATGTGTGTCTTTCTGCTTTTCCATTTAAAAATTCAACTACAGCTAATCCTTCTATAAATGTATAAACAAGAAAATGTTTATGCTAGATTATAGGAAGAGCTTTAAATTTAACTGGGGAAGAATTACCATGGTCAAAATGAGGGGGAATATATTAAAGATGTTTGCATAAGCCATAAAGAATAATTATTAAATTTAGCATGTATAGAACATATATGTTCTATACATGCTAAATATATGTATATATATATATATTTACAGCCAGCCACTTGGACTTTTGTGCTCCGACAAATGTCATAGACCATCTAACAAAAACTAAGTAATAGGCATGAGAAACACCTTTGCAAGTTCTGGTCAGGAGTCCAAGAGCCTCTCCTAAATATGTGGGCTATTGTTGCTTTGGTTTTCTCCTAGTTTCAGGTAACTTCTTATTGCTGAAAACACCATGAACTTCAGACACATGTCTCATTAGATTTAATCTGGTTCGACCTGTATGCTTCCTCCTGAGGATTAGTTTTTACAGGACCACAGGTGGTATACCGGAGCAAACAAGCAATAGTTATCTCCAGCTGGGGTGTCTCAGAACCAAGACACTGGCACGATGACCCTAAAGATAGAATAATGGCATTGTCTTCATGGTAGTGACCAAGAGATAGCAAACTGAACATTATGCCAAATTAACAGAAGAAAAATCATGCCTCATGGTGGAAAACTAGCCAATTTCCTTGTGCTAATAATGTCATGAATCTTCAAATATTGCTTCTATCACAATTTTACTAAACCAGCATAATTCCTAATTTTAATCCAATACATATCTTTATACTCAAACATAAGTATAGATCTCACTTCTCAATTTGGGACGGGAGGAGGGAGGGAACCACAGGGAGGATATAAAGTGAATAAAGTGTAATTAATAAAGAATTAAAAAATATTTCTTTTACAGATGATGGAGACTATTACAGAAAACCACACCTGGTCAAAATGCTAGTGGAATGCAGACTCAATGGATACATTTCAAAACTTAAATTTGAAATAGAAGAAACATACCTCAACATAATATTGATATAGAACAGGTCTTTGGCAATTCTCCAATGAAAATATGTTCATGTTTCTTACTAACTAACCTGACATTTCAGTTTTTATTTTTAAATTAATTTACTCATGTCTTCATTTCACATCTTGATCAGAGTCCTCCCTCCTCTCCTCCTGGTCTCACCCTTCCACACTCTTCCAGCTTTCCCCCTTCTCCTTCTCAGAAAAGAGACACCTCAGCCTTACAAACCCACCACCTCATTCCAGCAAGTAGCATCAGTATTTAGTACATTCTCCACCACTGAGGGTAGGAAAGGCAGTCCTGCTGAGGGAAAGTTATCCAAAGCAGAACACAGAGATCAGGTCAGATACAGCCCCTGTTCTACTTGCTAGGGGACCCACATGAGCACCATGCTCCCCATCAGTTACATATGTATCATGGACCCCTAAGGACCAGATTAGTCGACACTGTTCGTCTTTCTCAGGGGTTCTTGGCCCCTCTGGGATTCTCTATTTTTCCCCACACTCCTGCCCAGGACTCTTCTAAATCGACCTAATATTTTGCTGTGAATCTAAACATCTGTTTCATTTGAAGACAGTAATGATAGGCTCCTGTCTGCAAATGTAGCAGAGTATCATTAATGGTGTCAGGGTTTGGCTCTCTCCTGGCGGGGGGGGGGGGGTGTCTCAGGTTGGATCAGTCATTGATTGGTCATTCCTGTTTCTCTGTTCCAACTTTTCCATGCATATCCTGTAGGGAGGCGAAATTCTGGGTAGAAGGCTTTGTGGGTAGCTTGGTGTCCCGCTCTCTCCAGTGGAAGTTCCTCCTGACTAGGAAGTGGTCCTTTCAGTCTCCAAATCCTCTGTAGCTAGGAGTCTTAGCTAGAATCACCCCCATATTATCCCAGGAGCCTACTCTGTTGTAGGACTCCAGCTTGTCTGAGAGTGCAGGAGGAGAAAAGGAAAATCAAGGTAGAAGGACATCTGAGACTTTAACTGATATTTCAAATATTAACTTTTTTTTTATTGCTGACAGAATTGGATATTCCAGGGACACCATATATTTTTTTTCTCCAGTGTTAAAGTCATGCCCAGGGCCACTTAATGAAACATTTGGAAATCCTAATTTTGGTACCAGATATGATGACTGCTAAGAAAATACAATGGTCAGCTGTAAAAGTCAGAAAAAATATAAAATAATATTCATTTAAAGAAATCTGTATGCTTATATTTGTATATATATATATATATATATATATATATATATATATATAATCCATATATATATGGATAAAGCCTATCTGAGTAGATTTATATGACTTTCTTAGTTTTCTTAAATTATTTTTATTAATTATAGTTTATTCACTTTGTATCCCCCCTAGCTCCCTCCCTCCTCCCCTCCCAATTCCACCCTTAGTCCCTCTTTCCCACCTGTGCCCCTCCCCCAGTCCACTAAGAGGGAAGACCTCCTCCCCTTACCTCTGATCCTAGTCTATCAGATCTCATCAGGAGTGGCTGCACTGTCTTCTTCTGTGGCCTGGCAAGGCTGCTCCCACCTCGGAGGGAGGTGATCAAAGAGCAGGCCTATCAGTTCATGTCAGAGACAGTCCTTGGCTCCATTCCTATGGTGGCCACTTGGATACTGAACTGTCATAGGCTACCTCCGTGCAGGTGTTCGAGGCCATCTTCATGAGTTGACCTTGTCTGGAGTATCAGTCTCAGAAAGGACCCCTGTGCCCAGAATTTAAGGATATATCCTTGTGGAGCTCCTGTCTTCACCATGTTTTACTACCTCTCACTTCTTTCATAAGATTCCCTGCACTCTGCGCAAAGTTTGGCTATGAGTCTCAGCATATGCCTTGATACCCTGCCGGGTAGAGCCTTTCAGAAACCCTCTGTGGTAGGCTCCTGTGCTATTCCCTATTTTCTCCCTCCTCTAATATCCATTCTCTTTGGCTTTTTGAAAGGGGGTTGAGCATCTTAGCCAGAGTCCTCCTTCCTGAATAGCTTACTCAGGTATTCACATTTTAGTATTCTTATCCTATATTATATGTCTAATATCCACTTATGAGTGAGTATATATCCTCTGTGTTTTTTCTGCTTCTGGGATACCTCAGTCAGGATGATCTTTTCCAGTTTCCACCATTTAGCTGAAAATTTTATGATATCCTTGTTTTTATTTTATTTTATTTTTTTATGGCTGAGTAATATTCCTTTGTGTAGATGTACCACAATTTCTGTATTCATTCCTCAACTGAGGGGCATCTAGGCTATTTCCAGCTTCTGGCTATTACAGATAAAGCTGCTAAAAACATGGTTGAGCATATGTCCTTGTTATATTTTAGCATCTTTTGGATATATGCCTAGGAGTGGTACAGCTGGATCTTGAGGAAGGACTATTCCTAATTGTCTGAGAAAGCACCAGGTTGATTTCCAAAGTGGTTGTACAAGTTTACATTCCCACCAGCAGTGGAGGAGGGTTCCCCTTTCTCCACATCCTCTCCAGCATGTGTTGTCACTTGAGTTCTTTATCTTGGCCATTCTGATGGGTGTAAGGTGAAATCTCAGGGTCGTTTTGATTTGCATTTCCCTGATGACTAATAACACTGAACATTTCTTTAAGTGCAATTTGATATTCCTCTATTGAGAATTCTCTGTTTAGCTCTGTACCCCAATATTATTTGGTTTACTTGATTTGTTGTTGTTTAACTTATTTAGTTCTTTATATATTCTGGATATCAGCCCTTTGTCAGATACAGAGTTGGTGAAGATCTTTTGCTGATCTGTAGGTAGTCCTTTTGTTTTAACCACAGTGTTCTTTGCTTTATAGAAGCTTTTCATTTTCATGAGTTCCCATTTATTGATTGTTGATATTAGAACCTGTGCTGTTGGTGTTCTATTAGGAAGTTGTCTCCTGTGCCAATGAGTTCAAGGTTCTTCCCCACTTTTTCTTCTACAGGTTTAGTTTAGTCTTTCTGTTTTTATATTGAGATCTTTGATCCACTTTGACTTTAGTTTTGTGCAGGGTGATAAGTATGGTCTATTAACATTTTTCTACCTGTAGACATTCAGTTAGACCAGCACCAATTGTTGAAGATACTATCATTTTTTCCATTGTATGGTTTTGACATCTTTGTCAAAAATCAGGTGTCCATAAATGTGTGGGTTTATTTCTTTGTCTTCTACCTGTATCCATTGCTCCACCATTCTGTTTCTATGCCAGTACCATGCAGTTTTTATTACTGTTGCTCTATAGTACAGCTTGAGATCAGGGATGGAGATTCCCCACGAAGCTCTTTTATTATAGAGGATTGTCTTTAGCAGTTCTGGGTTTCTTGTTATGACAGATGAAGTTGAGAATTTTTTTTCTTTCAAGTTCTGTAAATAATTGTGTTGGTAATTTGATGGGAATTGCAATTAACCTGTAGATTGCTTTTGGTAAGGTAGATATTTTTACTATGTTAATCCTGCCAAGCCGTGAGCATAGGGGATCTTTCCATCTTCTGATATTTTCTTCTAATTCCTTTTTCAGAAACTGAAAATTTTTTTTCATGCAAGTCTTTGACTTGCTTGAATACTGTCACACCAAGCTACTTTATGTCCTATATTCTAAAGGACGTTTTTTTATTTTTTTCCTATTTTCTTTCTCAGCCCTTTTGTCTTTTGTATATAGGAGGGCTACTGATTTTTTTTTTTTTTAGTTCATTTTGTATCCAGCCATTTTACTGAAGGTGTTTATCAGCTGAAGAAGTTCCCTGGTATAATTTTTGGGGTCACTCAGGTATACTATCATATCATCTGCAAATAGTGATACTTTGACTTCCTCCTTTCCAATTTGTATCCCCTTGATCTCCTTCAAGGGTATTACTGCTCTAGCAAGGACTTCCAGAACTATTTTGAAGAGATATGGAGAGAATGGGCAGCCTTGCCTTGTCCCTGATTTCAGTGAGACTGATTTAAGATTCTCTCTGTTTAGTTTGATGTTCTATAGGCTTGCTGTATATTGCCTTAACTGTGTTTATGTAAGTGCCTTGTATCCCTGATCTTCCAATACTTTAAACATGAATGGATGTTGGATCTTGTCAAATGCTTTTTCAGCATCTAAGGAAATTATCATGCAGTTTTTTTTTATTTTTAGTTTATTTATATGTTTGACTACATTGATGGATATATTGAACCACTATTGCATACCTGGGATGAAACCTACTTGGTCATAGTGGATGATACCTTTGATGTGTTCTTGTATTCGGTTTGCAAGTATTGAGTATTTTTGCATCGATGATCATAAGGGAGATTGGCCTGAAAGTTTCTTTCTTTGTTAGGTCTTTTTGAAGTTTAGGTACCAAGGTGACTGTGGCTTCAAAGAATTTTGTAGCATATGGTAGTGTTCTTTTTGTTTCTATTTTCTGGAATATTGGATTTAGCTCTTCTTTGAAGGTCTGGTAGAATTCTTCACTGAAACCATGTGTTCCTGGGCTTTTTTGGGATGGGAGACTTTTGATGACTGCTTCTATTTCCTTAGGGGATATAGGACAAATTAATTGATTTACCTGGTGTTGATTCAGCTTTGGTAAGTGGAATAGATCCAGAAAATAGTCCATTTTATTTAGATATTCAAATTTTGTGGCATATAGACTTCTGAAGTAAGTTCTAATGATTGTTTGGATTTCCTCAGTGTCTGTTGTTATGTCCCCCTTTTCATTTCTGATTTTGTTAATTTGATAGTGTCTCTCTGCCTGTTAGTTACTTTGGCTAAGGGTTTGTCTATCTGGTTGATTTTCTCAAAGAACCTGTTCTTGGCTTCATTGATTCTTTGAATTGTTTTATTTGTTTCTAATTGATTGATTTCAGCCCTGAGTTTGATTATTTCTAGCTGCCTACTCCTCTTTGGTATGTCTGTTTCTTTTTTCTCTAGGGCTTTTACCTGAACCATTAAGTTGCTTGAATTAGATGTTTCAAATTTCTTCTTGAAGGCCCTTAGTGCTATGAACTTTCCTCTTAGCACAGCTTTCATAGTTTCCCATAAATTTGGGTATGTTGTACCTTCATTTTCATTGAATTCTAGGAAGACTTTAATTCTTTCTTTATTTGTTCCCTGACCCAGTTGTCAATGAGTAGCGTGTTGTTCAATTTCCATGTGTATGTAGGCTTTTTTGTATTTCTCTTGCTGTTGAGGTCCAGCTTTAGTCCATGGTGATCAGATAGGATACAAGTGATTATTTAAATCTTCTGTATCTGTTGAGGTTCACTTGACCAACTATATGATCTATTTGAGAGAAGGTTCCATGAGGTGCTGAGAAGAATTTGAATTCTTCTGTGTTTGGGTGAATGGGTCTGTAGATGTCTGTAAGGTACATTTTATTAATGACCTGTGTTCAAGTTATTGTTTCTTTGTTTAATTTCTTTTTTGTTGATCTGTCCTTTGTTGAGTGTGGAGTGTTGAAGTCTCTCACTATGGATGTGTGGGGATCTATGCTTTTGTATTTGGGGCATAGATGTTCAGGATTGTGATGTCTTCCTGGTGGAATTTCCCCTTGATGGATATGAAGTGTCCTCCCAAACTTTTATTAATTTTGTTTGAACGTCTAATTTATTAGGTATTAGAATGCCTAGTCCTGCTTGCTTCCTAGTTCCATTTGCTTGGAAAACTGTCTTCCAGCCCTTTACACTCAGGTAATGTCTAGCTTTGTGACTTACGTGTGTTTCTTGTATGCAACAAATTGTTGGGTCTTGTTAAGCATCCATTCCATTATTCTGTGTCATTTTATTGGAGAACTGAGTCCATTGATGTTAAGAGATATCAAGGACCAGTGGCTGTTAGATCCTTTGATTTTGATGTTGGCTCTGGTATTGTGTTTGTGTCCTTGGCTTGATTTTGTTTTACTCTAGTGAGGTTATTTATTTCCTGTGTTTTCTTCAAAGTAGCTAGGTTTCTTGGGTTGTATTTTCCCTTCCAGTATCTTCTGTAATGCTGGATTTGTGTGTAGGTATTGTTGAAATTTGTTTTTGTCATTGAATATCTTGTTTTATCTGTCTATGAGGACTGAGAGTTTTGCAGGGTATAGTAGCCTGGGTTGACATCTGTGTTCTCTTAGGGTCTGCATGATATCTGTCCAGGCCCTTCTGGCTTTCATAGTTTCTGTTGAAAAGTCAGATGTGATTCTAATGGGTTTGCCGTTATATGTTACTTGGCCTTTTTCCCTTGCAGCTTTTAGTATTTTTTCTTTGTTCTGTATACTTACTGTTTTGATTATTATGTGGTACGAAGATTTTCTTTTTTGGTCTAATTTATTCGATGTTCTGTAGGCCTCTTCTATGCTTAGAGGCTTCTCCTTTAAATTGGGAAAATTTTCTGCTATTATTTTGTTGAAAATATTTTCTGGGCCTTGGAGCAGGGAATATTCTTTTTCCTCTATTCCTATTATTCTTCGGTTTTGTGTTTTCATGTTGTCTTGGATTGCTTAGATGTTTTGTGTCAGGAATTTTTTAGATTTATAATTTTCTTTGACTTATACATCTATTTCTTCCATTGTATCTTCCACACCTGAGATTTTTTCTTCCATCCCTTGTAGTCTGCTGGATTTGTTTACATCTGTATTTCCTGTTTTCTTTCCTAAGTTCTCCCTCTCCCAGATTTCCTCAGTTTGTATTTTCTTTAATTTTTCTAATTCTATCTTCCTATCTTGAACTCTTTTGTTGATTTCCTTTACTTGTCTGACTGTATTATTCTGTTTTTCTTTTCAAGTCCCTCACCTGTTTGTTTGACTATTCCTCTGTTTCTTTTATTTCTTTCAGTGATTTCATCATTTTCTCTCTGAAAGCCACAAACTGTTTGGCTGCATTTTCCTGTATTTCTTTACAGATGACCATAATCTGTTTAACTTTATCTTACTCTAATTCTTTATGCAATTTATTTGTTTCCTCCATTAACCTCTTCATAAGCATAGATGTAAGGTCATCTTCTTGAATTTCACTTATGTTAGGGTGTCCAAGGCTACTTGCCCCTGGATAACTGGGTTCTGCGGACACCATACTGCTTTGCCTTTTGTTGGTTGTGCTTTTATGATGGCCCCTACCCATTTGTCCATCTCATGTATTGTCTGTTAATTTCTGGTGTCTGCTGGAGTACTGGGATAGAAGAATCCCCTTAGCAGGGTTCTGAAGAAGATCTGCTCAGCTTTTTGGGTATGGTCAACCAAATGGTGGTGGAATTGTTACAGTTCACCTCGGGCCTATGGACCTGTGTGGTTACTGTGTTTTTCAGGAAGGTTCTCCTCTCATCAAGAGAATTCCTGTTGTCGGCGGTCCTGCTGCTGTGTTTTTTGCTCTGAATTTAGTGAGCTGCACCTGCTGCTGTTAAGCTGTACTTGCTGGGCATAGCCCTCCTGAAGAAATACTGAGTCCCGTGGTTTCATCAGTTTAGCTAGAGATAACTGGTTGCACCTTGGAGCACTATCTAAGGGCTATTTCCATGGCTGTCAGGCTTTTGTAGGTCTGAGGTTGGAGTGGTGTTTCCCAGTACCCTAGCTGTAATCAGTGGCAGGTGAACACAGCACTCTTGTGCGCTAGAAGGCCAGAGTTTAGGGCCTGTGGGATCCCAGAAACTTTTTTTTTTTGGAGTTGGGTGTCCTGAGGGTTGGAACAAATGTCTGTGGTGTTTGGGGGTCTGCATGTCCTCCTGGGATAGCTAATAGAGCAAGCAAGCAAGGGCAACTATGTGGGTCCCTGGGTGCTTGCAGCAATCTGGGAACTTTTCCTGAGAACTTTTTTTTGGGGGGGGCAGGGGTGTTGGCTGAGTGCTCCGAGGTCAGACCTGCTCTTTCCCTCACTGTGGACTTCCACCCAACAGAGAAACTCAGTTTCTGTTGCCCTGGGGTCCTCATTTCTGTCTGGGATGGGGAGTCAGGCACACAGGTAGGACTCTGTGTTGACGGGTAAGCAACCCACTTTGGGCTGGTGCCTGGGCACCCGCTAGACCTGGGTCTTTTTCCAGGGATGGTCTGGGTGTCGTAACTACATAGAACAGTTTTGTTGTTTGGGTTGTCTAATGGAAAGTTTTATGAAATTCTAATGCTGTTTTTTTCTCTTTCTATTTTTCACTTTTTTTTTTAGTGTTATCAGAATTAGAAATTTGTTTACCAATAGAACAAAACTAATCAAAATGATGTTCAAAATAGCTAATCATAGCCATTAAACTAAAAAAACCCTGTGTCTATGGCTATATTTTTTAGTACTGTCTTTATCTTATGAATAAACATTCAAAAACTCCAAGGAAAAAGGTAAGTTAAGTGAATTTGCTTATACTTGAGTCTGGGATTTATGGTAATTCGCCTACAGAAAGTTCACTTTATTTTACAAAATTTAGTCAATATTTTCTACAAATATTCATGGGAAATTTTGAAACTTCAAGTGCTGCTCAAAGTAAAATGCCACTGTACTTGCAAATCTACCTATCATGATAACACTGGGTACCTAAAACATAAAAACACTCAATTCATACACAATCAGTGACTTTATACTTCAGAGTCAAAATAGCATGAAAGCATCATTATCTTACAAATTAGCATCCATTTTAAAAAAGAAACAAATTCCCAAGAGCTGCAGCAGTTTTTACTCCCAGCAGCAGTAAATAAGTATTCTGCTTTCCTCTCATCCATACCAACATTTGTCATCATTTTGTGTAATTAATATTAGATTCTATCCTGGCTAATTTCTAAGTAGTCAAGACAGACACCTCTGAGGTTTAGAAGAGCTTTAAGGCATAGTAACTGGCAGGTATCAACCCTGTAACCTATTTTGTAATTTCCCAATTATACACCCAAAGATACTTGGCATAATAGTTCATGCCTTTACTGCTTCTGTTATCTCAGGCCAGCTGCTATGGCCACATGCTCATGGTCCATTCTGCCCCATAGCAACTTCCTTCTCTCTAGGCTTTCTCTCCTCCTTTTATATCTTCTGCTTTTTCCTTTCTCTATTGGTCTTCAGCTTACTGGTCCCTCCAAGCCCAGGAACATGAACTCTACCTACTTCTCTTCTGCTCAGTTAGGGGCTTCAGAAACTTTATTAACCAATCAACTTTAAATTAGATAGATCAAGGGTTATAGAATCACACCCCATGTACTTGAGGATGTCCTTGTCAAAGTGGCAACTGGATCTTGGGGCCAATATTTAGCACTAGAATGAATAGCTCCAAACCAATCTTTTTCTTTTTTTTTTCCATGTGATGTAATATTTATTTATTATTTTATTGTTTTATTAATTACAGTTTGTTTACTCTGTATCTGAGCTGAAGCCCTCCCTCCCCAGGCTCCTCCCAAACCCATCCTCCCTCCCACATCTCCTCCCAAGCTCCTCTTCAAGTCCACTGATAGGGAAGTTCCTCCTCCCCTTTCCTCTGGTTCCAGTCTATCAGGTCTCATCAAGATGATCTTTTTCTTTAGAATGGGTTAAGGACTATATTTTGGGTTATGTTTATTCCTCTTCTCTAACTTCTCCAAGGTTCTACTCAATTTCCTACCCACCCAACACCATGTACTCACCTTTAGCTTTTGTTCTTTCTCTCTCTCTCTCTCTCTCTCTCTCTCTCTCTCTCTCTCTCTCTCTCTGTGTGTGTGTGTGTGTTTATGTAAGTATGTATGCCATGGAACCCAGTTGATGGCATAGAATCCAGGTGATGTCATAGGACACTAAAGTGACAGCATAGGTCCCAAGTGATGTCATAAGACTGGGTGATATCACAAACCCAAGTTATGGCATAGGACCCAGGTGGTGTCAAAGGTGATGTCATAGGATACATATGATGACATAGGACCCACATACTGACATAGTATCCAGGAGGTGTCATAGGACCCAGGTGAGGATGTAGGACCCCAGTGATATCATAGGGAGAAAGAGAGAGAGGGAGAGAGAGAGAGAGAGAGAGAGAGAGAGAGAGAGAATATCACTTTATTGAAGAAAATTTATTTTCTCTTTCCCAGCAGGTATCAGTTTCAAATAGTTTCTTGATTAAGGACAAGATCCAATGTCCTTTTCTCTTTTTCAGTCCTGGAATTTTGTCTAGTTTTAACCTTATGTAGATTATCCATTTTCTGCCTATCCATATGTGTATCAGCCTGATTTATCTGAAAGAATCTGTTGGAATTATCTGCAACCTCTAGCTTTTACAATATCTTTCTCCTTATATGCATAACGTCCTGATCTTTTAAGAGAGAGGTTTAAAAAAATATTTCAGTTGAAACTGAGTGTTCCAAGTCTCTCATTTTCAACACATTGTTCATTTTTGAGTTTCTGTGTTAATTTCCATATACTGTGAGAATAATATCATCTGATAAGGACTGAGACATTGATTTATGGGTATAGAACTATGTACTTAGGAGACATTATATTGCTATATTGCTTTAGCTGAATAATATTAGTAAAATTCCCCTATGCCCTTGATCTATGGAGTCTCATAATTTTGGCCACGTTATCAAAGAATACAGTTTATGGGCTGGTCCTAAATACAGTCTGAAATGTTTGATTACTTCCGATATCTGTGCCACTATGGCAACAGTACCTCTAGCAGGTGTGTCACTATTGGAGGCTGCAGTGTTTGTAACATGGTGATATTACCTTTCTCTTCTGGTAGCACCCAGCATAGCGTCCAGTACAATAAATTCTAGTCAGTACGCTTGAAGTCTCTAGTTCGCCCAGACATGGTTTCTCCATGTCTGATGGGATAACTAATTGTAGTCTTCTGCAATAAGACTTTATATCAAACTATGGAGTATCAACAATAGAGTTGATAGACTCTGCTCTTTGGGGGTTTCCGTGGCACCCCCTTGTCCAGTGACTCAAGAAGGTGTAACTCATTCCTTGTATGGGTGTTTAACTTGGTACTGTAAGATATATATTTGGGACATTGTCTCCATCATTATATGTTGTATTTCTTTCACATATGTATATAATTTAAAATGCTTATCAAGTGATAGGTTATTGTTAATTGTTTCTCTTCATAGTCCTTCTTTACCCCCTTTGCTCATCCCCTTTCCCATTTAATTTCCTTGTTCTGATTTTGCCTTTATCTTCTGTAATACTACATTTACTCATTCTTTGGAGATACTCTCCTCATCCCTGTTGAATTCAATCTCAGTTGTGTAAATGTACCATTTTTTTTATTAACCTTTCATCAGTTGTTTGACATCTAGGCTGTTTCTGGTTTTCAGCTCTTATGAATAAATCAACAATGAATATGAATGAGCAAGTATGCAGTAAGGTCTTTTTGGTCTTTGCCTAGCAAGTAAGACCTTGAAGTACAATGGATGATTCTTAGCTTCCTGGAGAATCACCACACGGATCTACATCATGGTTGTTCCAGTTTGTACTCCCACCAACAATGAATAAGCGGTAACTATTTTCTCACATCCTTGACAGCATGAGCTTCATTTTGTTACTATGGCAAGACGAAATCTCAAATAGTTTGAATTTGCATATACTGATGACTAATGAAGTTTAACACTTTTAAGTGTTTCTGCAGCATTTGTGCTTCTTTGAACTTTGAACTTTCTGTTTAATTTTGTACCCCCAATTTTAACAGGATTTTTGACCTTCAGCTATTTTAGTTCTTTATCTATTCTAGATCTCAATCCTCTATGAGAATTACAATAGGCAATTATATTTCCTATTCTGTAGGGTGCTTATTTGTTTGAATGATGGTTTCCTTTGATGTACAGAAGCTTTTTAGCTCCGTGATATCTGTTTTATTCATTGTTGGTCTTAAGGCCTATACTATTTCTGTATTATCCAGTAAGTCCTTTCCATTACTGATTAATTCCAGCCAAATCCAAAATTTCTCTTCTACCAGATTAAAGGTATCTGATCATATGTTGAGGTTATTAATCCATTTAGACTTGGGTTTTACTCTGGATAAGATAGATAATAGATAATACCCATTCATTCTAGGGGGAGAAAAAATAACAAGAACATTTTAATTTTGATTTCTGTGATGTCTAAAGATTTTAAACATATTTTAACATATTTATCTGCCATTTTTATTTTATCAGTAGAGAAGCAGCAATGATTCTTCCCTTGTTGAGCAGGTTTCAATCTAATTAGAGAATTGATTTACACTAATATATGTGTGTTTTAGGGTTTATGAATATCCTGGTTATTGTTGCCATCCATAGGCATTATAGCATGATAGAAATTTTAGTTGTTTTCTTCCTTTCAAAGCTTCTATTATCGCATCTGTTACCACAAGGAGAAGGCTTTCAGTCTACATACACTTTTGGTACTTTGGGTTCTGTTCATGAATTATATGCTATGATGTCTTCAGTAATAGGCATTTACTTTCTATCTCTGTAAAGATACTAAGGATAATAGCTAATAAACTTTTTGGAGTCTTGAACTACCATGAAAAACAATTCAAAAATGGGTTTCTCATGTCTTGCATTGGAGTTTTGATCAGAAAGTCATATCTTGGGAAACTCATCTGACAGTTTTTTTATTTCCTGTTGAATGGATGTCATTAAGAGCCTTGTCATTGGTTAATGTAGTGTGTGCTTGCTATTTTTTTTCCTAATTTTGTATTTTCTTTTGGTGTATTTCAGAGCAGTGAAGTATGTTGATTGACACACATCCCCATAGACAAGCTAGACAAAAGGTACCAATTTATTCCAATGTTGTGGTTCACTGATAATAAATTTGTCTTACCATCTGTTTGGATGTTTGATTAAAACACTCCTCTGGCCCATCTGTTTTTGAGCTGATGGGGAATTTTCTGGAAGGGGAAACGCTGAAGAGATTGCACACCTCATTTAACACACTAGAAATATAACTAGAGCTTTGAGCTGTTGGATTTTCAGAGGATATATCCATTAATTGACTAGCGACACTAATAAGTTTATTAACATTTTCTTGTGAAAATCTAAGTATACATAGACCCTCCATACATTCAAGGACTTTTCCATGTAGTGAAAGAGAACAGGAGGTATTAACTATTAAGCATGCCAATTTAACCTTCTGTTTAAGACGTTTTGAATTCAAATAACATTTTGAAAATATGCCACTCTATGACTCCCTAGTTTCTCCAATGTGTTTCACGATTACAGTCTATTCCTAGTTTGCTGCATAGTATTTTCAACAGAAAATTATGTCACTTCTCACACATTACTCTGTTCCACCAGAAATGATGTTTTAACACTGGTGGGAAATTTTAACTGGCTGCATTAGACAATTTAATAAAAATTATAATTTTTTAAATTTTCAACTCTATGTTTGATAGTAAGTATAACAGTTAATATTTTGGTATTTCAACTCATTTAGTGAAAATGTAATTTAAAAAGTAGTAACATTAAAAATATCATAAACACAATGGTGTAGTACACAGATGTTAAAAATGACAACATGAATTTGGAAGACAAATGGATAGAACTAGAAAAATTAATCCTAAATTATGTAACCAGAAGAATAACTGATAAATATGACATGCATTTGCTTAAATGTGCATATTTGCTCTTAAATAAATGATAACCAACCTATATATAGTTCATTGACCCAGAGAGATTAGGTATATAGGAATGGATTAAAGGGGACAGATGGGTTTCCCTGGGAAGGGAAAACAGAATAGAACTCATGGGGGGACTGGGAGTGGTTTGGGATGCAAATGTGGGTATTGATGGGAAAAGAGATAGGAATAAAGGTTGAGGGAAGAAATGCAGGGAAAGGCAGCTAGAATTGAGGGTCATTTGATGGATGGTATGGAAACCTACCACAGTAACAAATGCCTAAAATATATGAAGATCAACCTAATGAGGTTGTCTTTTTTCAATTTTTATTAATTACAATTTATTCACTTTGTATCTCCCCTGTAGCTCCCTCTCCCGTCCCCTCCCAATCCCAGCCTCCCTCTCCCTTCTCCACCCATGCCCCTCCCTCAGTCTACTGATAGAGAAGGTCTTCCTCCCCTTCTGTAATGGTTTTTATTTTATCTTATTACACTTCATTTTGTTTTATTTAGTTGTTTTGCCATAGAAGACAGAAAAGGAATGGATCTAGACTCTGGACTGGAAGGGAGGTAAGGAGAGACAGAAGGTGTGAGAAGAAGGAGAAGAAACTGTAACCAGTATGTCTAGTATAAGAATCTAGTTTCAATAAAATGGAAGAAAAGAGAATTTTCTCTTTAAAATAGAATTGGCTTGTGATTTTCCCTTTTTGAAAGTGCACTATTTCAAAACCAGATCAAAAGAGGGATAAAAAAGAAGATGAGGAAAACAATGAGACCCTGAGAAAACTAACACACACAAAGTTCGAGTTTTAGGTTGTTGCACTGCAATCCTGAAAGCGAAGTAGAGGGAAAAACAAAACCAAAACATCTAACTTCGGATATATGATTATCAAAGGAACTTGTAGATCCTCAGATTACAGAATGAAAATTCAAGAAAGGAACACCCTCAGAAAACTGAGTACTCATTTATGAAACGTGGGAAACATTTTGTATGTTACAAAAATGATCATTAGGGTCATGTCAGAGTCATAATAAAATATAAAGATTTAAAAACATTTTGAAATTTAGTTATTCTGCAAAAATGGAACCTTTGCTATTTTCTGTGAATAGTCTAGAAAAAAGTGACTGTTCATAAACTATCAGAATAAGATAAAGTATATCCATGAAATCCAGAATGCCTAGCACTGTCTACTCAATCTCTCCACAATTAATGTTTCTCTTATTTATATTAAATTAAGACAATTAGAAAACAGTGGTGATTCTTTTGCTCATAATATGCTCAAATTTTCTTTTGTCTCTTAAAATTTTAATTACTACCTCCTTACTTTTTTTGAACACTTTGCATTTGATATTATATAATAATATAAAGTCAAAATGTTCATTTTGTGCTAAAGAGATAAATACCTTAGTTACTTAATTTATATTTCAGCCTACAGCTCTCTCAATACACTCATATTTTCAAAGATTGAAAAATGAAATATTAATCACACTTTCTCGATCCTCTTTTATTACATTCAAAAATAATAAAAAAAATGCCAAATTTTTTCTGTCCTTGCCCAGAGGAGATATTTACAAATGCAGCTTGCTTTCATTATAACTCAAGGGGCAGAAATCACACTGTACTGCAATACTCAAAGTGGCTTTAGATTTAAGAAAGAAACATAGATTGAGCCTTACACATTAATTAGCATATAGATCATAGAAGTTACAGGAATGGTTGTGACTTTCTAGAGGTATTTAACTTTAACAAACAGGAAAATAAAAATATAGAGTAACCATTTTTACATTAAAATACTTAGAAGGATACATTTAAAGAAAACTATTACAGGGTGTTACAAAGGAAAATAAAAAAAGAAGTCCCATTGCTACAAAAAGCACGTTAATCTCTCATAACCTGTTTTGTTTTGGAAATACTAAAGAATGAACTCAAGCCCTCATGCATGGGAAGGGAAGTACCTGTCATTGAGTTAGTCTCAAAATTAAAATTAAAACACAGGCCCATGTTAAGGACTTCAAAACAACCTTTTTTTCCCCGCCTTGTATACTCTATGCAAATGAAAATCTAAAATCCCTTTTGCTGCATGTATCACCTTAATCCCAGCTCAGAAATGAGGGCAGAGTTCTGTAGTAAAAAAAAAAAAAAAAAAAAGTAGAAAATAGAGATGAAGTGTTTGGGTGTGATCCCTCAGATCTGAGCTGCATCCATGTTTCTCTGTGTTACACTTTCTCTTCTCGCATATCTAAACTTAACAGTCACTTCTTTCTACCTTCATAATCAGTTTTGCCTTGGAGCCCTGAGTTGAAGTGCGGGTGATAAGGGATATTGAAAATCTCATTGCCAAGTTTTCTTTCTAGAAGCTGAGTGTCCAGAATCCCCAACATTTCTCTGTTCTGGTTAGAGAATACAGACTCTCAAAATGAGTCAGGAATCAGAAAACAATAGGGTGTTTTACTATAAAAATACTTTGAAGTAGAAAAATGTTTAGAATTAGTGTTGCTTCTTTTTTCTATAAAAAGTTTTTTTTTCTTTTTTTACTTATTACATTAAATGACTTTTTGTATTTATATTTCTATTTCAGTACTTTAGTATTGTTTTTTAATTAATTAATTTATTTTTATTTTTATTATTAGTTACATTTTATTAACTCTGTATCCCAGCTGTATCCTGCTTCCTCATTCCCTCCCAATCCCACCCTCCTTTCCTCATCTCCTCCCTACCCCTTTCCAAGTCCACTGATTGGGGAGGACCTCCTCCCCTTTCATCTGACTCTGTTTTATCATGTGTCATCAGGGTTGGCTGCAAAGTCTTCCTCTGTAGCCTAGCAGGACTACTCTTCCCTTAGGGGGTGGGGAGGTCAAAGAGCCTGCCATTGAATTCATGTCAGAAATAGTCCCTGTTCGCCTTACTATGGGAAACCAATTGGTTACTGAACTACCATGGGCTACATCCAAGCAGAGGTTCTAGTATACTCACTTACATAGACCTTTAAGATATGATAAACATAATGAAATCTATACACCTAAAGAAGATAAACAAGAAAGAGGACCCAGGGTAGTATGATCAATCCTCACTTAGAAAGACAAATGGGATGGATATTGGAAGTAGGAAAAAACAAGTAACAGTACAGGAGCCTACCACAGAGGGCCTCTGAAAGGCTTTACCTAGCAGTGTATCAAAGCAGATGCTGAGACTCATAACCAAACCTTCGGCAGAGGGCAGGGAACAATATGAAAGAAAGTGGAGTTAGTATGACCTGGAGAGGACAGGAGCTCCAAAAAGACCAAATATATCCGGGCACAGGGGTCTTCTATGAGAATGTTTCTCCAACCAAGGACCATGTATGGATATAACCTAGAACTCCTGCTCAGATGTAGCCCATGGCAGCTCAGTATCCAAGTGGGTACCCTAGTAAGGGGAACAAGGATTATTTCTGATATGAACTCAATGGCCAGTTCTTTAGCCCCCCTTTTTTGAGGGAGGAGCAGCCTTGCTAGGCCAGAGAGGAGGACATTGGAGCTAGTCCTAAAAATACCTGATTAACTAGATTCAGATGGAAGGGGAGGAGGTCCTCCCTTATCAGTGGACTTGGAAAGTTGCAGGGAGAAGATGGGTGGTACTGGAGGGAATGAGGGAGGAGGCAAAGGCTGGGTTACAAAGTAAATAACCTGTGATTAATATAAAAATAAAAATTATAAAAAATGTTGATAGTTAAAAATCTTAGAATATGTAATTTCAATTTATTGCAACATACTACATATATATTTCATGGTATGCCATACATGTAACTTAGATTCAACTCTTGTTTATAGAAATAGAACTTATTGTTGCTAGCAATTAGAACTTATTTGCTGATTAAGATTTATGAATGGCAGAGAAACACTTAAAGAAATGCTCATCCTCATTAGCCATCAGGGAAATGCAAATCAAAACGACCCTGAGATATCACCTTACACCCATCAGAAGGGCCAAAATGAAAAACTCAAGGGACAACACATGCTGGAGAGGTTGTGGAGAAAGGGGAACCCTCCCTCACTGCTGGTGGGAATGTAAACTGGTACAACCACTCTGGAAATCTATCTGGCGCTTTCTAAGACAATTAGGAATAGTGCTTCCTCAAGATCCAGCTATACCACTGCTAGGTATATACCCAAAGTTTGCTCAAGTACACAAAAGGGATATTTGCTCAACCATGTTTATAGCAGCTTTATTTGTAATAGCCAGAACCTGGAAACAACCCAGATGTCCATCAACGGAGGAATGGGTACAGAAATTGTGGTATTTTTACACAATGGAATACTACTCAGCAATCAAAAAGGAGGAAATCATGAAATTTGCAGGCAAATGGTGGGATCTAGAAAAGATCATCCTGAGTGAAATATCCCAGAAGGAGAAAGACAAGCACGGTATATACTGACTTATATAGACCTATAAGATATGATAAACATAATGAAATCTATACACCTAAAAAAGATAATCAAGAGAGCGGTCATGGGGTAAGATTATCAATCCTCGTTTTGAAAGACAGATGGGATGCACATTGAACATTGACAGGAGTCTACTGAGCGCATTTGAAAGACTCTAACTAGCAGTGTTTTCAAAGCAAAGGCTCATGACCAAACCTTTGGCAGAGTACAGGGAATCATAAGAAAGAAGGGGAGTTAGTCTGATGAGGAAAGGATAGGAGCTCCACAAGGACCAAAGATATCTGGTCACAGGGTCTTTTCTGAGACTGACATGCAACCAAGGACCATGTATGAACGTAACCTAGAACCTCTGCTCAGATGTAGCCTGTGGTAGCTCAGTAACCAATTGGTTTCCCATAGTGAGGGGAACAAGGACTATTTCTAACAGGAACTCAATGACTGGCTCTTTGGCCTTCCCACCCCCCAAGGGAGGAGCAGTCCTGTTAGGCCACAGAGGAGTGCTTTGCAGCTAGTCCTGAAGATACCTGATAAAACAGGATCAGATGAATGTGGAGGAGGTCCCCTCTATCAGTGGACCTGGCAAGGGGCTCTGTGGAGATGAGGGAGGGAGGGAGGGAGGGACTGGGAGGGAATGAGGGATCGGGACACAGCTGGGATACAGAGTTAATAAAATGTAACTGATAAGAAAAAAATAAAATTCAAAAAAAAAGAAAAAAAAAGATTTATGAATACCCAAGTTTATCGAAGTCTCTTTAGGCTAACAAAAATAACTTAATAACATATATATAACTGCTTATGTCTTTGATAACTTTTTTCAATTTTTTATTAATTACACTTTATTCATTTTGTATCCCCCCATAAGCCCCTCCCTCCTCACCTCTGGATCCCACCTTCCCTTCCCTTTCTGCATGCATGCCACTCCCCAAGTCCACTGATAGGGGAGGTTCTCCTTTCCTTTCTTATCTTAGTCTATCATTTCTCATCAAAATTGGCTGCATTGTCCTCTACCATGGCCTGGTAAGGCTGCTCCCCCCTCAGGGGGAGGTGATCAAAGAGCAGGCCAATCAGATTATATCAGAGGCAGTCCCTCTTCCCATTAATATGTAACCCACTTGGACACTGAACTGCCATGGGCTACATCTGTGCAGGAGTTCTACGTTATCTCCTTGAATAGTCCTTGGTTGGAGTATGAGTCTCTGGGAAGTTCCCTGTGTTCAAATTATCTTGTTCTGCTGCTCTGCTTGTGGAATTCCCATCCCCTCCAGCTCTTACTATTTCCCACTTCTTACATAAAATTCCATTCACTCTGCCCATCAGTTGGCCATCAGGCTCAGCATCTGCTTTGACAGTCTATACTGCAGAGGCTTTCAGAGGACCTCTGTGGCAGGTTTCAAGGTTGTTTCCTGTTTGCTTCTGGCTTTCAGAGGTTCTGAGGTTGTTTCCTATTTTCTTTTTCTTCTCTTGTCCATCCTCTTTGCCTTTCAGGATGGGGATTGAACATTTTAGTTAGGGTCCTCTCTTTTGCTTGGTTTGTTTAGATGTACAGATTTTAGTGGGTTTATTCTATGTTGTATGTTTATATGAGTGAGTATATACCATGCGTGTCTTTTTGCTTCTGGGACAACTCACTTAGGATGATCCTTTCCAGGTCCCACCATTTACCTGCAAATTTCATGATTTCCTTATTTTTCATTGCTGAGTAATACTCCATTGTATAGATGTACCACAGTTTCTGCATCCATTCTTCAGTTGAGGGGCATCTGGGTTGTTTGATAACTTTTTAAAAATTTAGCTATTTGGAGATACTCATTCAAATAAAAAAAACTATAATTGTGTGTAAATATACAGTGTAAAAACATCAAAAATATTGTTCACAATCTCTCCATGGTTTAAGGTTTGGTTGATACTTAAACTTCATTGGTTCAAAATTCATGCAGTTTTAGACTTGGGCTTTAATATTATAACTTCTTATAAACTGTTTAAGGTAATCAAGATGTGTAAGTTAAAAGTTAGTCACCTTACAAATGATCACCTTCTTCAATGTGCTCAGAACTATGTGTACAGCCATGCTAAGTACAAGCTTAATTCTCTTACAGGGACAAACCTTACTCTTCTTTATGCTGTCAAAATTACACCTGGAACAAGTAGACGAAAATGAGTAAAGTTGTTTTTTGTTGTTTTGTTTGTTTTTGTTTGGTAAAATAATAGTCAAAATGAGGGACTAGATGTTGGTCCTCAACCATTTAGAAAAATCTGCTGACTATTTAAAGTGTTTGATGTGAAGGAGGAACAGGAAAGGGCCTATAATGATAATTTTCTACAGTTGTCCTTAGGGCACCTCCAAAAAAGACAAATGTCACCTAGGTCCTGCTCCAAGTGTGCCAACACTGGCCACTGAGCTAAGAACTACCTTTATGGCGTGGCAAATCGGTACACCCCCCCCACCAGGGATGCTTATTTACTGCTCTGCTCTCTCTGATATGAGGATTTCAATACAGATTTAAAGTCAACTTCCCCCTACTCTTTTATGTAAAATTTTATGTAAATATTTATGATTTTTATAAATTAAAAAAGGGGTGTTGTGACTTGGTTCTATCTATCACAACTCAAAAGGGCTCCAGATCTCATCTGATGAATATTCTTATCAGTGAAAGGGACCCTTAAGGCTTATTCTGTATGCCCTACCCCCTAAACTTTTTGGTTCTATCAAACTGAAGCATCCTTGATTTGTCCACATCAAGAAAGGAAGCAATAATCTCTTTCTCAACAAAAAGATAGTGTTACTCTTTATACCAATCTGGCTTAGTGCAAGAGAAGATTAAGAACCTACAGTAAGTGGCACACAGAATCTGACCCCTATAGGGAGGTTCCAACTCAGGACTCTTATATGTGACCTCCTGTGGGCTTTGGGTTCATCTCTTAGGTTTATTATTGCTGTGATGAAACATCATGACCAAAGAAAGTTGAGGGAAAGAGGGTATAGTAGGCTTAAACTTCCATATCATAGTCCATCTTTAAAAATAGTCAAGATAGGAATTCAAACGTGACCCTAACCTAGAAGAAAGAACTGTTGCTGAGGCTGTGGAAAAGTGCTGCTTACTGTCTTGTTTCTTTTGGCTTCCTCAAACATGTTATCAGGACCATCAGCATAAGAGTGGCATCATGCACAACGGCCTGGGCCTTCTCACATCAATCAGTAATTACGAAAATATTCTACAGTCTCACCTGCATCCTGATCTTAGGGAGGTATTTTCTCAATTGAGAATCCCTCCACTGATGACTCTAGCTTTTGTCAAGTTGACATGAACTAGCCAGCCGAACTCTTTGGCCTACTGATAAGCTCTATCTTCCTATGGTAAAGACGGCTCTCTTCTTCAGATTTTTTAACATAAAAACTTAATGAGCTGACCCAACTCAGTGAGCCAAATGCTTTAAATAAATGCTCTTTCTCTCCACAGAGAGTGGCTGTGTTCAGCAGTTTCTTGCTATACCTACTTATAGTGTCCAGAAAAGGCATTGTAGGTTGTAAGTTACTTCTATTTATGTTTCCTGAAACTTCTATATTATATACGGCTATAAATATAAACCTCTGTACTATAAACCTCTATAACTGTCTCCCACAATGGCTGTACCATTCCACATTCTCATTACTTGTTCATAAGAATTCCCTTTTCTTCAATGTGCAACTTACTTGCAGTAGATTCTGGGGTAAAAATGATGTAGATACAGTACTTGTGTGAATTCTCAAAAATGGACATTAAAATGCTGAATTGAACTAGTAGCATGTTAGAGACAAAAACTATAAATCGTGTTTGAATTTGTATGAAATGAATTCAGAATTTAAATGTCTCTGGAATACTAAAAGAGAAAACAAGATGACAGAAATATAAAGTTAAAGATAAACTCAAGCTCAATATACTTTCAAAATGAATGCTTTAGATATATTATTTGAAATAAATATTTAGAAACACTGTAAAAGATCATACTTGGGCCAACAGTAAAGCAAGTTATACGGGTAATCAAATGATAATATCATCATCATCATTATCATCTTCATTTACTACAAATTATTCACTTTGTTTTCCAGCTGTAGTCCCCTTGCAAACCTCCTTGCCAGGCCCCTCCCTCTCTCTTTTTATACCTGTCCACTAGTCCATTGACAGTGGAGTCCTCCTCCCCTACTATCTGTCCCTGCCCTATCAAGTCTTATCTGTACTGTTTGGATCCTCTTTCTCTGTTGTCTATTAAGGCCAACCCACCATAGGGAGGTAATCAAAGAGCAGGAAAGCTCTTGAGAGAGGTCATGACAGAGACTGCCCCTGCATCCTTTGCAAGGGAATCCCGGTGGAGACTGAGCTGCCTATTAGCGCCACCTGAACAAGAGGGTCTAAGTCATCTTCATGCGCAGTTATTGTTTGAGAGTAACACAAAGAATAATCAAACTCTTAACTAAGGATTTATGAATTTATATATTCTACAATGTTTTTTTGTGTGTATAAAATTATTAGATAAATATTCTTTCTGTCATTCTGTATTAACCCCCCTCACCTACTAAATCTTTTATCATCCAAAAATTATTACTCTACTAGAGAAGCAGCAAATCATTGAACTTCAGATTCCAAGCAACCACAAATTTTAAAAAAGTTGAAAAATTATGAAATGTATTTCTAAGCCAGTTGAGGTAAAATGGCAAATACTCATGGGAGGAAACATCTCTATGTTATCCAAAGAAAGAAAACAAGAGTTCAGATTCAGCTCTAATTGTAAAACTCTTAGCTCAGAAAAAAATGGTATTTAGGAAGAAGAGAAAGATAAATACATGGTTAAACAAATAAAGGATTGAATACATGACAGTATAAATCTATATTCATTCTAGAAATATGACAAACTGGAAGTTGAGATATTCTAAACTTATACCTCAGACCTGGAACATAGTCTCTAATCACAGCTTCTTGGAAGTTTGAGGCAAGGCAAAAGAGCAAGAATTGCTATAGAAGGGATTTGCCAAACCACAATTTGGAGTTTGAAAGCTTGAGTAATAGCAGCATTTTACTATAGAGAAGTTAAATCAATACTTTGTAATATTTTTTTATAATTTATTGATAAACCAACAAAGAAAAGATAAATAATTTAAAATAAATTTGACTTCATCTTGGTCTCTCATACAACCTTCAATAAATAAATAACATTTTCATGCAAAATATTCTCTTTCTGATGGAAAATGTAGGGCAATAAAATTAGAAGTCAGTGGGAAAGGTTTGTTAGGTTTCACAAAAATAACAAACATTGTAGAAAGAAAAACCAAATATATGGATACTGTATTTGGACAGGATTCTGACATGATGACTTTAATGAACTTAAACTCTGCTATAAGCAGGTGAACATGGAACACTTAATTAGTAGTTTGAGTGCACACACACACACACAAACACACACAACAACAACAACAACAACAAATTAGAATGAAATTTTAGAAATAAAGTCCTTGAACACTATAAATATAAAATATAGCTCTAAGGATCATTATAGAAGAGAATGCAGAAAGATTGTAGGACTAAAAGTTCAAACAGTTTGCTGCAATATTTTTTTTCTCCCAGTAATGTCAGAAGATGCACAAACTGCCATTAACATGAGTGAGTGCCTATACCTGAGCTGAGCACAACATAGATGCAAAAAATAATGGGAGATGTCAACTAAGCTTTAACCCTATACAAAGAACTACAGGCAATTCTAGAATTCTGAAAACTTGGAAAATCATATTCCCCACGAGAAGCACACAGAGCAAGCTGATTGTGTTTAGGGATACCTCCTTACCTACCTACATGCATACATACAAACAAACATACAGGTGTATTCATATATTCATCCATGCAATACACATTGACATCTATAACCTTATGCACATATACATGCAATAACAATTAGTGGAAAAAGATGCCATGAGTTCAAAAGAAACCAAGGAGCTGTGTATAGAAGGGTTTGGAGGGAGGAAAGAAGAAAAGATGTAACTAGAATTCCAAAAATAAGTGAAGTAATTGAAAATTATAACCCTAGTAACACAATATTCATGCTACTAGACTAAAATACAAGGACTAACTGCGTAACAAAATATGCATATTATCTGTAAAAATTCCTGAGAAAAACAAGGATACCACAAAAAAAGTCCACAAAAGTTCAGAGATAGATAAAATGGCATTCAGCATGTCATGACACCTCAATATTTTATCATCATTAGAAATTAAAATAGGTAGGACAGGAGCTGCACAAGGAGAACAAAAGAACCAAAAAATCTTGGCACAGAGGTCTTTTCTGAGACTGATATTCCAACCAAGGGACCATTCATGGAGAAAACCTAGAGCCCCTGCACAGAGGTAGTCCATGGCAGTTCAGTGTCCAAGTGGATTCCATAGTAAAGGGAACCAGAACTGTGTCTGACATTAACTGATTGGCCTGCTCTTTGATCACCTCCCCCTGAGGGGATGCAGCCTTACCAGGCTACAGATGAAGACAATGCAGCCACTCCTGATGAGACCTGATAGAATAGGATCAGAAGGAAGCGGAAGAGGACCTCACCAATCAGAGGACTTGGGGAGAGATATGAGTGGAGAAGGGATAGAGCTGGTGAGATTGGAAGGGGAGGAAGGATGGAGCTATAGGGGGACACAAAGTGAATAAACTGTAATTAATAAAAAGCAGTAAAAAAAAATCTGTAAAAAAAATGATATCAGGAAACTTGCAGGCAATGGATGGAAATAGGAACAAAAAAAAAATCATCCTAAGTGTGGTAACCCATAAATGTGGTATGTTTTCATTTATATGTGGATATTATCTGTGCTGGATTAATTTTTTTTCAACTTGACACAAGTTAAAGTTACCTGAGTACAGGGAACCTCAAAAGAGAAAATAACTCCGTGGGATCTGACTGACAGTAAATTGTTGGTGTGGAAGGGTTCTTCCCATTGTTGGTGTGCCCTTCACTGTGCTGTTGGTTCTGAATTCTCTATAAGGAAGGAGAATGAGCAAATCATGAGGTGGTAGCCAATAGAACAGCACCCTTCCATGGCCTCTACATCAGCTCCTACTTCCATGTTCTTACCCTATTTGAGTTTTTATTCTGGATTTCTTCACTGATGGACTAAAATGAAGAAGTGCAACCTAAATGAATCCTTCCACAACCCCACCACCACCAAAAATGAAATAAATTAAAATAGGATACATGCATGCACTTTTACATTATGCTGCCTTCCACTGAAACATAAATCATTATATACAAGTCATCATTCCAGTGCTAAAATAAATTATAGATCAACTACTTCAGAAAAAAATGTGTGTGTTATGTGTGTGTGAAATACATACACATCAATGAAGATAATAATAGGGACATATGTAATCCAATCACATTAGATGATAGCAAAATAAAATAATATTGCATATGGTCTGAACCATATTTAAAAGCAAAACACTGAACAGTGATGTCAGTAAGACAGATGGTGGTAAACATGATATTCTATGGTTAATCATCATTTTGTAAACAATAAACATTTCATTTGCATTAAGCTAATAACTCAAGGAATTTTGTTTCAAACATAAACTGTAAAAACAAACCCACATAATTTGAAAATTATTGTAGGATATAAGAATCCTGAAAACACTTGAAGAGTAAGAGGAAATAGTTACATAAAATAAATGGGAAAGCTCAAAATAAGTCACAAAATGGCAGATATTAGAGCCTCAAAGCAAGTGATAAAAAATGTAATTATTTTTGCAAAACAAAATATAAAACTTTCATAAGGTTCCATGCAATCTGCCCAAAGTTTGGCTATAAGTCTGAGTATCTTCTCTGATACCCTGCAGGGTATGAAAGAAAGGGAAGATTGTGAGACTGGAGAGGACAGGAGCTCCACAAGGAAAGCAAAAGAACCAAAAAATCTGGGCATAAAGGTCTTTTCTGAGACTGATACTCCAACCAAGGACCATTCATGTAGATAACCTAGAATCCCTGCAGCCCATGGCAGTTCAGTGTCCAAGGGGGTTCCATAGTAACGGGAACAGGGACTCTCTGTGACATGAACTGTTTGGCCTGCTCTTTGATCATCTCCCCCTGAGAGGGGAGCAGCCTTACCAGGCCACAGAGGAAGACAATGCAGCCACTCCTGATGAGACCTAATAGACTAGATTCAGAAGGAAGGGGAGGAGGACCCCCTAATCAGTGTACTTGGGGAGGGACATGGGTGCAGAAGGGAGAAGAAGGGTGGGATTGGAAGGGGAGGAAGGAGGGAGCTACAGGGGGGATACAAAGTGAATAAACTGTAATTAATAAAAATAAAAATATATAAAAATATATCAGACTTTACATTAAATATTAGGAAATTTAATAGTTACTATGTAATGGCTTACAAAGGGAGGAAAATGAAACTAAGCAAGTTTGTTTAAATATACAAAGATATAATAGAGAAACATGCAAATGTAGAATAATTGAACCTAATACTCCGGATGTTGCATTTCAGGAAGTGCTGGAGAGACTTATGTCGAGATTGATTATAAGCTGGAAAATACAGTGAGTCTTAACAAATTGGAAGGCTAGAATCATACAGTATTTATTTCTCTCTTTTGTCAATGAAATATGAAATGGGCAATTGAAAATAGTAGATTATTATTTGTTTTTTGTTCACAGTTCATACATATATACTATGAACTGTAATTATATTCACTGAATCACCCTCAATTGTCACCCTTCCTTCTTCCCAAACAGCATTTCCTTCCAGTTACCCCTGTAGTGCCTAGATCACTGAATGCATCTATTGATCATTGATATGTCTTCAGAATAAGGTGGGTTTTTATTTATTTATTTTTTCACAATTCAATAGATTTTTTTTATTTTTTTAATTTTTTTATTAATTAAACTTTATTCATTTTGTATCCCCCATAGGCCCCTCCCTCCTCCCCTCCTGATCCCACCCTCCTTCCCCTTTCTGCATGCATGCCACTCCCCAAGTCCACTGATAGGGGAGGTTCTCCTCTTCTTTCTGATCTTAGTCTATCAGTTCTCATCAAAAGTGGCTGCATTGTCCTCTACTGTGGCCTGGTAAGGCTGCTCCCCCCTCAGAGGGAGGTGATCAAAGAGCAGGCCAATCAGATTATGTCAGAGCCAGTCCCTCTTCCCATTACTATGTAACCCACTTGGACACTGAACTGCCATGGGCTACACCTGTGCAGGGGTTCCAGGTCATCTCCATGAATAGTCCTTGGTTGAGTATGATTTTCTGGGAAGTTCCCTGTGTTCAAATTATCTTGTTCTGTTGCTCTCCTTGTGGAGTTCCCGTCCCTTCCAGCTCTTACTATTTCCCACTTCTTACATAGAATTCCATTCACTCGGTTTAGGTCCGAGAGTTTTATTTTTTTATTTTTATTTTTTTTCAGGTGGGATTTAAAGGAACCTCTTCTACTCATGACAGAAATTTGAACAGCTCTATTTTGTGTACTTATATGGTTAGTAACTTTTCAAACTGAAGAGTAACATTTCAATACTGTATTAGTAGTTTAGTACTATATTTGGTACCATAGAAGTAACAGTAAAGGGACAGTAAATAGAAACTTCATGATATTAAAAATCACAAAAAGCATTAAAATGCTTAAAAGGATAAATAAAGCCAAAATACTTGATTGCTGCAATCTTGACTGCTAAAAGTAATAAAATATGGTCAAAATATCAATGAAAAGAAATGTCCTGCATCCAATAAATCTATTTTCCTAATGGATTACAACAAGTCCATAATGTGTGGTAAAATATTGACACTATTTTAAGGGTTTTCTGGATGTGCATATTTTCTAATGCTGTTTATTTTTTTGTTTGCTTGTAGTGGGTTGATCTCTAGGAGAATGGGGAGAATCTGGGAGGAGATGAGAGAAGAAATCATGATCAGAATATAGTGTATGAAAAAATATTTTCAATAAAAAAATACTACAAGCTAGCATTTTTTTAAAATAATACTATTATGTATGAAACTGGCCCTTTGATCACCTACCCCTTGGAGTGGGGGAAGCCTTACCAGGCCACAGAGAAAAACAGTGCAGCCAGTCCTGATGAGACCTGATAGCCTAAGTTCAGATAGAACAGGAGTAGGTCCTCTCCTATCAGTGCACTTGAGGAGGGGCATGGGAGAAGAGGAGGGGAGAAGGGTGGGGCTGGGAGGAGAGGAGTGAGGGGGCTAAAGCCAGGATAGAAAGTAAGTAAGTAAGTAAGTAAGTAAATAAATAAATAAATAGCAGCCATCTTTCAAGACGACAGAGATGAAATTAAAAAAAACAAAACAAAAAACAAAACAAAACAAAACAAAAAAAAATACAGAAGTAACCCCAAAATATCAATTAATAATACAAGGAATGCACTCACTGCATACTGTCACTGACAGACAGACAGACAGCGACAGCTCATAGCTCATTTTGTAGTATGAAAAAATAAACTTCTGGCTTATAATTATTTAAAAATAAATTAAAGTTTGATTCTTACCAATAAAATATAAATACAATCCCTGCATTTATTTATAGATTGAATGGTGATTATAACTAGAATGGAAAAGAGCACAACTGTCCAGTGAATAGTGTCCTTAATACACTAATATAACATTAATATAAAGTTAATTATATTATGATAACTAGGATTTCTGCTTTTGGATGGTGCCATGAAGACAGTGAATAGGCAGAACAAAGACAAAGTGTTTTTAGAGTAGATCCAATAATCTTTGTAAAACTAAAAGAATCTTAAATTTTATTGACTGAATCACATACTCACACCAAGAGCAGAATTCTTGAACATTTATTTCTAAAAAAGCCTGAGAATAAACAATAAAAATATATTAGGCTTTATTTTTCTTCCAGGTTATTAAGGTTGTATGAACACTCAAATATCACTTTATCTCTTTCTAGAATGCCTCAAACTTTAATACTGACACAGGAATCAGTCATACGAAACGGAAAGCACCAAGTTGACACACATGCTGAAGTCAGCAATATCACTGGAGACACCTGCAAAAACTGCAGAAAGCTTTCAACTTCCACTATGGAAAACATGTGTACACATAACACACACCGCATGGGTGTGTCCTGTATATATGTGTGCATGTATGTATTTATATGTATATATATTACATGCATATATTCATATATATATTGAGAGAAATATGCATAGGTATATACACTTATACATATACTTAGAGAGAGAGATGGAGACAGAGAGACACACACAGAAAAACACACCATACACAGATATGTTCATGAACAATCTTCAATCTCTAAGTTTTATTCATAAGTATTAACAAACTAATTTGTATACATAAATATCTATAGTAACAATATTCTCTATAGTCAAACAGAATCATTATGAATTTACTATAATGATAGAGGGGATATATATTGTGAAATCACATAAATTGTCATAATTTATTCAAGCATATGTAGAAAGCAAACCACACTGTGTCACTCCATTTATATGAGGTTCATAAAGAGACATAGTCACACTATGTTTTCTGTGTGGAAAAGATCCTTAACTCCACAGGAGATGATAGGAAAAATACAAAGACATGTGTCTGCTCTGCTATTAATATTCCTACTCCCCAGTAAGCACACAAGTGTTTTCAGAAAGCCTTTCTTCCAAGATCAGGCAAAGTATCTCTCTGTTGTCTTTGATTAAAAATGTATTAAAAAAATCTATCTCTTCATAATTCTATACATAACTGCGGCAATCTTCGCTTCCAAATAAATGTTTCAATAGAAAATCATGAATAATGTATAATTTAAAACTCTGTTAAAACACAAGGCTGCGCATACTATTCTTGAACACCTCTTCATTCCACCTGCAACTTACATTTGCTATTCTCGAAGCAGCTGGCACACTGGGGCGGGAGAGAGTGCTCAGTGTTCAGAACTCTTGCTGCCTTTGCTAAGGACTCAGCTTCAGTTCCCAGGATGATTAGGGTGGCTCACAATCATCTGTAACAGCATTTATAGGGGACTTGGGCCTGGTTCAGACATTGGATTACACTGCAGGAATATGGCACAAAGACATACACAGGAGATAATTAAAACAAACAAACAAACAAACAAAAAAACACCTTGGACATTTCAGAGAAGTTTTTCTTTTTTTAATTAAAATTTTATTTTATTAGCTTTGTATCCTAGCTGTAGCCCGATCCCTCATTCCCTCCCAATCCCACCCTCCCACCCTCATCTCCTCCCAGGCCTCTCTCCAAGTCCACTGATAGGGGAGGGCCCCCTCTCCTTCCTTCTGAACTTAGTCTATCAAATCTCATCAGGACTGGCTACATTGTCATCTTCTGTGGCCTGGTAAGGCTGATCTCCATTCAGGGAGAGGTGATCAAAGAGCAGGCCAATCAGTTTATGTCAGAGGCAGTCCCTGTTCCCATTACTATGGGACCCACTTGGACACTGAACTGCCATGGGCTACATCTGTGCAGCAGTTCTAGGTTATCTCCATTCATGGTACTTGGTTGGAATATGAGTCTCTTGAAAGAGGTTTTCTAATAAGAAATAAACAAAGTGAATCACATAACACCAAGAACAAAATAAAATAAGGTTTCTTTTGTTTATTAATTCATTTTTTTGTTTGCTTTTAAATAATTTTTAAAATCTGCTTTGGAAGAGTTGAGCAAAAATCACAGTTTAGTGATGAATATTTCTATTTATGAATAACCCAATTTAATATTTTAACCCTATTGACAATATCAAGTTCACCTTGGGATTTATTTTATCATAATAATCTACAATTCTTATTTTTCTTTAGTAGTCTTTAAGTTATAAAAATATTCATGTAAAATGGAAAAGAAATGCAAATCTGTATTATAAAATTATACAATTACTTTACAATTTGCTCATGTTGATAACCATTTTGGATCTATATGGATTTATATCTCTACATATGATAATATTTATGATTATAATGTGCCATTCTCTAATCAAAATTCATTTAAGACAGCATAAAGATGAAAATTCGTATCCAAGAAACTGACTTCAAACTATTTTATTGTAGCAAACAGTATGGTGGCCGAACCATGAATCTTTTATGGTAGTTTGCTTAGTAATACCATATTTTTAAAAATGGATATACCATTTTCACTTTAATATACAGTAACAAATTATCCAATTGATTTACATCCTCACTGATAATTATATTGTTTATCAGCTGTCTAATATCAATGATGTGATGTTTGCTCTGTCTTAATCTTTACTGCATTAATTGCTATCACCTTTTTAGTATGAATTAGTTATATACACAAAGTTAAATAATGGAAACAAGCTGAACTATCACAACTGATGACATGATTGAGAAAATGTCATATGCACATACCATGGAATATTATTCATCTTTACAAAAGGAAATACTGACATTTTGTCAATAATTATGAAAATGGAGGAAATAATAATAAGAACACAAGGCAGTCAAAGACAGGAAAATACTTTATGATTTCACTTTTATGAAATACCTGATATAGTGAAAGATAAGAAGCAGAGAACAGAGGTCAAATTCTTTAAGCAGGCCAATGGCGACTGTAAGTGGTAAAAAGTGGAATTCATTGAAGAAGACGTAGTTCTGTCCAGCATATCCCACAATTAACAACACCACATGAGACATTTTAAACTGCTAAATGGACAACTAACATGAAACATTCTCACAATAAACAGTAACATGACAACAGTAGTAGAATAGATTTCTGAAGGAGAGAGATTTGACTGGTTTCTTGGTTGTAGTACAAGATTATGCAAGCATATGAATTTCCTGACTCTCAGTAAAGTATATAAAATATGTTCATACTTTCATACATTAAAGTATACAAAATATGAGCATACTTTTATGTATCAGTTGGTTCTTAGTGAAGTTGTTTTAGAATATTAGTTTGGGCGAGCAGAGTGCACCTGTAGGGTCAAGATTTAAGAGGAAGATATCTGAACAATGGAAATCCTAGGCTAGATAAGGCTAAATAGGGAGGGAATGTTTCAAAACGCACACACACACATCCACAAATGATAATGATATGGAGCCAGAGCATATATCCAGAATGGTCTGAACTGATTTTGGATCCATTCTGCAAAATTAAAATTTATTGTCAGAAGGGTAATAGATTGTGTTTGAAAGGAAAAGGATCATTGGGATAATGAAAAGGAGAAAGTCATGCAGGATTTTAATCCAGTGACTTATTGAAATAAGGGTGGGGTAGCACTACTCCTAGTTGTCTGAGAAAGCGCCAGATTGACTTCCAGAGTGGTTGAACCAGTTTACATTCCCACCAGCAATGGAGGAGGGTTCCCTTTTCTCCACAACCTCTCCAGCATGTGCTATCACTTGAGTTTTTCATCTTGGCCATTCTGATGGGTGTAAGGTGAAATCTCAGGGTCGTTTTGATTTGCATTTCCCTAATGGCTAATGAGGTTGAGCATTTCTTTAAGTGTTTCTCTGCCATTCGATGTTCCTCTTTCGAGAATTCTCTGTTTAGCTCTGTTCCCCATTGGGAATCATATGAAAGAAGGGAAGTTAGTATGATATGGAAAGGATAGGAGCTCTACAAGGACCAAATATATCTGGGCACAGGGTCTTTTCTGAGACTGACACTCAACCAAGGACCATCTATGGATATAACCTAGAACTTCTGCTCGGATGTGGCCTGTGGTAGCTCAGTAACCAAGTAGTTTTCCAAATTAAGGGGAACACGGACTATTTCTAACAGGATCTCAAGGGCAGGCTGTTTGACACCCCCTCCCCAGGGGAGGAGCAGTCTGTTAGGCCACAGAGGAGGACTTTGCAGCCAGCCCTGAAGATACCTGATAAAACAGGGTCAGATGAAAGGGGAGGAGGTCCTCCCCTATCAGGGGATTTGGAAAGGGGCAGGGAGGAGACCAGGGAGGGAGTGTGGGGTTGGGGAGGGAATGAGGGAGCGGGATACAGCTGGGACACAGAGTTAACAAAATGTAACTAAAAAGAAAAATAAAAAAAAAAAATGCCATACAGCATTTTGTAGAGGTTGGAAATTTAAAAAAAAAAAAAAGAAAAAGAAAAAGAAATAAGGGTGGGGATCAGACCTGGGGAGAGTAGGGGCAGGAGGGCAGAGGACTGCAGTGAAAAGAGCAAAGCTGGATGGGTGCTTCTCTGTGACAAGATGCAGACCTAAATTAGAACAGGCCTCTGGGAAGATATGAGCGGGACTCTAACTAAGACTCCTAGTAGCAGGGGCCATGCAGACTCTAGAGTAGACCCTTTATATAATCAATACTCCTTGTGGATGAAGATTACCTATTCACACACAAAAAACTTTAATCCAAAACTTACCAACTGCCAGAACTGCAGGGATAGAGATAGAACAGATGGAGCAGACATTGAGGGAATATCCAACCAATGCTGGACCCAACCCTAACACTCACCCCACGGAAGAAAGTCAACCTCTATCACTATTAATGATACTCTGATATGCTTGCAGATATGAGCTTACCATCTCTCTTTACAATGTTCAAACTGCTCCACTTTTCTTTCTCTTCCGTCTGTCCATCACATACCTGCACATTGTGATGGCTCCCACTGCAGACTGGCCACAGGGCTGGTTGGCTCCTGAGTGACATTGTCACTCCACTCTGTGTGGTAGAGACAAGTATGTGTCTAAGGCCTGTTTGTGCTGCACAATGGAAGGTAGGTTTCTGGGAGGTGTGAAAGTCCATAGGTCTCTGTCTGTTCCTTCTCCTTCATGCGTCTATGGCTCACCTGTACCCAGATAGAGAGTAGGTCTGAGAGCGCCTTTCCTCACACTCTCTGCATGGTTTGGCAGAAGGCAGATAGCTGTCTGCCATACTCCTCCCATACTGCACTGCCTGGATTCAATTTGATTTGATTTTTATGATTCCTAAGCATATAAAACAACTATGAACAAAAGACTGCCACCTGTTCTGCTCCTGAAAGATATCAGAACAAGACCACCACCAAGATGCATCTTTGCCCAATGCCAGGGGAGTTAATTTGCTGAACTTTTATCAACAAGTAATCTATCTAGAATAATCTTTGCTTTTTACCAAGAAATTTGATAAGTTAAATACTGTCTCTGCAATATCTCTGGAGATCGCTGTGTCCAAAGTAAATAGACCCAGTGAACAACCTGCTTTGTCACATGTGTCTTTGTGAAAGCGCCAGCTGAACAGCATATTGTTCCACAAAGAGATCATGTATCTTACAATTTATTTTTCTTTACACTTCACCTTCATGAACTTGCACTTTTATATCCAGTCCTCAAAAATGTTAGCAAATGATCTTCACCTTAGACTTTGTTTTCTAGAGAATTTCAGGTCAGACAACGCCTAAAGCCTGTATCATTGGAACATCAATATTTACAACATTCATATATATTATATGTTATTTAATGTCCCCCAGACATGACAAAAAAAAGGCACACATGAAAGTTCAACATTATATTTGCCTGAACAAAAACAACAAAATGACAATGCCAGTTGATATGTCAAGAAGGACCACATTTAGTTTTAGTTACAGGTGATCTGTATACTGAGTGACAAGGGAGAGAGAGGGAGAGGAAAGAAGGCAGGGAGGAAATGGGTAGAGACACACATGGAGAGAGAGAGAACTTAAGTTTTCTTTAGGGGCAAACTTCTGCAAGAGGTTGCTCAATCCTAAATGTTTAATCTTAGACACGTGAACACATGAACAGTGTTAAATGAACTCAATAGTGTGTGTGTGTGTGTGTGTGTGTGTGTGTGTGTGTGTAAGACAATAAATAACTTTTAAAAAGATTATGAATTTGGGAGGGAGAATGGAGAACACAGCAGGATTTAGAGGAAGAAGGAGAGATATGACACTTGACTGTCCTATTATATCATAAAATCTAGGAATTTCATGTAGGTTACTTGCTCTGTTATGAGCTACAATACTTAGTAACTCCTGTGATTATGGTAAAATAATTAAGAAAATTGAAAAATTATTTATGTAGGGAAAATTTAATATATTCCTGCACTCTCAAGACTCCCAAGGATGAGGCTTGAACTTAATCCATTTTTTAAACAAATAAATAAATATTTCATAGATATATAAACCAATAAAGAGAAACAAAACTTTCAAATTCATAATTGAACAATGAAGTTGTTTCTGAATTATTTTTTTCTTTCAAATATTATTTATTTATTTATTTAAATCTCAATCTTATTCACTACTCCTCTCCTCCCAGTCCCCATCTTTCTCCTACCCATTTCCTTTACCCTACAGAAGAGGAGAGTCCCCAATTAGCCCACCGCAGCACATCCTGTCCCCTCAGGAATGAGCACTTTCCCCATCACAGTGCCCTGGCAAGGCCCCCCACCAGGAAGCAGTGATCTAAAGCATGCTACTGAATCTATATTAGAAACACCCCCCCCAACTCTTCCTCTCCAGGAGACCCTCATGAAGATCAATCTGTCCATTGGGTACCTATGTTTGGGGTCCTATGTCCAGTGAATGTTTGGTCATTGGTTGCTGCTTTAGTCTCTGCAAGCCTGCCTGGGCCAAGGTTAGTTGACACTGTTAATCTTATGGAGCACCTGTCCCCTCCTGGTCCTTATATCCTTCCTCCAACGATTCCACAAATATTCCTACAATCTGTTCCTTGTTTGGCTGTGGGTCTCAGCTTCTCCGTTGCCAGGTGGAGCATCACAGAAGACAGTCATGCTAGGTTGCCATCTGCAAAAGACATAGCAGAATGCCATTAATATTGTCAGAGAGTGGCTCTCTCCCATGGGGTGCTTTAAAGCTCTGGCCAGCCATCGGTTGGGCTTTTTCTCAATCTCTGTTCTATCTTTAACCCTGCATGTCTTGTTGGCAGGAAAATTTTGGATTGAAGTGTTTTGTGGGTGAGTTGTTCATCTCCCTCCACAAGGAGGTCTCTCTGGTTAAAGAGTGCTCTCTTCAGTCTCCATGATCCCTGCTGCTAGGGGCCTCAGCTAGATTCACCTCCATATCCTCACAGGAGCCTCCCCTGTTGTAGGCCTCCAGCTTGTCTCAGAGATGCCTGTGAAGGCCTGTGAACCCTAATATGTTAATAATACTTTATGGCTAAAATCTGCTTGTGAGTACATACCATGTCTGTCTTTCTAGGTAAGGGTTACCTCACTCAGGAAAATCATTTCTGGTTCCATCATTTGCCTCAAAATTGTTTTTAATAGCTGAGTAATATTTGATTATGTTAATATACCATAGTTTCTTTATCCACTTTAGTTGACGGATATCTGATTTGTTTTCTGTTTCTGACTATTACGAATAAAGCTGCTATGAATATAGTTGAGCAATAGTTCTTGTTGTATGGTCAATCATCTATTAGGTATATGCCCAAAAGAAGAAAAGCTAGGTTTTGAGGTAGATGTATTCCCAGTTTTATGAAAAAGGACTAGATTGATTTCCAAAGTGGTTGCATAAAGTTTGCACTCCTTGCAGCAAAGATGGAGCGTTCCCCTTTATTTGCAACCTTGCCAACATGTTCTGTCCCTTGAGTTTTTGATCTTAGCCTTTCTAACTGGTGTAATATGGAATCCCAGAGTAATTTTGATTGCCCTGATGACAATTAACATTGAATACTTCTTTAAGTACTTCTCAGACCATTCGAGACTCCTCTGTTGAGAATCCTGTTTATCTCTCTACCTCATTTTTAATTTGATTATTTTGTTTGTTGGTGTTTAATTTCTTGAGGTCTTTATATATATATATATATATTTGAATTAGTCCCTTGACAGATGTCAGAGTAGTAAAGCTATTTTCCCAGTCTGTAGGTGCCATTTTGTCTGTTGACATTGTCATTTGCCTTACAGAAAAATTTCAGTTTCACGAAATTTTATTTATGGTAGATCTTACAGCCTGAGCTGTTGGCATTCTGTTAAAGAAATTGTCTTCTGTGCCAGTGAGTACAAAGTTGATTCCCAATTTCTTTTCTAACAGATTTTAGGTATCTGGATTTATATTGAGGTCTTTGATCAACTTATCTATTTGAGTACTTCTACATGTAAACATCCAAATAGACTAGCATGATTTGTTGAAGATGATTTATTTTTTCCATTGTATAATTTTGGTTTCTTTTTCAAAAATCAAGTGCCCATAAAAGTGTTAGTTTATGTCTGGGTGTTCAATTTGATTCCATTAATCAACCATTCTGTTTCCATACAGTACCATGCAGTTTTTATTGCCATTATTCTGCAGTGTATCCCTTGAAGTTAGTGATGGAGATACCTCTCAAAGTTCTTTTATTGTATAGGATTGTTTTAGCTGGTCTGTTGTTTTTGTTTGTTTGTTTGTTTGTTTGTTTTTGTTTTTTCAGAGACAAGAATTTCCTGTCATATAAGTCTTTCACTTGTTTGGTTAAAGTTACACCGATATACTTCATATTGTGAAGAATGTGGTTTCACTAATTTGTTTCTTAGATTGTAATTTGCTACTGATTTTTTTTTTTAGTTAATTTTGTATCCAGCTGCTTTGCTGAAGGTAGTTATCAGAGGTAAGTGTTTTCTAGTAGAATTTAGGGGGTCACTTATGTATAGGATAATATCATCTGTGAGTAGGGATACTTTGACTTCTTCCTTTCCAATTTGTTTCTTTTTGAGCTCCTTTAATTGTGTTATTCCTTTATGTAGCTCTTCAACTACTGAAGAGGAATGGAAAGAGCGGGCAGCCTTGTCTTGTCCCTGAATTTGCTGGAATTACTTTGAGTTTCTCTTTATTTAATTTGATGTTGTCTATTGACTTGCTGTATATTGCTTTGTTAGGTTTAGGTATGGACCTTGTATCCCTGATCTGTCCAAGATGTTTACCATGAAAGAGTTTTAGATTTTGTGAAGAGGTTTTTCAGCATTTAATGAGATTATCTTTTTTTGTTTTTTCAGTTTGTTTACATGGTGAATTATATTGATGAATTTTCATATGTTGAACCATCCCTGCATCCATGGGGTGAAGCATACTTGATAGTGGTAGATGATGTGTTTGATGTCTTCTTGGATTTGGTATGCAAGTATTTTATTACATATTTTTGTGTCAATGTTCATGAGGAAAATTTGTCTAAAATTCTCTTTCTTTGTGCAGTTTAGTTATAGGGGTGAATGCGGCTTCATATAATATGTTCTGTGATTTTTCTTAATGTTCTATTTTGTGGAATATTTTGAGAAGTATTGGTATTAGCTCTTCTTTGAAAGTCTGGTAGAGTTTTGATTTTAAAACCACCTGGACCTGGGCTTTTTTTTTTGTCTCAAGACTTTTGATGATTGATTCTATTTTTTAGGGGTATATCACTGTTTGAACTGTTTACCTGATATTGATTTAAATTTTATAAGTGATATCTATCAAGAAAATTGCCCATTTCTTTTTGATTTTCCAAATTTGTAGAATATAGGCTTTTGAAGTAAGATCTAATGATTGGATTTCCTCAGGGTCTCTTTTTTATGCTTCTCTTTTCATTTCTAATTTTGTTAATTTGTATACTGTAACTCTTCCTGATAGGTTGACTAGGAATTTGTTTATCTTGTTATTTTTTTCAAGAAAACTGCTCTTGTATTCTTTGAATTTTTGTATTGTTCTTTTGTTTCTGCTTTATTGATTTCAGCCTTGAATTTGATTATTTCCCTCCTTCTACTCCTCTTGGATGTGTTTGCTTCTTTTTGTTCTAGAGCTTTTAGGTGTGTTTTTAAGTTGCTAGTTAAAGAACTCTTCAGTTTCTCTATGAAGGCACTTAGTATTATGCATTTTCTATTTAGCATTGTTTTATTGCATCTGATGTTTGGGTATGTTATCTCTTCATTTTCTTTTAATTCTAGAAGGTCTTTTTCACTGACCCAGTGGTCAGTTTGTAGATAGTTGTTCAGTTTCCATGAGTTTCTAGGCTTTCTCCTTTTGAAGACCAGCTTCAACAATTGGTGAGCAACATGGTGGTATGATAAGAGAAAAGAGGTTATTTCACTTTTCTTGTAGCTGCTGAAGTTTGCTTTGTTACCAAGTATATGATCATTTTTTTTTGAGAAGGTTCTGTGATGTGCATACAAGAAGGTATATTCTTTTGTGTTTTGGTGAAATGATCTGCAGATATCTGTTAGGTCCATTTGATTCATGATGTCTGTCAGTTTCTTTATTTTTCTGTTTAGTGTCAGTCTCAATGATGTGTCCATTGGTGAGATTTGGTTGTTGAAGTCTCTCACTATTAATGTGTGAGGTTCTATATGTGATTTAAGGTTTAGTAATATTTCTTTTAGTAATGTGGGTGCCCTTGAATTTGGGGCTTAGATGTTCAGAATTAAGAAGTAACCTTGGTAGATTTTTCCTTTGATGCGTATGAAGTGTTCTTCCCCATTTCATTTGATTAACTTTGGTTGAAAGTCTATTTTATTAGATACTAGAATGGCTTCTTCTACTTGTTTCTTGGGTTTGTTTGCATGGAAAACCTTTTTCTAGCCCTTTACTCAGAGATAATGTCTACATTGCATGTGTTTTTTTTTTTTTTTTTTTTGTATGCAGTGGATTGATGGATCCTGTTTTCACATCCATTCCTTTAGCCTGTGTTTTTTAAATTGAGGAATTGAGTCTTTTGATGTTGAGAGATATTAATGACCAGTGATTGTTAATTTGTTAATTCCTTTTTGTTGTTGTTGGTGACGGTAGAGTGTATGTAGTGTGTGTGTGTGTGTGTGTGTGTGTGTGTGTGTGTGTGTGTATTCTTGTGCATTTGTGTTTCCCTTCTTTTGGTTTTGGTGAAATGGAATTATTTTTTCCTGTGTTTTTTTTTTTTTTTTTTTTGTTTTTTTCTGGGTTTAGTTAACGTCCTTGGATTGGTGTTTTCCTTCTGGATTTGTTGATAAATATTGTTTCAATATGTTTTTGTCATGGAATATCTTGTTTTCTCCATCTATGCTGATTAAATGTTTTGTTGGGTATGGCAGTCACAGCTGACATCTCTGGTCTCTTAGTGTTTGTAAGTTATCTGCTGAGGTCCTTCTGGTTTTTAGAGTCTCTGTTAAGAAGTCAGATAAAATTCGGATAGGTCTGTCTTTATATGCGACTTGGTCTATTCCCTTGAAGCTTTTAATATTCTTTCTTTGTTCTGTCCATTTAGTGTTTTGACTATAATATGGAAGGAGGATTTTCTTTTCTGGTGCAACCTATTACATGTTCTTTAAGCTTCTTGTATGTTCATAGGCATCTCTTTAGGTTGGGGAAGTTTTATTCCATAATTTTGTTGAAACTATTTTCTGGGCCTTGGAGTTTGGAGTCTTCTATTCCCACTATTCTTAGGTTTGGTCTTTTTATAATGTCCCAGATTTCTTGTATGTTTTGTGTCAGGAACTTTTTTGGATTTAACATTTTCTTTCACTTATGTATCATTTTTTCAATCATATTTTCTACACCTGAGATTCTCTCTTCTATCTCTTATATTTTGTTGGAGATGCTTGTGTCTGTAGTTCTTGCTCTGTTCCCTAAGTTTTCCATCTATAGGATTGCTTCAGATTGGGTTTTCTTTATTGCTTCTATATCTGTTTCCAGGTCTTGAACAGCTTTATTCATTTCCTTCTCTCATTTAATTGTATTTTCCTGTATTTCTTTAAGGGATTTTTTGAATTCCTTCACTTTTTTCTTTTTCATTTCTCTCACCCAACTTTATTTCTTAAAGGTTTCACAAACTTCCAAAAAAGCACCAGTATCTGGAGACCAAGTGTTCCAACACATGGAACTGGTGGGAACATTCCACATTCAATCCATAATTCCTTTTGACCCACAAAAAGCATTATTGCCATCTCAATGCAAAAATGCTTCAAAAGCCCAAATGGCCCAAAACAACCTGTTTAATGATGAGATTCTGTAAATAAGATGTAAAGGACAAAATGGTACATATTTCAAATCTGCAATGTTGTACAGAATCCCATTCCAAAACATGAATGTGACCAAATCAAGGAAAGATTGAAACAGAGATCAAAGCCCAGCAGGGAAAACAACAACAAACTGTACATAGCGCTCATTTAGACTCTAAACAGCTTGTACAACTGTATTAGCCTCTCCCTGCTACCTACCAGCTACAACTACATCAAAGCCAGCCCAAATGGTCCAGAGTATATCTTGAGCTGGCAGTTGAACCTGGGGGTCATTATTAACATTAACGTTGGCAAGAGTTATGGAAGCACCAAGGCTTACAGCAAGGTAATAGAAAGCTGCTGTGGATACTACTCAAGGTGTAGCAGGGACAGTTTTCCTACGTTGAGCTTCTGAATGAAGAAGGAAGCTGAAATTGAAATCTATCAGTAACTTACAATAGAGACCCCAGGAGACTGGAAATGTCAGAAACATGCGGTGTCTTACAAGGAAAGCTAAAGAAACCAAGTGTACCTTAACTTTTTTATTGTATTTTCTGTATTATTTCGTGGGATTTATTGTCCTCTTTCAAGGCCTCTATCATTTCATATTAGATTTAAGATCGTTTTCTTTTCTTTTCTTTCTTTTTTTTTTTTTTTACACTTCAGGTGTGTTAGGGTATCCATGGCTTGGTAAAGTAGGATAGTTGCGTTCTGGTGGTGCCAAATGGCCCTGGGTGTAGTTGCTTGTATTCTTAAGCTGACCTCTAGATATCTGGTCCCTGGTGTTAACAAGCCTGGTAATGCCTGATGGTAGTAGGCCTCTAGGATTGTGAGTGAAGCTGCTTGCCATTGATGGTAGCAGTCTTCTGCTTTTCCTGGGCGGCATCAGGTCCCTGGAGATACAGTGTGAACTGAGAGTTTCTGATGGCTGCCAGTGTCTTGGATTTCCGGTGGAGATGTGGCCCCAGAAAAACCGTAGTGTGCAGGAAACTGTTGATCCTAGATGGTTGCCAATCTCTGTTGCTCCCCGATGGCTATACAGCTCCTCCCTATTGGCTCCAGGCTTGCTGTACTCTGATGGTTGCTGATCTCCAGGATTACAAGTGGAGATGGCACCTGGGTAATGGAGCTTACTTGGGAGTTGGAGGCTTGAGATTGGGTACAGATGGCCCAGGGCAGAGCATACATCTGCTGGTGGGCTCTGCTATTCCCTAGTGGTATCTGGTCACTGGAACTGTAGATGGGGATGAGGTATCAGGAAATGCAAGGCACCAGGGACCTGAAACATGGAGTACACTGGGAAGTTGGAACTCAGAGGGCCTGGGGCAGCAAATTTTTTCTTAATGTAACTATTCAGAGAAAGATATAACAGTACCCACACAAACAAAATTTTAAATGTCTTGAAAGAAAAAGTGAATTATTTTCTATGTAAGTGTACAACATACATCTAGCACTTGAAGTTGCTTTTTTTTTTTTTTTTGGTCTAATTAATAATTAAATGACTCCTTTGTGCTTATCTCTCCATTTGTATAGTGCAATGGTTCACAGTGAAAATGAACAAAGGGAAACTAGTTTTTTTACTGAACGTTTTAGTACATGTCTATCTCATGCTCTGTGGAAAGCAATAGCCATGCATATTTTCAGGATTATATGCTTGCTTCCATAAATATTTAAGAATGTGCTACTATGAGGATATTTTTATAATCTTCACTGCGTGTATATTTCCAGGTATCCCAGACTTCCAGCTGTGACTATAATAATTCCCAGCTCCCAGCAGGTAAAACTCTAATTTCATGTCAACAGTGTAACAAAAACTCATCTGTCATATACAGGGCACAATCTTCAATGCATGTTGAATAACATTTTTCTGAGCAGAATATGTCATTTTATGAAATTTGTTAAACCTTTAAACTTCTTTATTAAAATATATACATAGCTGTACACAGAAGTGTTGTGTCTTTGGAGGGCAAAGAGAGGCCTAGGTCACCTGGAACTAGAGTTACAGACAGTTGTGAACTCTCTAATATGAGTTCTGCTAATTGAATTGGGGCCTCTGAACAAGCAGTGAATTGATGTTTATGGGTGCATCATCTCTCCAAATCTTCCCACCTTTTTTTTGTATATGCCATAGCTTTAGCTCTTAAGATTCACGAGTTGCATTTTATATTCACAAAATATCTACTTAAAAGTGTTGTAATCCTGGACTAAAATTTACTGTAGAAGGATAGAAGGCCGAAGAATTTTGTAGAGGTGGATGTGCTGTTTTAAAGAGTGTGACTGCCTAGATTTCACATTTGCTCTTTGTTTTCAGCTTGCTCTATATAATAGCCTATACAATAATTATTTTAGATAGTAGTTTATATATTAACATATTAATATGCTATCAACATATTAATATATATTTAAAATACTAATAACATCTATGCAATATGAACTACAATTTATATAAATTTGTTAATATTTTCATAAAATCCTTTCAGTGATTGTTGAAACAAATATATATACATTTGTAGGTATGAATGACTGAATTTTTAAAATGCATGTCAAGTGTATCTGAACATGATCTCTAATCAAAAGGTTTTGGCTAAGAAATCTGTACTCAAGGAAAGACTCAGCTATAGTGGACTAGTAAGTAAACAGAGAGAGTGAAAAATCTCAAAGTCACCTGTACTTGTTAAACAAATAAGAATCACAGTACTGATAGGGGAGATCCTCCTCTCCTTCTTTCTGATCTTAATCTATCGGTTCTCATAAGAAGTGGCTGCAATATCAGGGTTCTAGATTATCTCCATGAATAGTCCTTGGTTGGAGTATGAGTCTCCGGGAAGTTCCCTGTGTTCAAATTTTCTTGTTCTGTTGCTCTCCTTGTGGAGTTCCTGTCCTCTCCAGCTCTTACTATTTCCCACTTCTTACATAAAATTCCATTCACTCTGCCCGACAGTTGGCCATCAGACTCAGCATCTGCTTTGACAGTCTATACTGCAGAAGCTTTCAGAGGCCCTCTGTGGCAGGTTCCTAGGTTGTTTCCTGTTTTCTTCTTCTTCTGATGTCCATCCTCTTTGCCTTTCAGGATGGGGATTGAATATTTTAGTTAGGGTCCTCTCTTTTGCTTAGTTTGTTTAGATGTACAGATTTTAGTGGGTTTATTCTATGTTGTATGTTTATGTGAGTGAGTATATACCGTGTGTGTCTTTTTGCTTCTGGGACAACTCACTCAGGATGATCCTTTCCAGGTCCCACCATTTACCTACAAGTTTCATGATTTCCTTATTTTTCATTGCTGAGTAATACTCCATTGTACAGATGTACCACAGTTTCTGCATCCATTTTTTAGTTGAGGGGCATCTGGGCTGTTTCCAGCTTCTGGCTATTACAAATAAAGCTGCTACAAACATGGTTGAGCAAATGTCCTTTTTGTGTACTTGAGCCTCTTTTGGATATATGCCTAGGAGTGGTGTGGCTGGATCTTGAGGAAGCACTATCATTCATAGTTTCAGTTTGGCACTCTCCAATAGGATAGGTCTTTGATTTGACCAAGCATTGGTTGGATATTCCCTCAGCTGCTGCATTATCTGCATTAGGACAGTAGTGGAGAGCTAGTTACATCTTGTCTACAAGCAGCAACAGAAAGAATGTTTGTGATTGTGCAACCTCAGTGACACATCCTTCAATAAATCCACACCTACTAATCCTTTCTAAAGGAGTTTCACCAACTGGGGAACAAACATCCAAACATTTGAGTTCATAGGGGCCCATTCTTATTTACCTGTTGTCAGCATTTCTTTTTTAATATGTTAACATCAGAGCAATTAGTATACATATTTATGGAGCACAACATTCACATTCATCTGTGGGGAAACACTTCTGAGATGCTGTAAGTACCTCATTTTCAATATACAGTGTTTTTTCCCCTTTACCTAATTCTGACGAGTTTTGCTTGCAACAATTAAAACTGAGCCATTGGCATCAGCCTATATTATTTGCCTATCCTTCTTTGGGTATTTTTGAGGCCTCCTGAGCTTTCTTCTATTCACATTAGTGTCTATTAACATTGTCATTGTTCAGCTTAAGCATAGGCAGCTATCTTGATGACACAGTTTTTGGTGCAGTTTCTGACATTCCTAGTAGGTATAATCTCACAGCAAACTCCATGTCCTCCTCTCACTCTTAGAATCTTTTCACTCCTTTTTCCTCCACAATGATCCCTAAGCCTTAGTTGCAGGAATGGTGAGAGATAGATAGATAGATAGATAGATAGATAGATAGATAGATAGATAGATAATAGATAGATACATACATCAATTGGGACTAGGCACCACAATTCTAAATTTTGATTGGTTGTGGTTTTCAGTGATGATTTCAATCTGTTTCAAAGAAAATTTTCATTGATGTGGAAAGAGGAAAACACTTAGATTAAATTTCTTAAAAGTCTATCAGGTAATTTGATGGGAATTTCATTGAATCTGTAGATAGCTTTTGGTAAAATGGCCATTTTTACTATGTTAATCCTGCCAAGCCATGAGCATGGGAGATCTTTCCATCTTCTGATATCTTCTTCTAATTATTTCTTCAGAGACTAGATTTTTTTTTCATACAAGTCTTTGACTTCCTTGGTTAGGGTCACTCCAAGGTACTTTATACCATTTGTGTCTATTGTGAAGGGTGTTGTTTCCCTAATTTCTTTCTCAGATCTTTTGTCTTTTATATACAGGAAGGCTACTGATTTTTTTGAGTTAATTTTGTATCCAGCCACTTTGCTGAAGGTGTTTATCACCAGTAGGAGTTCCTTGGTAGAGTTTTTGGAGTCACTCAGGTATACTATCACATCATCTGCAAATAGTAATACTTTGACTTCTTGCTTTCCTATTTGTATCACCTTGTTCTCCTTTAATTGTCTAATTGCTCTAGCAAAACTTCATCAAAAGTTTCCCATCCAAAAAAAAAAAGAAAAGAAAAGAAAAAAAGAAACAAACAAAAAAACAGGACCACATGGTTTCAGTGCAGAATTTTTTTTTTCTCTGAGGGGGTGCAGCCTTACCAGGACACAGAAGACAATGCAGCCAGTCTTGATGATACCTGATTGACTAGGCTCAGAGGGAAGAGGAGGAGGACCTCCCTTGATTGCTTGATTTTAGAAGTTGGGAAGATGCTTAATATAATGTTCATGATGAAAGCTGAAGAGGAAAGTAGAAAACCAAAAATAAATAAATAAATAAATAAATAAAATAAAAAAGACAAAAACAATGATCAAACAAGGAAAAACAAACAAACAAACAAAAAAAAACAAAAACAAAAACAAAAAACTACCAGATAAAGTAGGCCGTCAAATAAAATTAGATGGGATGCTATTGGACCTTAGAGTTGAGATAGTTGTTAGATTACCAAAATTCCTCTTCAGAATTATAGAAGTAGTGACCAGTAGTTGAGTAGAGACAGCTGTGGCTGGAGGAAATGTAGAGAATAGCTGCAGGAAATGTAGAGAAATAGAGGTATAGTTATCATGAATATTCATCAATGCTAAAGTGGTTTTTATTTTTGGTTAAAAAGAAAGAATAGACATTTATTTGTTTACAGTATTAAATATATTTTAAATTATATTTTGTATATTTTTCCTTTTACTACTTTTCTCAAGTTAACTGGCAGTACGTGCTTAGCAATGAAACATGATAGGAGTATACAAATAATATTAACTAACTTAATGTTTATCAGTAATTTTGTAGTCTCTTAAGTTTGTGAGTACTTAGAAATTTCTTTTTTGTTTTTTATCTTTATTTTACAATTTATTCATTATATATACTGATTTAATCTCCCTCCATCAATTCCTCCCTCCTTATTTTCCCATCCCCTTACCCTAAGAGGGGAAGTTTTCTTCCTCTGCCATCTGTCCTTAGCTTCACAAGTCTCATCAGGACTGCCTGGATCCTCTTCCTCTGTGTTCTGGCAAGGCTGCATGGCCAGGGGCAAGTGATAAAGAGCAGGCAAGTGAGTTCATGACAGAAACAGCCCCAGCTCTCCTTATTTTGAGACCCACATGGAGACTGAGCTGCCAATAGGCTGCATCTGAGCAGGAGGTCTGAGGAGAGAAGGTGAGATACAGTGGTTTTTCAGTGATCCAGCTGATTCAAAGTCACACAAGTTCCTGTAAAGCTTCTCTTAGTGAACTCTCTGCTTCACCATGAATAATTTATTTGATTTGTTGTGGATGTGCTATCTAGGATAAAAAAATTTGTTCAAATTGTGCCCTGGTAAAAATCACTCAATCTATATACCTTAAATTCACCGCAGGCCATATTAAAAACTTTCTATGAGGTTTGAGCCGTATTCTAGAACATACAATTTTTTTTTCCTACAATTATGCTGTAATTGCAAGTCTGTCTCCATCTGAATTATTTGCAGTCATTTCTGATCACAAACCTAGTAAAAGGGTTTGGATGCATGTACCAGCATTTGAAAGCCACAAAGAATGCCAGAAAGCATTGCTGACTCTGCTTGATCTTTATGCATCTCTGAAAAGATGAAAACAATGACACAAGACAAGCAGTGCTCCCTCTGGGCACATCTACATGTAAAGTTCATATGAGGCTGAATGAAATTCATCAGGAAAATCCCTCAGTGTTCTGGAGTAATGATGTAAATATCATTATCTGAGCAGTGAGGGTCAAAGCGCTGCCTGAGGTTCAGATTGTAAGGGATCATGCAATGGCTGGGTCATAGATGGGGCAAGGTCCTCAGAGTTTCTCTATTAGTACAAAGAATACAGAGTGAAGCAAGACCCCTACGTTTGTTTGTTTGTTTGATGTTGGTTTTTCATTTTCAGTTCTTTTCTTTTGGCATTAATGTAAGAGGTAGCTTTTTTTTAGTTCTATGAGTTTTCCTTTTAGGGAAATCATTGTCAGATTAGAACTTTCTCACATTTTCTCCATATTTACTGCTTATTACTTACCTTAACTTTTGATTTCTTTAAAGTCCATGATTGAATAATCGATGTACTGGCTGGCATTACTGATTGTTTAGCAAGGTGAGAAATTGATGTTAATTCTTGTAAGCACTACCTATTGACAAGTGGCCCCTTTAAGCACTTTATCAAATCACATCAAATCAGTTTCATACTACAATTAGTTTGGTCCTTAGTTTAAATCATAATTGAAGATTAATGTCAATAAGTTATATTGATTTTTATATATTTCTTTACTTATTAAGATAATGTATTTTGTAGTAATTTTTTTCACATTTAATAATACTGTAATTCGAGTAGAGGGAGAATTATTCTTCTCCATCAATGAGACTTTTTATAGTTTAACCAATCCCAAGTGGTCAGGTATAAGCTTATATACATAGTTATAATACTAAATGGACTCGGTAAGTTATTTATATATCCTCTGTGCATATATGTGTGTCATGTATATATATATATATATATATATATATATATATATACATATATATATATGTGTATATATATAGTCATTTATAAATATATATTTATTTATTTATTTATATATGACAATAATTAAAGAAGTAATGAAATTGAGAGACTAGATCTTGAGAAGAGAATAGTTGGGTCTGAAGATCAGGTGGCAATGATGTAAATACAGTACTTGATTCTCCAAATTTGAAAAAATAAATGTAAAATATTAATAATCCTACAGTGCTACACTAAACTAAGGCTCTGTTATTATTGACTCTTTTTTTTCTGTTAAAATTCACAGTATTTATTTTATTTTCATCTACATTACAAAATAAACATTTATTTTTCTTCTCCATTACAGAATGTGTTGATTTATATTCTTAGATCAAAGGAATCTTCCCACCACTTAGAGAATAATGACTTTTGTCAAATCCACATATGACACACAGGAACTATATGACTAAACAACATAATATTACTGCCTTGCTAATAGTGTACCCACTGCAATATAGTGCCAAATTGAATCATCCTTCTCCACTCAGTTGACATGTTTCCTTTGGTGGCCACAAGGTAGGCATGCCATTCAGTCACCTCCCTGAATACATGCTAGGGTGTTTCCCTTCATCCAGGGCAGAAGAAATAAGATGGTAAAACCCTTCCTCTCCTGATTTTCCTAACCTTCCATGGTTCGGTTTCAACTTTTCCTCTGTCAATAAACCATTTCTGGACAGGTTTTTTGTTGTTCTTGTTCAAAGTCCACTCCTGTATACACACTTTTGCTCTTTGGAGTGCCAATTGTTTTATCAACATCAAGCCATTTTCTGTTTGCATTCTGCTATTCCACAGTACTGTAAGGGATTACTGCTGGCGCTCAGTAGGCTGGGTTAACAAACTCCATCTCCCAGGGAATTTGGAGTCTTTTGTCTTGGATGTTAAAGAAGAATGAGAGGGTTTTCACATTAATTGGAAAGGGTGTAAAAGTCACTCATCATTGATGGTCTTCCAGTTTCACATAACAATTATTTAAATGAAAATAGACTTTCTGGGATAAAAGTGAAACCTTGTCAATTAGATGATATTCAAACACTGAATTAAATAAAGAAATGTATAATGTTTAAAACAATTAGGACAATTACAGGTTAATGCTCTTTTCAATGTTTTTTAAATTATAATATTTTATTTTCATTTTTATTAATTACAGTTTATTTCCTTTGTAGCCCACCTGTAGCTCTCTCCTTCACACCCTCCCAATCCTACTCTCCCTCCTTTTACTTCACCCATGCCCCTCTCCCATTCCCCTGATAGAGGAGGTCCTCCTCCTCTTCCATCTGATCCTAGTCTATCAGGTCTCATCAGCAGTATAGTATGAAAAATTTAGTTTTTTTTTTTTTCTAAAATAACACATTGGAATACAAAAGAAAAATCTTAAAAAGGGCTTACTAAAGACACAGTGCCCTAGAAAATAGATTCTTTCTTATTTATGGAATGATCACTCTAAATATAATGCTCTTCAAACATTTGTGAAAAAAAATATATATTCATGAATATATATGTGTGCATACATGTATGTATATGCATGTATTCCTATAATTTGCATTTATATAATGGTCTGTTTACGTATGTGTGTATATATGTGTGTGTGTTTGAATGTGCACGTGTGAAGGTGTGTTGGAGATATGTCTTGCTCAAGTGGTTTTCATGTACAAATTTATCAAAATATTATGCTGTATTAGACACTTCATGTATTCTTATCTTACAGGAAAAAATTAAAAAAAAAGATGAACAGGAACATCAAACAATTTACCACTTGTGCTAAGAATAGCGAAGGTGGGACTTGAACTCAGGTTATTTTAAGAATCTTGGCTTTGATTGCATTAAAGTTTAATTGGTATGTTTTCCTTTTCAGGTTGGAATTACTTTTAAATATGACATCTGGAAGTGGGTTACATTGGGTTGTACATATTCTATCACAGCAGACAATGGAGAATTATTAGGAGACAGAGGTAATTTTCATTGACATTCATCAAAAATGCATGGGCTTCAGTATAGAGAACAGAGGAAACACAAGTGTAATGATTTAGGAGTGCTTCCTGTATTTAATACATATTTTAAACTAGAGCATTGATTTGAAGTAAGCTGACGTGGTAAGGAGATTATGGAAATTGAAGCTGCATAATCGTACACTTCCTGAAGTTTCATCAATTTGCCTGGAGAATATTGATAAATATACAACACAGCGATTAATAAAAGGAAACAGGTTAATACAGTTGAATACATTAATGAAGAAACAATCAGTGCCTGTTACAAATTCATTTGTTCTGCCTTAATATTAATTCCTAAAAAATAGCCTTTAAAGTTGTGAATACATTGATAACAAGTTTAATAAAAATGTGTTTGACAGCCATATTTTAAAAATTAGTTGATAAATGTTTCCTTTAAGAAATTCATGGTGAGTTTAAATTTGAAAGGAATTCAATTTTAGAGTAAAGAATTTTTAGAAACAAATAAGTAATCAGAACTGTGGCAAATTAATTTTTAAAATCATAAACTGAGGATTAGAGTAGGGTGATTAGGCAGCAGGTAATATCAAGCTATGTATTCTGGAGGCAAAGAGTAACCCATCTCAAGTTGGAGTGGTTATTACATATAAGAAAACTCTCAGCAATGAGGTAAAAAGTAATTTTAAAAAACAGCTATGAGGACAACAACTTGTTCCAAATTTTTATATGATATCCGATCAATGATACTTCAATAATGCTTCATCCTGCTGCAGGGCACTTTCTCAACCATCTTCATTGCTGCTTTATTCATAATAGCCAGAAGAAACACCCAGAATGTCTGTCAAAGATGATTGGGAAAATAAAACAAAGTAAATTTATATAATAGAAAATGCCTATCCATGAATGAATAGATGAAGTAAATGAGGTATATTTACATAATGGAATATAACTCAGATCCTTTAAATAATGAAATCATAAAATTTTCAGTATATGGATGGAGTTAGAAAAAAAATATTCTGAGTAAACTAGCCCTTAACAACAAAGATAGATATGGTATGTATTTGTTTTTATGTCATTTTTTGCTATTATATCTTTGAAGAGCAAGCTTTAATTTGTAAACACAGAGGTATAAAGTAAATTTACTGTGATTATGATGGATCATCCCAGGATGGGTAAATAGAATGAATAGTCCTGATGGAAGAGAGATGAGGGAAGAAATAGTAGTATCAAATGGGATGAGAGAGGACAGAGTAAGGCAAGGGCAAGGAAAGAATGGCTAAATTAAGGTCACCTTGAAGGGTTTTGTAGAAACCTAATGCAGTAAAGTTCGTGTGTATGTGTGTGTGTGTGCATGTGTGTGACAGTCTAAAAGAAATTGCCAAATAACTGTGGAACAAAATCAGCACTCAGTCATCCCTGATCACCAAAAGAAGCTTTTTGTGCTATAAATGAGACCAAATGATTTAAAAAAAAAAATCAGTGGCTATTATTTTAAAGTAGAAAGCCTTAATGAAGGCTAGCTAGGTGGAGACATGTCCAGTAATGCCCTGCGTTCTTTTCCTGTCTGATAGACATAAAGTTGATAGGAAACTGACCCATCCCCCTAGGGAGGGACACCAGATCATTGATGGTTTGGGGGCCTTCCTATAGCAAATCAATTCAAAATGCAACATCCTTTTGCCTTTCGACCAATAGATGCTTGCCAGGCAGGAATCGCCCCTATTTGGGCATGCTGGGAGGGACTGGAATCTTTAGATCACCCAACTAACCTGAGCATGAGGCTCTTGGCTCTCACCACTTTGGTGGTGAGGGTGTGAGCCCAAGCTGCAGCTTGTAATAATTTGTAATTTAAAAAAACCTCATGTATTTACAGCGGAGTCTATTTTTTCCTGGTCTTTTGAGGTTCGCGAACTGAGCACAACATGAACGACTTACATCTATTGGAGTTGTTTCCACTTCATAAACTCAGGGTATTGCCATGTCTGTCAGATGCTCTACAACCAATGAGAGACCATAACAGAATTCACAGAACACAGACAAGTCCAGTGATACCTACATAGATACTTCACACCTAATGGCATTGTTCATGGTACTACGAAGTCCCCTGCACCTTACCAATAGAGTAAAGAAAATACCAACATAGCTACAAAGTCTCTGACCTACAATAAAGTCCTTCTTTCAAGTTTCACTAATGTAGTAGTGGCATAACTCTTATGGGAGTAACCAATAAATAACTAATAGGATGTAAGCCCTTTTCCATAAGATGAAGCCCATCTCTATCATTGCTGTGGTGACTACGAACTTGAGACTAGATAGTTAATTATCTCCAAATACTACCAGTCTGCTAAAGGAACTTAGCCATAAAATGACTCCTACCAATATTCAGCTATAGTCATAGATCAGTAGCTTGTCAACAATTACCAACGAAGCTTTATCCCATCCGTGGACTTGGAGAGGGGCATATGAAGAGATGAGAGATGGAGAGTGGGAATGGGTGGGGAAGACTGAGGGGACTACAGCTGGAATACAAAGTGAATAAACTGTAATTAATATAAAAATAAAAAATAATTAATAACAAAAGCTTTATCTTTCAGTGCATTGGAACAGAGAGACCCATAGCCAGGCATTGCACAGAGCATGGAGGACCTTGGAAATCTGTCATACTTGAGTATAGAATATCTCCATAAAAGTTCCATCCTCAGGTGTCAGATACTGCTGAGAAAACAAGTAACAGGACAGAAGCCGACTGCAGAGGTCCTTTAAAAGACTCTACTTAGCAGTGTATCAAAGCAGATACTAAGACTCATAACAAAACCTTCCGCAGAGTGCAAGGAATCATATGAAAGAAGGGGGAGTTAGTATGACGTGGACAGTATAGGAGATCCACAAGGACCAAATATATCTGGGCACAGGGGTCTTTTCTGAGACTGATACTTGAACCAAGGACCATGTATGGATATAACTTAGAACCTCTGCTCAAATGTAGCCAGTGGTAGCTCAGTAACCAAGTGAGTAACCCCAGTAAGGGGAACAGGGACCATTTCTGACAGGAGCTCAAAGCAGGCTCTTTGACCTCCCCATCCCCCAAGGGAGGAGCAGTCCTGCTAGGCCACAGAGGACTTTGCAACCAGTCCTGAAGATACCTGATAAAACAGGGTTAAAGGAAAGGGGAGGAGGTCCTCCCCTATCAATGGACTTGGAAAGGGGCATGGAGCAGATGAGGAAGGGAGGTAGGGTGAGAATGGGAGGGAATGAGAGAGCGGAATACAGCTGGGAAACAGAGTTAATAAAATGTAACTAATATTAAAAATAAAAAAAGAAAGACACAGGCCTGCAAATGGCAATAAGTTTAAAACTCAGTATGTTCTTCAAGTGCATGGTATTTTTAAGAGGACAATATGGAACAGTCATTTTGTTTGAAGGAGATGGAGTATCATGCAGCAATGTAAGTGTTACATAATTAGCGTTTTATGTGTTGATTTTCCAAATGACTTTGCACATAAAATGTCCCTGAAATAGAAAATTGTCTATACCCTATGGTTAATGCCAAAGATCTCCCTGACCTTCCCTTTTGTTTAACAGTGTTCTTGTTTGGAAACAAATACATGATATCAATACCATTAAAATTTGCTTTTTGTTGAAAAGTTGAAATGTTTAAAACACGATCCTTCTTTCTCATATTTTTCCATTTTCTCCTAGATTTTATGAACTAAATATAAAAACAGTGACTATATTTAAACAACTTAAATGTATCAAATGCAATGTTTTCGCCAATTATGATGTTAGGCTTATATTATTGACTACTCTGTTACTATTCATTTCCTGTCTGGTGTAGTTAAGTTTTAAAATAGCAAATGCATAATGGTCACTTTGTTAAATGTATACATGTAGTAAAAAGCTTATAGAAGAATGTTTCTGCAGAAGGGACCCTACTTAGAAATAGCTATAATCATGTTTTACAGTCTGCCTGTGACTCAAATTAAATGAATTAAGAGATTGGGACCTGTGCTTGCTAGATCTACTTGTGGGCTAACAGTTTTGAATGTAGTCTTTGAGAAACATTTGAGATCTAAGCCACAATACCAAGGTATAAAAGCTAATATCATAAATCCTTTGGCTTATAACCACATAACTTGAGAGTAGAGCCTAATTTTTTTTATTTTTCTTTATTAATTACACTTTACTCACTTTGTGTCGCCCCCATAGTTCCCTCCCTCCTCCTGTCCCAATCCCTCCCTTCCTCCACCCTCTGCATGCATGCCCCTCCCCAAGTCCACTGATAGGGGAGGACTTCTTTTCCTTCCTTCTGATCCTAGTCAATTAGGTCTCATCAGGAGTGGCTGCCTTGTCTTCTTCTGTGGCCTGGTAATGCTGCTGCCCCCTCGGGGGGGGTAATTAAAGAGCAGGCCAATCAGTTCACGTCAGAGACAGTCCCTGTTCCTATTACTATGGAACCCACATGGATACTGAACTGCCATGGGCTAGATCTGTGCAGGGGTCTTAGGTTATCTCCATGCATAGTCCTTGGTTGGAATAACAGTCTCAAGAAAGACCCCTGTGCTCAGATTTTTTTGGTTCTGTTGCTCTCCTTATGGAGTTCCTGTCCTCTCCAGATCTTACTGCTTCCCACTTCTTTCCTAAGATTACCTGCATTCTGCCCAAAGGTTGCCCATAAGTCTCAGCATCTGCATTGATAGTCTGCAGGACAGAGCTTTTCAGAGGTCCTCTGTGTCAGGCTCCTGACTTGGTCCCTCTTTTCTCCTTCTTCTGATGTCCAGCCTCTTTGCCTTTCTGAATAAAAATTGAGCATTTTAGCAAGAGTCCTCCCTCTTGATTAGTTTCTGTAGGTGTATATATTTTAGTAGGTTTATCCTATATTATATGTCTATATGAGTAAGTATGTACCTTGTGCATCTTTCTGCTTCTGGGATAGCTCACTTGGGATGATCTTTTCCAGATCCCACCATTTACCTGCAAATTTCATGATTTCCTTTATTATTATTATTATTATTATTATTATTATTATTATTATTATTGCTGAGTAATATTCCATTGTGGAGATATACCACAGTTTCTGCATCCATTCCTCCACTGAGGGGACGTCTGGGCTGTTTCCAGCTTCTGGCTATTACAAATAAGGCTGCTGCAAACATTGTTGAGCAAATGTCCTCATTGTGTACTTGAGAATCTTTTGGATATATTCCTAGGAGTGGTATAGCTCGATCTTGAGGAAGCGCTATTCCTAGTTGTCTGAGAAAGCGCCAGATTGCTTTCCAGAGTGGTTGTACAAGTTTACATTCCCCCCAGCAGTGGAGGAGAGTTCCCTTTTCTCCACATGCTCTCCAGCATGTGTTGTCTCTTGAGGTTTTGTTCTTAGCCATTCTGATGGGTGTAAAGTGAAATCTTAGGGTCGTTTTGATTTGCATTTCCCTGTTGGGTAATGAGGTTGAGCATTTAAGTGTTTCTCTGCAATTCGAAATTCCTCTGCAGAGCATTCTCTCTTTAGCTTTGTACCCCATTTTTTAATTGGATTACTTGATTTTTTGCTGTTTAACTTCTTAATTCTTTATATATACTGGATATTAGCCCTCTGTCAGACATAGGGTTGATGAAAATCTTTTCTCGATCTGTAGGCTGTCATTTTGTTCTGAGGACAGTACCCTTTGCTTTACAGAACCTCTTCAGGTTCTTGAGGTCCCATTTATTGATTGTTGCTCTTAGAGCCTGTGCTGTTGGTGCTCTGTTCAGGTAGTTGTCCTGTTCCAATAAGTTCAAGGATATTTCCCACTTTTTCTAACTCTTAATTCTAAGAATATATATCACACCAACAAGGAAAGGAGGACTTAAATTACAGTGACAAGATTAAATGTTATTCTTTTTTTTCTTTTTCTCAGTTTTTTTTTAATTTTTTTTAATTTTTTTTACACTTTATTCACTTTGTATTTCCCCATAAACCACCCCCCTCCCCTCCTGATCTCACCTTCCCTCTGCCTTCTTCATGCATGCCCCTCCCCAAGTACACTGATAGAGAAGGACCTCCTCTCCTTTCTTCTGATCTTAGTCTATCAGATTACATCCGGAGTGGCTGCTTTGTCATCTTCTGTGGCCTGGTATGACTGCTCTCCCCTCAGGGGGAGGTGATCAAAGAGCAGGCCTATCAGATTGTGTCGGAGGCGTTCCCTCTTCCCATTACTATGTCACCCACTTAGACACTAAACTGCCATAGATTACATCTGCACAGGGGTTCTAGGTTATCTCCATGCCTGGTACTTGGGTGGAGTATGGGTCTCTGGGAAGACCCCTGTACTCAAATCTTCTGGTTCTGTTGCTCTCTTTGTGGTGTTCCTGTCCTCTCCATAACCTACTATTTCCCACTTCTTACATAAGATTCCATGTACTCTGAACAACAGTTGGCCATAAAGTCTCAGCATCGGCTTTGATAGTCTTCAATGTTATTCTCTATGGGTCTACTATAACATATTCTCCCTCACTTTATTTTGAAGTAAAAAGAACATTTTCTTGATGAAATTAAAATACTGACTTAAGCAGGAAGATGGTTGAGTGACTAAAAACACGTACTTGCTATTCAAGTGTGTGAACCAGAATTTGATTCTCCAGAACCTGCTTAAAATTCAGACACTAATGTAGGAGATCTATCATCCCAGTGTTTCTATGGGGAGATGGGAGGCAGAAACTGAATACTCAGAAAAATCAAAAGACTAGTTAACAAGTATATGTATATGAAGAAATAACAAATAGAGCCTGTGTCAAAGCAATGTGCAAAGCACGGGAGGGAGGCAACCTCCCACACGGGAGGTTGTACACTGAATTATTCATGCCGTGGCATATGTGATGGACTGAACAAAATTGACCCCACAGGCTCATATGGAGTAACACTATTAGGAGGTGTGGTATTTTTGGAGTAGGTGTGACTTTGGTGGAGTAGATGTGACTTTGTAGAAGAGTTGTGTCAGTAGGGGTTGTGCTTTGATGTCTCAGAAGCTCCTCTGCTCAGGGTGTGTGTAAGCTCTCTCTGCTTTCCCTCCTCTCTTCCTTTCTCTCCTTTCTACTTTCTCTCTTTTTTTATTATTTTTTTTAGGTTTATTTTTTTATTAATTACACTTTATTCATTTTGTATCCCCCCATAAGCCCCTCCCTCCTCCCCTCCTGATCCCACCCTCCCTCCCCTTTCTGCATGCATGCCACTCCCCAAGTCCACTGATAGGGGAGGTTCTCCTCTCCTTTCTGATCTTAGTCTATCAGTTCTCATCAAAATTGGCTGCATTGTCCTCTACTGTGGCCTGGTAAGGCTGCTGCCCCCTCAAGGAGAGGTGATCAAAGAGCAGGACAATCAGATTATGTCAGAGGCAGTCCCTCTTCCCATTACTATGTAACCCACTTGGATACTGAACTGCCATGGGCTACATCTGTGCAGGAGTACTAGGTTATCTCCACGAATAGTCCTTGGTTGGAGTATGAGTCTCTGGGAAGTTCCCTGTGTTCAAATTATCTTGTTCTGTTGCTCTGCTTGTGGAGTTCCCGTCCCCTCCAGCTCTTACTATTTCCCACTACTTACATAGAATTCCATTCACTCTGCCCATCAGTTGGCCATCAGGCTCAGCATCTGCTTTGACAGTCTATACTGCAGAGGCTTTCAGAGGCCCTCTGTGGCAGGTATCAAGGTTGTTTCCTGTTTTCTTCTGGCTTTCAGAGGCCCTCTGTAGCAGGTTCCGAGGTTGTTTCCTATTTTCTTTTTCTTCTGATGTCCATCCTCTTTGCCTTTCAGGATGGGGATTGAACATTTTAGTTAGGGTCCTCTCTTTTGCTTAGTTTGTTTAGATGTACAGATTTTACTGGGTTTATTCTATGTTGTATGTTTATATGAGTGAGTATATACCATGCGTGTCTTTTTGCTTCTGGGACAACTCACTCAGGATGATCCTTTCCAAGTCCCACCATTTACCTGCAAATTTCATGATTTCCTTATTTTTCATAGCTGAGTAATACTCCATTGTATAGATGTACCAAAATTTCTGCATCCATTCTTCAGTTGAGGGGCATCTGGGTTGTTTCCAGCTTCTGGCTATTACAAATAAAGCTGCTACAAACATGGTTGAGCAAATGTCCTTTTTGTGTACTTGTGCCTCTTTTGGGTATATGCCTAGGAGTGGTATGGCTGGATCTTGAGGAAGCGCTATTCCTAGTTGTCTGAGAAAGCGCCACATTGATTTCCATAGTGGTTGTACAAATTATCTTGTTCTGTTGCTCTGCTTGTGGAGTTCCCGTCCCCTCCAGCTCTTACTATTTCCCACTTCTTACATAAAATTCCATTCACTCTGCCCATCAGTTGGCCATCAGGCTCAGCATCTGCTTTGACAGTCTATACTGCAGAAGCTTTCAGAGGCCCTGTGTGGCAGGTTTCAAGGTTGTTTCCTGTTTTCTTCTGGCTTTCAGAGGCCCTCTGTAGCGGATTCTGAGGTTGTTTCCTATTTTCGTTTTCTTAAACATACACAAACACACACATATGCCACCTGCAGGGACTTAAAGTGTTCTTCTTGCCTCTAGTGACAAATATTTACACAATGCACACACAGACATTCATAAATAAAATAAGTATCAATGAACACAGTTTGTTTTATTCATGTTATAAAATGTCATATTTGAAAACATTTCCTTTATTTTTTATCTTTATCTTATTTCTATTTTTAATTTTGTCTCATGGTCAAAATCAATGATTAAAAATTTAGTATAAGACTGATTTGACATAACAAGCATGTTTCAAGTATTAGTACTGCAAATTAGTGAAACAAAGTGTTAAAAGTTTAAAATTTTCTAACAAATAGAGCTCTGAAATACATGTCAAAAGAGTAAATTTGATTATAAATGACATATAGCTATAGCACCATTTCCAAGAATATTTCTTTTATTAGATAATAGACAAAAACAACCAATAACAACATTGTATCCATTTGGCAAGAAGTAAAAGTTAGGAGGTGGAGTTTTCACACAGACAGAAATCGTTGATCGAACTATCATAAACATAAGCATTAGTTACCATTTAAAGAAACCAAGAAAATGTATTTATGTATTTAGGCATAAATATGTATATACATACCCTTATGTGTATGTAACTGTAATTAATGACAGATAGGACATGAATTTGAAAGAGAGTAGGGAAGTGTGGGAAGGTGGGCTTGGAGAGAGGAAAGGGAAGTATGTAGTGATGTACTTATAACATTAAAAAATAGAAGTGATTAAAAATGTATGAACACAAGCCCTTTGAAGATTGTTCATCTAAAAATATCAATTTCTCAGATAGAAGCGGAGGATAGCAGTGGACTAGGGAAGCAGCATAGATGGAGAAGAGGGAGGGTGGGTAGGACTGGGAGGATATGGAGGGTGCTACAGCCAGGATACAAAGTTAATAAATTTTAATAAAAATATAAATAAATAAATAGATAAATAAGAAATATTAATTTATAAAAATTCTGAATTACTTAAAGTAAGAAGAATTTTTTTTTTGCTACAAAAAACCTTGTATTCCAAATTAAAAATGTATAAAAGTTTAAATTTTACGACATGACAGGTTTGGAGGGATTATAAAATAATGATATTTTAACCTTTGTTTCTGTAGACCGTTACTGAGTTCATCATCTAACACTGGATTTAGTTCTTTATTTTCATTAAGTGAAAATAATATTCACTTTTATTCATATTCTTCAATTATTTTGTTTTATTGGAATCATCATCTTAATTTGATTTTTTTCTGGTTGCTGTGTTTCTAGTCATTCAAAATAAGACTTTGAGATATTTTCTTGAATCATCCATAATAATGTGTTTTTCTCAGATTTTCCTATGACATGTGCAGCAATAATGATATTTAATTTTCAGATTATGAAATCTGTTCTTTATATGTAAAGTCCAGAGGAGAATTCAATAATTTTAAATTTGTGTATAGTAACATACTTTTAGTTATTTGGTATCTCTGGTTAGAAAGTGGCTTCCTGAGATCTAATATACATGGATTACTGGTTTAGGAGTGTTTTTTTTTTTTTTTTTTTTAATCCAGGTACAATGTTTAGTTTGCACATTTAATTTTTCCTTGCTTAAAGGTAAATTATTATTTTTTGCTTTCTAGCTATATTTGAATACAAATACATAAATGTTATCTCCTTAGCCATTTTGCTGTCTCTGCTGGACATAGTATCAATAAGCAAATCTTTGTACTATAGAAAAGAAGAAACCACATAAAAATGACAAATCTATGATTATTGAATATAAATAGTTTGTTTGTAAATAAAAATAAAAGTATCACTTTTTATTTAAACAGAGACTGAAGAGGAAAGAATTAAGAAAATCAATCAGTTAAGTACTCTGAACTGAAATTTTTTTGTCTAGGAAGAAGCAGGAAACTTTATAAGTCTTATGAACTTTGAGACATACAAAATTCTTAAGTCACCTCCTGAAAAAAACAGAAGCCATAAGAAAAACTTTAGAGCAGAGGAGATGTGCTAATGCTGCCTGCATATAAGGCTGAAGCTTTCCTGAGTCGTTCTCCATGCTGTCAAGTGACATTGCTTTCCTTCATCCATCCATGCTCCTCTATGTATCTCATTATCTGTACTCTTGTATTTAATCTCAATAAAATGTCTCTGTCACCATGTCACCCTTGGGGGAGTCAGTTCTTTGGTCTGTCATCAAGGCCCTTTTTTTTAGTGAACAGATATTTGTTCTTCCCTCAAATCATCACACAATAAACAGCTCTACAAATAAATTAATAAGAATACATTTAATCTTACAGGTGAATGCTTATAGGAAAGCTACAAGACACTAGTGAAAGAGAGAGAGAAAAATAATTATTTACCCTTGTCCTAAATCTACATATCCTCTACAGAGATGAGGTAGATGAACTCATATACTATGTGAACATACTTCCATCAAACTGCAGCATTTGAAAGTAACCTAAGTGTTAACATAATAATCATTCTTGTTTATTTTCTACCAGGAAACTTTCTCATTTCTCTGTTAATATAGTGATTTTACGGAATGTGAAGCCAAAATACAGAACCTCAAACTGAGAAATGACACATTTCATTATTGGCATACTTTCAACATAAAATTGTAAATTTTGAACAAGTCATTCCAAATCACCTTTTCAATTAAAATGGCTTTACAACTTCTGTTGCATTACTGGTTGGAACTTATGGTTTCATCTTAGGCTGTCTTATGGCTGTTAAATGATAGCCTCAAAATTCAGGACATGTTTTCTATTGCTTCTGCTTAGGTCTTTAGTGTTTACAGATACGCATGTTAAGTGAACTCAGCTGAAGTTTGTGAATGCCTACTGTTCATGAAACATTCGGAGGATAAAACACCATTCTGGTTTCAATCCCCATGTTTATATATTCAACACTCCTATCATAACACTAACTGTACAGTGCTTTATGTATTCTGCTAAGCGCACACTGCTTGAGACACTTGCAAATTCTTGAATGCTTATAAAAATGAGGAAGACCTTGTCAAAGAAATCTTTACCAACAAAACTCCATATTGCCTAATTTTATCACAGGTTAAAGGCACTTAGAGGGAGATATATTTCATGTTCAATACCCCTTCACTTTCCATTCTTGTATCATGTAGAGTTAAGAGAAAATTCTGAGGGATTTTTTAAATGTCATTTTCCTTCCTGAGGAAGAGACTTTCTGTTTGTTTCTGCTGCTATGTTATGTTCTCCAGGCTGGATAGCCAGTGAGGTTCAAGCAAATTCCCTCATCTCTGCCCCTATCTCTTCATAGCAGTGCTGAAATTTCAGATGGGAATTGTTTCTTTCTTTCTTTTTTTTTTTTTCACGCATGGTTTATTTATACTGATATGGCAAAGATAAATACTAAATTTGAACACAACTCTAGGAATTGATTAAAATATTATGTATTCATTTGTTAAAAACACTTAGAGCCATTACATTATGGTTTTGAAGGAGACACAATGACATAGGAAACACACACAATATAATACACATGATAGAATACAAAGCAGAAAACAAGATGGAGGATAAAAGTTGGATACAAAGTGAATAAAGTGGAATAAAATAAAAGAACGTGTAATCACATACCTTTCTATTAAGTCTTTTGGGTGTTTTACAGTTGGTAATTGAAGATTGCCTCAATCTGCCAACACTCTTGCATGACCGTTCAGTCCATCTCTAGAAGTCAGCCAACCAGAACCGCCCTTAGGATATCTTCTCCCTAGATGGGAACCGGATTTTTAAAACCAGTTTCTGGAAATCAAACCCAATTTGCTGGGAATACAAGGGAAGTGATATGCTCCACAATGTCATCTGGCCAGCTCCAACCATATCTAAATAATCCACCTGGAAATATCCATTAACAACATAACCAGTACAGGCTTGGAGCTCAGTTAGAAATCATAACAACAACACAATACTGTCTGCTCAAGAAATTTAGAAATTCCATTATGCACGCATAGCCAGAAATGTAAGAGAATACCAAAATGAGGAACACATGAACGTTCATGTATGTTGAATACCATGGTATTATGGACATTTTATTTCTTCAACTCTCATCTCCAACATGAACCCTTACATATTATTTTGTTTTTCGAGACAGGGTTTCTCTGTGTAGCCTTGGCTGTTCTGGACTCACTTCGTAGACCAGGCTGGCCTCAAACTCACAGCAATCAGTCTGCCTCTGTCTCCCGGAGTGCTGGGATCACAGGCATACACCGCTACACCCCAGGTCCCTGTCAGGTTGACCCCTTACATAATTTTTAAGTAGGCAAGTTTCATTTAACATCATAAGGGCGATGCAGTACATTCTATATTCTTGACCAATTCTACTTTATTTCCTCAGTACTAATTTTTTTTCTTACAAACTATTAGTATCTCATTGCCTCTGTGGTCATTTTTACATCACATTGCCCTAAAAAGTGAATTATTTCTTCTGATTGTGAGTGTCACTGCAAGTAGTCACATGAGTGCCATGCAGATTGTACAATGTTCAGAGTGACAGTGGATAGAGACATCTGAGAAGCAAGTCTGAAGGAATTGCCCACATCAGATTTCTTGTGGGCATGTCTGTGTGGACTGGCTTGATTGTTACAAGATAAAGAAGGACTGAGATCAGGCAGCGTTTCTTATGCAGGGGTTCCTGAGTTGGAAGAAAACGCTACTTGCGCATGAGCCTGTAATACCTAGGAAACAGATACACCCTTTGTCCCTGATTTAGTTCTTTCAATGATTCTTCTCAATTATGGGCTGTGACCTAAGGTATAAACAAAACAGATATCCTTCTGCACTAATTTGCTTTAGAACAACTGGGTTATAGAAAGCAATGTACTATGCATAGTTACATACTATAGCTGAGACAAAAAAGAGGAATAAGAGATTGGCAAACACTTGTAATTGGCACAAACGAAAGAGTATCTCTAAGGAGCTAGAGATATTTAAGGCTGGGTTATAGCCAAATGGAGTGAAATCTAACATTGAGTATTTGTTGGACTTGAATATAAAAAGCTTCTTTTATACCAAGCCAATTAGCTTACCAGCAATTGTGAGAATAAAACCAGTCCCCAAGGAACATAACCTAAATTAAACAACAATCTTTTGCTCAACCAAACAACATTAAGCAGATTAAACAGCAGATATGCTGGTAAGGGTCTTTTGTGTTCAAATATTCACTGTATAGGTAAATTTACAAAAGAATTAATAATAGAATATACATTCAGTTTAAGGACACATATGAAATGTTACCAAGTTTGACAGCCTTAATTTGTCAATGAACTCATTCAGAGAACACAATAATTTATTCAGTCAAACACTGATTGCCTGACAGAGACAGAGAAAATGTCTTAAAAAAGCTTTACAAAGCTTCACAAATGCTCAACCTCATTAGCCATCAGGGAAATGCAAATCAAAACGACCCTAAGATTTCACCTTACACCCATCAGAACAGCTAAGATCAAAACCTCAAGAGACAACACATGCTGGAGAGCTTGTGGAGAAAGGGGAACTCTCCTCCACTTCTGGTGGGAATGTAAACTTGTACAACCACTCTGGAAATCAATCTGGCGGTTTCTCAGACAACTAGGAATAGCGCTTCCTCAAGACCCAGCTATACCACTCCTAGGCATATATCCAAAATATTCTCAAGTACACAATAAGGACATTTGCTCAACCATGTTTGTAGCAGCCTTATTTGTAATAGCCAGAAGCTGGAAACAGCCCAGATGCCTCTCAGTGGAGGAATGGATGCACAAATTGTGGTATATCTACAAAATGGAATATTACTAAGCAATAAAAAAAAAAAAAAACAAGGAAATCATGAAATTTGCAAGTAAATGGAGGGATCTGGAAAAGATCATCCTGAGTGAGCTATCCCAGAAGCAGAAAGATGCACAGGGTTTATACTTACTCATATAGACATATAATATAGGATAAACCTACTAAAATATGTACACCTAAAGAAACTAATCAAGAGGGAGGACTCTTGCTAAAATGCTCAATTCCTATCCAGGAAGGCAAAGAGACTGGACATCAGAAGAAGGAGAAAAGAGGGATCAAGTCAGGAGCCTGACACAGAGGACCTCTGAAAAGCTCTGCCCTGCAGATTACCAATGTAGATGCTGAGACTTATGGGCAACTTTTGGGCAGAATGCAGGGAATCTTAGGAAAGAAGTGGAAAGCAGTAAGATCTGGAGAGGACAGGAACTTCACAAAGAGAGCAACAGAACCAAAAAAATCTGAGCACAGGTGTCTTTCCTGAGACTGATATTCCAACCAAGGACTATGTATGGAGATAACCTAAAACCCTTGCACAGATGTAGCCCATGGCAGTTCAGTATACAATTGGGTTCTATTGTAATAGGAACAGGGACTGTCTCTGACATGAACTGATTGGCCTGCTTTTTAAGTACCTCCCCCTGAGGGGGAAGCAGCATTACCAGGCCACAGAAGAAGACAATGCAGCCACTCCTGATGAGACCTAATTGACTAGGATCAGAATGAAGGAAAAGAAGTCCTCCCCTATCAGTGGACTTGGGGAGGGGCATGTATGAAATGAGTGGAGGAAGGGAAGGATTGGGACTGGAGGAGGGAGAGAACGACAGGGGGGATACAAAGTGAATAAAGTGTAATTAGTAAAGAAAAAAAAGAAATTGCTTAAATTTAAAAAGAAAGCTTCACAAAGTGTTTAAGTATTTATAAAGCATGTTATACCTCATTATACTTTGGTACCTGAAGACAGGGGATTGTTTTTATTTTCTGTTATTATTACTCCTTTACTAATGCTATTCTTTATTGTAGAGGGGATAAGACAGACTATATGTCTAAGGACTGTTTTCCTTACCAGGCATTTGTGTTTCTGAAATAAGAAAAAATTCAGGGGAGTTGAGAAGGAGGAAGACCATGTCTCCCCATAAATGATTGCAGTCAGAAAAACTAAGGACACTATTGAGACAAAAGTGAATGCAGTGAAGCCACAGTACAGAATTCATTAAACTTGTGTACAGTGCAGCAGATGGTAAAAAGTTTTGCATATATAGTTGATTATTTTGAAGTCTTCTTCCTGATATTTTCACAACCAACTACACAGATGTTTAAGCTAAAATCATTAATGATTTCTTATTTTGCCTAGAACTATTCCATCTACCCAGGACAAGATTTTTCTTATGATTTCCTTATTTTTAATTTGCTGAGTAGTATTCCATTGTGCAAATGTACCACAAATTCTGTATCCATTCCTCAAATAGATGGACATTGGAAGAAGGAGAAAAATCGAAACAGGACAGGAACCTACAACAGAGGGCTTCTGAAAGACTCTACCCAGCAGGGTATCAAAGCAGATGCTGAGGCTCATGACCAATTTTTGGGCAGAGTGCAGAGAATCATATGAAAATGGGAAGAGTTAGTGAGACCTGAAGAGGTTAGGAGCTCCACAAGGGAACAACAGAAACAAAAAAATATGGGCCCAGAAGTCTTTTCTGAGACTAATACTCTGACCAAGGACCATTAATGCATATAACCTAGAACCCCTGCTCAGATGTAGCTCATAGCAGCTCAGTATCCAAGAGGGTTCCCTAGTAAGGAAACAGGGACTGTCCCTGACAACAACTCAGTGGCTGGTTCTTTGATCACTCCCGCCCCCTTAGGCGGGAGCAGCCTTGCCAGGCCACAGAGGAAGACAATACAACCTGTCCTGATGAGACCTGGTAGGCTATGATCAGAGGGAAGGGGAGGAGGACCTCCCCTATCAGTGGACTTGGAGATGGGCATGGGAGGAGATAAGGGAGGAAGGGTCAGATTGGGAAGAAATGAACGAGGGGCTACAGCTGGGATACAAAGTGAATAAACTGTAGTTAATATAAAAATTAAATTAAAACTTAAATTAAAAAAATAGAGGGAGACCTGGAGAATTAAAAAAAATATTTTTCTTATGGGAAATTAAAGATATTAGAAATAGTGATGTAAGCCCCTACTGAAAACAGACAAACTTTCCAGCGGCACATTGGAATTGACATTCCTAAAGAATAGAAAGCTTGCTGTTCTCAGGCACAAGAAGGAAAGGGCAGGTCAACATTTACTATTAATCCACACACTTTCTGCCTGTACTAACATGATATGCAACTAAACAACTGAGGCATATGAAACGATGGTTTTGCAAAATCATTAGTTCCATATATATTAGAAATACATGAGTATATAAGTATCTCCAGTATTATAACCCTATTTATACCCACACCTCTGTTATTAAATCCTTATTGAGAATAAAGAAAATATAATATCATACATGTAAAATGTATTTCACATGAAATATAGAAAAATCTAAGCATTTTACAAAATCAGATCTCTAGTTTTACTTTAACATAAAATTTAGACAACATATTTACTTAAATTATTTTTCATGCATATTTAACTAAAATGTACATAATAAAAGTTCAGTGTATATAAATAAATAAATAAAACATATATCCCATCATATCTGTACTTGGAAGTAGCTCTAACCTTTTTTTTTTAATCTTCTTTTGTTCTGAATAAAGGCTTTTCTTCTCTTGAAAACTTTCCACTTAGATTAATTCTAATTTCATCTGTAATTTTCAGAGTAACTCGATGAGGATATAGTTCCATTTGTGAAACAGTTGTTTTATGAGCATGAGTACCTTATTTCCATTCCCCAAACACTTAGGAAATGAAATAAACAATAGCAAGAAAACATAAGTGGTGTGACAAGAACTAGCAATTACAGTGGCACAGGAGAGGTAGTATCTAGAGCTTACAGGATGCCCTGGATTGCATATTTAGTGAGCCATAAACCAATGATAGATTATGTCTCAAAGAACAAATATATATGGCTATGGACATTGTTTTAGGGATTTTAATCCAGCAACATGGCTGCCCTAGCAGGGATCTAAAGACCTTCTATGTAATACAGCTGGAATGAAAACGTGCCCTGGATTACAGTATGACCTGGCTGGAAAACAGGCAAACCCTTAGTATATACATTTAATCCCAAACAATGAAAGTAAGATTAGTTTATAGAAGAAAGCAGCCATGTTTAAAAGTGACAACTAATTGAGGATCATGCAAAGTGGTGAATCAAAGAATTATTTGACAGAATAAGGAGGAGATAGGATATACGAAACTCTCAAAAGAACAGTATACGTGAGTGACCCCAAAAACTCTACCAGGGGTCTCCTACAGCTGATAAACACCTTCAGCAAAGTGGCCAGATACAAAATTAACTCAAAAAAATCAGTAGCCCTCCTGTATACAAAAGACAAAAGGGCCGAGAAAGAAATTAGAGAAACAACACCCTTCACAATAGCCACAAATGACAAAAGGTATCTTGGAGTAAACCTAACCAAGGAAGTCAAAGATTTGTATGAAAAAAATTTCAAGTCTCTGTAGAAAGAATTAGAAGAAGATATCAGAATATGGAAAGATCTCCCATGCTCATGGCTTGGCAGGATTAACATAGTAAAAATGGCCATATTACCAAAAGCAATCTACAGATTCAATGCAATTCCCATCAAATTGCCAACACAATTCTTTACAGACCTGGAAAGAAAAATTCTCAACTTCATATGGAATAACAAGAAACTCAGAATTGCTAAAACAATCCTCTACAATAAAACATCTTCTGGAGGTATCTCCATCCCTGATCTTATGTTATACTATAGAGCAACAGTTATAAAAACTGCATGGTACTGGCATAGAAACACAATGGTGGATCAAAGGAACCGAACAGAGGACCCAGAAATAAACCCATACATTTACAGACACCTGATCTTTGACAAAGACGCAAAAACCATACAATGGAAAAAAGATAGCATCTTCAACAAATGGTGCTGGTCCAACTGGATGTGTACTTGTAGACAAATTAAAATAGAGCCATACTTATCACCCTGCACAAAACTGAAGTTCAAGTGGATCAAAGACCTCAACACAAATCCAGACACATTAAATCGGCTAGAAAAAAAAAAAAGTGGGGAATACCCTAGAACTCATTGGCACAGGAGAAAACTTCCAGAACAGAACACCAACAGCACAGGCTCTAAGAGCAACAATCAATAAATGGGACCTCATGAAACTGAAAAGCTTCTGAAAAGCAAAGGACACCATCATCAAAACAAAGCGACTGCCTACAGATTGGGAAAGAATCATCACCAACCCTTTAGCTGACAGAGGACTCATATCCAGGATATATAAAGAACTAAAGAAGCTGAAATGCAGCAAACCAAGTAATCCACTTAAAAAATGGGGAACAGAGCTAAACAGAGAATTCTCTGTAGAGGAATATCGAATGGCAGAGAAGTACTTAAAGAAATGCTCAACCTCATTAGCCATTAGGGAAATGCAAATCAAAATCACCCTGAGATTTCACCTTACACCCATCAGAATGGCCAAGATCAAAAACTCAAGTGTCAACACATGCTAGAGAGGCTGTGGAGAAAGACGAACCCTTCTCCACTGCTGGTGGGAATGTAAACTTGTACAACCACTCTGGAAATAAATCTGGTACTTTCTCAGACAGTTAGAAATAGTGCTTCCTCAAGATCCAGCCTTATCACTCCTAGGCATATATCCAAAAGAGGCTCAAGTACACAAAAAGGACATTTGCACAACCATGTTTGTAGCAGCTTTATTTGTAATAGCCAGAAGCTGGAAACAACCCAGATGCCTCTCAACTGAAGAATGGATGCAGAAATTGTGGTACATCTAAACAATGGAGTATTACTCATCAATGAAAAATAAGGAAATCATGAAATTTGCAGGTAAATGGTGGGACCTGGAAAGATCATCCTGAGTGAGTTGTCTCAGAAGCAAAAAGACACACACGGTATATACTCACTCATATAGACATACAACTTAGGACAAACCCACTAAAATCTGTGCATCTAAAGAAACTAAGCAAGAGAGAGGACCCTCAATCCCCATCCTGAAAGGCAAAGAGGATGGATATCAGAAAAAGAAGAAAACAGGAAACAACCTAGGAACCTGCCACTGAGGGACTCTGAAAGCCTCAGCCCTGCAGACTATCAAAGCAGATGCTGAGCCTGATGGCCAACTTTCGGGCAGAGTGAATGGAATTTTATGTAAGAAGTGGGAAATAGCAAGAGCTGGAAAGGACAGGAACTCCACAAGGAGAGCAACAGAACCAGAAAATTTGAACACAGGGAACTTCCCAGAGAGTCATACTCCAACCAAGGACTATTCATGGAGATAACCTAGAACCCCTGCACAGATGTAGCCCATGGCAGTTCAGTGTCCAAGTGGGTTACATATTAATGGGAAGAGGGACTGCCTCTGATATAATCTGATTGGCCTGCTCTTTGATCACCTCCCCCTAAGTGGGGAGCAGCCTTACCAGGCCATGGTAGAGGACAATGCAGCCACTTTTGATGAGAACTGATAGACTAAGATCGGAAAGAAGGAGAGGAGAACCTCCCCTATCAGTGGACTTGGGGAGTGGCATGCATGCAGAAAGGGGAGGGAGGGTGGGATCGGGAGGAGAAGAGGGAGGGGCTTATGGGGGGATACAAAATGAATAAAGTGTAATTAATAAAAAATAAAAAAGTTAAAAAAAAGAAAATATGAATCTAAAAAAAAAACAGACAGAAAGGTGAGGCTACTTAAGAGCAGTCAACAGAGAGAGAGTGGAGTTCATGGATACAATACAACAGAGTTCAGGAATACAATACAGTTCTATGTAGTTCTGTGGAGTTCAGGTGAATGCTGTAAAGTTCATGGAGTTCAGAGGCAGAACAATTCAGTGAAAAGCTAAAAGAAGCTAATTTGAATCAGTTATCTTCTAGAGGAGTTTTGAGCCAAAACAACTGCCTTGAACCAGAGTTCAGAAAGAACTAGAGAGGATTATTCATAAGACCTTATTCACAAGTAAGTCTGAGAGGCTGAAAACATTCTAGGCCTAGGTTAGCAGATGGAATCTGAAAGATTCCAGATCTTGATGATCTGAGGTTGCAGATTAGATTGTACAGAAGGTAGAAGCTTCCAAGCCTAGGATTAGGGATAGTTAGATAAGAACTAGAAATGCTCTGGTCTCACCTCAAGCCATGTATTCATAAAACTTGGATATAGCTCCCAATTTATCCCATAATGTGAGGAAATAACATTGAGAAAATTACATTGAGGAAAGACACCTAAGTTGTTTTCTGGTTCCAAATATTTACACATATTTGTGGATATACAAAAGCTCACATGTGCACCCTCATGCATGTTTTCCAATGTAAGAGGAAGATGTATCTAAGCATAATGAGATAATTAAAATGTTAAGGTCTGGAAAGATGACTCAGGCCTTAACAGGACATGTTCTTGATGAGAGTTACAGTTATAGCACCCAAACTGTGGCTTAAACGTGTCTTTCACTTCAGTTTGATAGGGTCTCTTTGAACCTCTTTGGACATAAGACATGTACATGATACACAGACATGCCTGTGTATTCTCATACAGAATAAAATTATCTAAAAATGTTTTAACACTACACTACATTAAAATATTTTAAAAGAAAAGGTAAGATTATACTCTTACAGATTATTTCACATTTGCTTAAAATATGCAATATATTATATATAAAATAACCTACCTAATTATGCATATATATTATATACCTATATATTATATAGTACATACCTATAATGACCTTTTAATTTATGGTAGTTCTTCGAATTGAACCCAGTATGATGCATATCCTAAGCAAGCTCTATATCATTAAATTGTATGACTCTCTCAAGTGATAATCTTGGATGAAACTTAAATCTACATGAAGTTAACTAAAAGAAAACAGAAGTAAATACATTAAAATTTAACCAAATAAAACAACACTGATTTATACACACCAAATATTTTACATTCAATGTTCATTTTGACAAATCACCAAAATATTATCTCTATTTAAAATATTAAGACTGTGAATATGGGCTCAGAGTAGACATATGATTATGTAGGAGAGCAGCAGTATAGTATGGAGTCTTCTCTGTACTTCATAGAATAATTTACATCGTGATCACATGTGATCACATTTATGCTTGGGTGAATTAAACAAATACAGAGACGAGAATTCTGATACTCATCAGCAAACCATTTTTGATAGGAAGAACAATACTTGTTTTATTCTCAGTTCTAATTTCTGATAGTATTTTGGTTTTAGATATTTTAATTATTAAGTATTATTCTCACTTACTTTAAACATACGGAATGAATAGCTTCCTTATAATGTTGTAATATACATTAAGATAAGTCATCCTTAAATTATTAAAGTGAAAAAAAAGACATATTGATAAAGGTTAACGTGAACAATGATTTTTCTAAGTTGACTCTCATAAAAGACCATCACATAGTTGGATGAATATATAGATAAGAGTTTTAGTACAGAATAAGCTTTAAACTTCTCATTCTTCAATTTGCTAAAAGACCATTTCAGAGGAACAGGACAATTTCTGTAACTGTATGTTTTCACAAACACCATAGCAATTCCAAACAATGAGAATTCTAACTGACTAGATGATGGAAAATTGACACATGAGGAAACCAATCAAGCCAACCTGTTTCACAAAGGAAAGAGACTGCACTATTGATTCATAGACACACAGCATGTTGTGACTCACACATGCTGGAGAGGTTGTGGTGAATTGGAACCCTTCTCCATTGCTGGTGGGAATGTAAACTGGTACAACCACTTTGGAAGTCAATCTGGCACTTTCTCAGACAATTAGCAGTAGTGCTACCTCAAGACACCGCTATACCACTCCTAGATATATACCCAAAATTTGCTCAAGTACACAACAAGGACATTTTTTCAACCATGTTTGTAGCAGCTTTATTTGTAATAGCCAGAACTTGGAAACAACCCAGATGTCCATCAACGGAGGAATAGATACAGAAATTTTGATATTTTTACCCAATGGAATACTACTCAGCAATCAAAAAGGAGGAAATCATGAAATTTGCAGGCAAATGGTGGGATCTAGAAAAGATCATTCTGAGTGAAGTATCCCAGAAGGAGAAGGACAGACATGGTATATACTCGCTTATATAGACCTACAAGATATGATAAACATAATGAAATATACACACCTTAAGAAGATAATCAAGAAAGTGGACACGGGCGAAGATGATCAATCCTCATTTAGAAAGACAAATGGGATGTGCATTGAATGTATGACAGGAGTCTACCACAAAAGGCATCTGAAAGACTCTACCTAGCAGTGTTTCAAAGCAGACACTAAGAGTCATAACCAAACCTCAGCAGAGTGCAGGGAATCATATGAAAGAAGGGGAGTTAGTATGATATGGAAAGGATAGGGGCTCTACAAGGACCAAATATATCCGGGCACAGGGTCTTTTCTGAGACTGACACTCAACCAAGGACCATCTATGGATATAACCTAGAACCTCTGCTCGGATGTGGCCCGTGGTAGCTCAGTAACCAAGTAGTTTTCCAAAGTAAGGGGAACAAGGACTATTTCTAACAGGATCTCAAGGGCAGGCTCTTTGACCTCCCCCCTCCCCAAAGAGGAGGAGCAGTCCTGTTATGCCACAGAGGAGGACTTTGCAGCCATCCTTGAAGATACCTGATAAAACAGGGTCAAATGAAAGGGGAGGAGGTCCTCCCCTATCAGTGGACTTGGAAAGGGGCAGGGAAGAGACCAGGAAGGGAATGTGGGGTTGGGGAGGGAATGAGGGAGCGGGATACAGCTGGGACACAGAGTTAACAAAATGTAACTAAAAAGAAAAATAAAATTAAAAAAAAAAAGAAAGAAAGAAAACATGCCTGGTCAAATAAAAGTGGAGTTAACATACAATGAACTTTAAAATCTTCAGATAGACAGAAAAAAAAAAAAAAAGACAATGGGGGAGAAAATGCTATAAAAAGTCGGGAGACTCCTAACATTGCAGGGGACTCCATATTTCCATTGGGAATATATACTTCAGGTATACACATCATTTGGGATAAAAATGTGTCACATTAAATTTAAGCGGATTTTAAAATGTGTTATACATTCTTTGAGGGAAAAATAAATCCTGACGTATCCATTTATTGCCAATTTCAGTTGACTAGAAACTGACCAAATGCATATAGCTACATAATGGTCACTCTCAGATAAAAGCCCTTTTTCTTTTTTTATTTTTTTATTATTAATTATAGTTTATTTGCTTTGTATCACCCATGTAGCTCCCTCCCTCCTCCTCTCCCAACTCCACCCTCCTTCCCCCTTCTCTACCCATGTCCCTCCCCAAGTCCACTGATAGGGGAAGTCCTCCTCTCCTTCCTTGTGATCCTATCAGGTCTCATCAAGAGTGGAAGAACCTTTTTCTTAGCTCCTAGTTGGTCATACCCTTCCCACATGAACTATTTGTGGGCACAGTTAAGGATCTATAGACTCAAGATATGATTCCTTGATATTTTTACAATACGTGTTTTGATTGCTATCTGATTTTATACATCTTTAATAATGCCTTTCCCTTATGATTTCTGGCTTTAAGAAAATTAGTGAATAATTTCTAATATATTGTCTCTTGTAAATGGGTTTAGGATAAATATCCTTACAAAGTTTTAAAATAAAATAAAAATAATTCAATATTTTGAAAAAAAAAAGGGTGTTTTATAAATGACCACAAGGTACTGAGAAAGAAATACAATTGGAGTAAAACAATGCATATAAAGATATAAAAACTCACAGATGTGTTAATCTGGGGTTAAATTCAGTCTACAAAGGAAATAAATTGCAGGCTTCCACTTTTGGATGTCTAATAGTTAAAGTGCTAGGTAAAGATATCCATTTCGGCTCAGAGCTACAAGATCTAGGTCAGTCTGGGGAAAGGACAAATAACATAAGCTTGTAAGACACTGAATTTCACTTTTCTTTTGTATAATAAAACCGTTCCTTAAGAAGCAAAAATATATGAACTTAAAATGTAAATGTTTTGAGAGCCTGGTGAGGAATTCATATTTGAGATAATAGGAATGGATATGCTCAGCACAATCCCATGACAGGATAGCTTGGGGAGTGTGACATTGGAAGATGATATATTAGGTTGCTACAAAGAGACACTTTGGGTAGTTGAGAGAATATTTAATTAATGCCCTTGAAATACATTTTTAAAAAATTCGTGTGCTTGAAATCATGTTGAAAAAAGGAAGTGGCAATGAAGAGCATGCAAAGGGAAAAAATAGATGAACAATAGTTCAAGTGAGGACCTCTACAAAGATGCTGGCAAGGAAAACATGATAGCTGGAAGATGTGTGGTACACTTTGACCCTATGTATAAGTCAGAGTGAGGATTTAGTTTCAGGTTTCTGTTCACAGTGTACCAAGGATAAGCTCTCTTTTAAACTTCATTTTTAATATAATTTTTTTACTTATTACAATTCACTTTTTATCCCTTCTGTAGCCCCACCCTTGCTCCCTTCCAATCCTGCCCTCCATTCCTCCATCATCTCCTCCCATGCTCCTACCCCAGTACACTGATAGGGAGATGCTCCTCGCCTTCCATCTAACCCTGGCTTATCTGGTCTCACCAGTACTGTTTTTCATAGTCTTCTTCTGTGGGCTAGCAAGGCTGCTCCCCTCTCAGGGTGAGGTGATCAAAGAGCCAGTCACTGAGTTTATATCTCTTCTCATCTCCACTTTGTGCTTGACTTTCCTCTTATTTAGGCAAGTTGTCAACTCTCATCAGATGACACAAGGGCTAGAATTTCAATTTTTTGTGTAGTTTCAAAATCGATTCTCTCTCTCTCTTTTCTTTTCTTTTCCTTTTCTCTCTTTTTAATCTTGTAAGGGCCAGCTACACCTAAAGTAGAAATCAGGGCAAACAGAAACAATGGAACAGTGGGAGGGTGTGCAATGTGAGTACAATGGTGGGATATATTTAATGCACAGCTTTTATCTTCATCCATCATAGTATAAGTGACAGTGAAAGGATCGGTCGTAGACATGCACAGGCATATTTTTATTTTACATAAACATGTGTTATGTTTTACATGTGCATGTCTGTACCTGCTTCTCTTTCTCATTTGGTAGTATTTGTCTTTAAAGTGATTCTATGTCTTCAATGCTCTGAAATATTTTTACCATTTAAATATTTCCCAAATTAATGATGATGACATAAAAACATACCATTGATAATTGTTATCTAAAAATGAATTCTCTTAATGGGTATAAGCATTCATCACATAAGTATTTCTTGATGTGTTGTATTTATACAATACATAAAAAATATTCTGAAGCTTTGCTGGTGTTGTTACATGGACTTCTTAAGACCGTCCCTTTTAACATTTTTAAAGCCATATATGAGCTGGGCAAAGATTTAGAATTCTATCTGATGAGATTGGGTTGATATAGTAAGTCACTAGTTACAAAAATTGGAATGATAAACTTCCAGTATATAATAAGGTAACATTAAACAAAATAAAGCTAGGCTCTCCTTTTGTTTTTGTTTGTCTTATTCCATGTGTGTGTGTGTGTGTGTGTGTGTGTGTGTGTGTGTGTGTGTGAGTGTGTGTGTGTGTGCATATTTGAAACAGTATTTCATGTATCTCATGTTGGCCTTGAACATGCCCTGTGCCATAATGACTTCGAACTTCTGGTCCCTCTGCCTTTAGTGCCCCAGTGCTTGAATTACAAGCCTTTGAGACCATTCTGGTTCACTGAACCTTGAACCAAAGTTTTGTAAAGTAAGGAAAATGCTTTAACAAAGGAGCTGCATGTCAGAACCAAAGTTCATAGATTATTCTTGGGTTTGATATTTGTATATTATACATGTGGAATTTCTAGAATTGATGTTCAGTAGACATGATGTCTACTGATCCAATATTAGAAACAGAATAATTTCATAAATGAAAATAGCCAAATACAATCAATGATCAAAACCACAGGGTCACTAATACTATTGATGTGCTATAGAAATGTCTTCACAGAGAAATCAAATTTGAACTGAACAGTTAATGTACTATATAGCAAATGGTTAAGAGATATTAATATACTCAGTGTTACCACTGATAAAGTAAAAAAAGGAAAACTTTATTCTCAAATAAACCTGCTTATAAAAAATAAAAAAAACCCTCTTCAACATAAATACTCTAGAATATTCAAAACAAAAGACTGGCCAAGAATAAATGCAAGCTACAGGTAAGATTTTATTAATATAAGAAAATATAAAACCCCGTGTTCCTGTAATTTAAGCAGAGGGTATGTTCTCCCTTGACTAATGTCTGGTCTCACTCAGTAAGAGGAAGAGTGGACAGAATTTGGCAGCATGCTGTGACATGGCATTTCTTCAGAGAAAAATAACACCCTGCCTACTTCTCAGCCACTTCAATGATCTTGGCAGCACGTAGGGAGAGCATAAGTGGACCAATTTGCTCCATGTTACAAATCAGCCAATTTGAGGCTGAACATCATCAGCCAAATTTTCTCTCAACCTGCTCCCTGCTGGATGCCTTCACCACTAAAATCCAAACCTGAATATTGAAGGACTGAAGAACTTAGTCAAAAACAGATGTGTCTACCTTCTAAATTTCTTGATCATTCAATTTCAAGGTGAGTAAAAGTTAAATACATCCAATGTTAAACAACCTTAGCTAAATTTTCACCTAACGATCAGTAACTTGTACAATCTTTCCTGAACACTGACTTTGGGGATTTCCCAATTTTGCCTTGGCTGTTATTATATTAAACCAGCAGAAAGGCTGCTAGGATTCGCAGGTAGAGCCAACCCCATAACCTCCCGGGAGTCAACCACTTCCTGGGTGCCAGCTTGTCCAAGAGTTAACAGACCCCATCAGTTTTCCTACTCTTTCCCAGCCTTCTCACGCCCACCCCTCTCTTCCCACACCTGATCCTCATCCTACATCCCTTCCCACCCCCTCTTTCATCCGGTTCTCTCTCTTCATTCATACCTTAAGTCTATTTTATTTCCCCTTCAGAACGAGAATCACCATTCTCCCTTGGGCACACTTGTTACTTAGCTTCTTTGGATCTGTGGGTTTTTAGAATGTTTATCTTGTACTCTATGGCTAATGTCCACTTACAAGTGAGTACACACCATATGGGTCTTTCTGGTCTGGGTTACCTCACTTGGGCTAATATTTTCTAGCCTTAAACATTTGCCTGCAAATTTCAAGATTTCTCTGTTTTTAACAGCTGAGTGGTATTCTATTGTGTAAATGCACCACAATTCCTTTATCCATTTTTAGACTGAGCGAAATCTAGCTCCCCCTTCCCCCCCAGTTTCTGGCTATTACTAATAAAACTACTATGAACAAAACTAAGCAGGTATCCTTGTTGTATGGTGGAGGGTCTTTTGGGTACAACCCCTAACACTATTAATGATATGCAGCTTTGCCTGCGGACGGGAGCCTAACATAACTAAGGCTCAATCCGGCAGCATTTCGAAAAGATGCAGAGACCCAAAGCAAAACATCAGGTGGAGCTGAGGGAGTCTTGTGGAGGAGTTGGAGAAAGAATAGGCAGACCCAGAGGAGACCAGCGGAGTCAACTAACCAGAGGAGGGAGGCTTACATATATGTAGCTAATGGGAAGCTTGGTTTTCATGAGGGACTCCTAGCGATTAGAGCAGGCAACGTCTCTGATATGGACTCTTTTGCCTGCTTTTCGATCACTTTCCCTAGCAGAGCAGACTTGTCTGGCTTCAGTGGAAAAGGAATCACTTAGTCCTGTTGTGACTTTATGCTCTGAAGCATGCTGGTGGGGGTCAAGGGTTCCCTTTTTCTGAGGAGCAGAAAAGAAGGGAAAAGAGGGAAGATTGTGGGAGGGTAGGACCAATAGAAGAAGATGGAAGAACCTGTCATAGGAAGGTAAGCTGAACAAATAATTTTTTAAAATTTTTTATTAATTACACTTTATTCATTTTGTATCACCCCCATAGGCCCCTCCCTCCTCCCCTCCTGATCCCACCCTCCCTCCCCTTTCTGCATGCATGCCACTCCCCCAGTCCACTGATAGGGGAGGTTCTCCTCTCCTTTCTGATCTTACTCTATCTGTTATCATCCAAAGTGGCTGCATTGTCCTCTACCGTGGCCTGGTAAGGCTGCTCCTCCTTCAGGGGGAGGTGATCAACGAACAGGCCAATCAGATTATGTCACAGGCAGTCCCTCTTCCCATTACTATGTAACCCACTTGGACACTGAACTGCCATGGGCTACATCTGTGCAGGGGTTCTAGGTTATCTCCATGAATAGTCCTTGGTTGGAGTATGAGTCTCTGGGAAGTTCCCTGTGTTCAAATTTTCTGGTTCTGTTGCTCTCCTTGTGGAGTTCCCGTCCCCTCCAGCTCTTACTATTTCCCACCTCTTACATAAAATTCCATTCACTCTGCCCATCAGTTGGCCATCAGGCTCAGCAACTTCTTTGACAGTCTATACTGCAGAGGCTTTCAGAGGCCCTCTGTGGCAGGTTCCAAGGTTGTTTCCTGTTTTCTTCTGGCTTTCAGAGGCCCTCTGTAGCAGGTTCCGAGGTTGTTTCCTATTTTCTTTTACTTCTGATGTCCATCCTCTTTGCCTTTCAGGATGATTCAACATTTTAGTTAGGGTCCTCTCTTTTGCTTAGTTTGTTTAGATGTACAGATTTTAGTGGGTTTATCCTATGTTGTATGTTTATATGAGTGAGTATATACCATGCGTGTCTTTTTGTTTCTGGGACAACTCACTCAGGATGATGCTTTCCAGGACCCACCATTTACCTGCAAATTTCATGATTTCCTTATTTTTCATTGCTGAGAATACTCCATTGTATAGATGGATGTACCACAGTTTCTGCATTCATTCTTCAGTTGAGGGGCATCTTTTAAAAATAGGTTCCCTTGAATATTGTTAAGTGCTTAACGACTTGAATTGTCTTACTTATTTCTTATTTAGTCATTCATTCACTCAATCACTGTGTGTGTGTTTGTATGTATGATACATTTACAACTGTATGTCACCACTGTGTGGAAGTCAGAGAAAAACTTGTAGGAATCATTTGTCATATCCACCACTTAGGCTCTTCATATTGAACTCAATTTGTCAAGTTTAAAAGCAAGGGCCTGCAAATTTCATGATTTCCTTGTTTTTGATTGCTGCGTAGTATTCCATTAAAAGATCATTCTGAGTGAGGTAGCCTAGAAGAAGAAAGACGCACATGATATATACTCACTCATGTAGTCCTATGAGATGGGATAAACATAATGAAATCTATACACCTAAAGAAAATAAACAAGAAAGAGGACCCAGGGTAAGATGATCAATCCTCACTTAGAAAGACAAATGGGAGGTGCATTGGAAGTAGGAGAAAACAAGTAACAGGACAGTAGCCTACCGCAGTGGGCCCCTGAATGACTCTACCTAGCAGAGTATCAAAGCAGATACTAAGATTCATAACCAAACCTTTGGCAGAGTGCAGGGAATCATATGAAAGAAGGGGAGTTAGTATGATGTGGAAAGGATAGGAGCTCCACAAGGACCAAATATATCTGGGCACAGGTGTCTTTTCTGAGACTGACACTCCACCAAGGACCATGTATGGATATAACCTAGAACTTATGCTCCCATGAAGCCGGTGGTAGTACAGTAACCAATTAGTTTCCCATAGTAAGGGGAACAGGGACTATTTCTGACAGGAACTCAATGGCAGGCTCTTTGACCTCCCCAACCCCTAAAGGAGAAGCAGTCCTGCTAGGCCACAGAGGACTTTGCAGCCAGTTCTGAAGATACCTGATAAAACAGGGTCAGATGAAAGGGGAAGTGGTCCTCCCCAGTCAGTGGACTTGGAAAGGGGCAGGGAGGAGATGAGGAAGGAAGGGAGGGTTTGGGAGGGAATGAGGGAGCTGGATACAGCTGGGATACAAAGTTAATAAAATGTAACTAATAATAAAAACGTAAAAATAAATTTAAAAAATAAAATAAATAAATAAATAAATAAATAAACAAACAAATAAATAAATAAATAAATAAATAAGTGAATGAATGAATAAATAGATAAATAAATAAATAAGCAAGCAAGGGCCTTTATCCACCTATCTAGCTCACTAGTGTCCTGACCCACATAGTTTGAGTTCCAGCACCCTAGTCAGGTGAGTCAAGGGAATAAAGAAAGAATAGACACATAATAAAACAAACAGTGAAGCTGGGGTCCAGTACGGTTCTCTTCCTTTCTGCTGAAACCTAGAACCTGCACACTGACGCACAGCACTGAGGGAGGCGTGAGCTTGGCTGCATAGGAGGTCTCTTTTGGTGAGCAATCTCAGGCTGTAAATTCCTGTATAAGGAAGCCATAGCTGCTGTTCTTTACATATATTGATAAATTGATCATCCACAGTGGGGCTCCCAAGGAGAGCATGGTTCCTCTGGACCCTGGCACATATGGATTATAGCTTTGCGAATTATCCTTGAGTCAATAGGTCTTTGGTTTTCAGCAGGCCATTCCCAGATCAAAACATACATTCAATGAGGACTCCACTCGCTGACAGCTTCCTTGCATCTGGAGAGCCTAAATTCTGTTTTGAGAAACCCCAATATTATCCTAAAGGCAAGTAAAATCCATCTGAAAAAGCATGTTTTAGCATTCCTCCACATTGTTCACACATATTCCAGTTCTTTGCTAAAGCTAGCACAGTAGATAATACAATTGATGTGTCATTACATACTTCTTTACATTTCACCTTTATTTTACATGCTGCAGATTCTACAAGGGATGGTTATGTTGTTTTTTAGAGATTTCTTTATGCTTGTTTTTTATAGATTAGGAAGAATTTTTAAAGTGTATTTTAGGAAGATGTTTATGAATCAAGCTTTAGTTAACAGTAAAAACAATTTAAAATATTTTAAATGATTTAAAGTGACTTTCTGCTTAGGTATCTGTTATTACAAACTGATGCTTTGGTGAAAGCAGAACATCATCATAACTAGTTGCTGTGTGCTCCTGGAACCCAGAGTTGAGTGCTCATCCCACTTGACTGGAGAACTTCAACCTTACCTCTGTATAGTCCATCTCACAATATATGATATAAACTGTAAACCAAAGAATGAGAAGCTCTGGGTGTGGAACCATGCTCAAATTACAGTTTATTTACTTTGTAACTCTTCCTTCATTCCCTCCCAATCTCACCTTCCTTCCTTCACCTTCTCCCATGAGCCTCTGCAAGTTCACTGATGGGGGGAGGTTCTTCTCCCCTTCCATCTGACCCTAGCCTATCCAGTCTCAGCAGGGCTGATTGCGTTGTCTTCTCTGTGGCCTGCCAAGGTTTCTACCCCCTTTGGGAGGGGTGAACAAAGAGCCAGCCACTGAGTTCATGTCAGAGATAACCCCTGTTCCCCTTACTAGGGTATCCACTTGGATACTGAACTGCCATGGGGTCATCTGTGCTTGGGTTCTAGGTTATCTCCATGAATGGTCTTTGGTTAGAATATCAGTCTCAGAAAACACTCTTGTGACCATATTTTTTGTTGTTGTTGTTCACAATGCTATTTTTTTCCCTATTTATTTTTTTTAATTTTTTTATTATTTTTTTCTTTTTAGTTACATTTTGTTAACTCTGTGTCCCAGCTGTATCCCGCTCCCTCATTCCCTCCCCAACCCCACACTCCCTCCCTGGTCTCCTCCCTGCCCCTTTCCAAGTCCACTGATATGGGAGGACCTCCTCCCCTTTCATCTGACCCTGTTTTATCAGGTATCTTCAGGGCTGGCTGCAAAGTCCTCCTCTGTGGCCTAACAGACTGCTCCTCTCCTGGGGGGGGGGGGGGCAAACAGCCTGCCCTTGAGATCCTGTTAGAAATAGTCCGTGTTCCCCTTACTTTGGAAAACTACTTGGTTACTGAGCTACCACGGGCCACATCCGAGCAGAAGTTCTAGGTTATATCCATAGATGGTCCTTGGTTGAGTGTCAGTCTCAGAAAAGACCCTGTGCCCAGATATGTTTGGTCCTTGTAGAGCTCCTATCCTTTCCATATCATACTAACTCCCCTTCTTTCATATGATTCCCTGCACTCTGCCGAGGGTTTGGTTATGAGTCTTAGTGTCTGCTTTGAAACACTGCTAGGTAGAGTCTTTCAGATGCCTTTTGTGGTAGACTCCTCATTTATGAAGACAAATGGGATGTGCATTGAACTTATGACAGGAGTCTACCACAATGCTATTTTTTAAACCTGAAACTTATCCATTCAACTACGATGTCTTAAAACAAGCTACCTATGTATCTACACTGTTTTACAAAAAATCACAAAGGTCAAATTTAAACAATTTGTTTGTTAAAATATGCATGTATCATGTATTTCTTGGTGATAGAAGAGTTGCAAAAAAGAAGTTTTGGGTGATTATGGGTATGCTATTTTTTGTATCTATTTATTTTCAATTTCGGTATGTCAGTGCTTTCCTTACATGTATGTCTGTATACCATGTACATACCTGTAGGCAGAAGAATCCAGAAAAGATAGTTACAACGTCTGGCACTGGAGTTACAGATGGCTGTGAGCTGTCATATGGGTGATAAAATCTGATTTTAGTTCCTCTGAAAAAGAAATAAATGTTCTTGACCACTGATCTATCTTTTTAAACCCCATCCCCTTTAAAAGTAAGTTACTTGTTTTCTCCAAAGTATTGCCAAATAAAAACAAAAGAAAATAAAAAATGAAACAATTTTTCTAATCCAGAAGAACAGTGAACAATATAATGTTGAACTTTTTGTTTTTGCATTTGTTCTCTCACTTTCTTTTGTATTTTATTTTTATTTTATTAATTACTTTATTCACTTTCTTACCCACCCACTTTCTTATCAGGTGTCTTCCTGTACCTCTCCCTTCCCAAGCCCACCGTCCCTCTCTCTTCTGCACCCATGTCCTTCCCACAGTCCACTGATAGGGGAGATCCTTCTCTCCTTCCATCTGATCCTGGTCTATCAGGACCCAAAAGTGGCTGCATTGTCTTCCTTTTGTGGCCTGGTAAGGCTGCAACCCCCTGAGTGAGAAGTGATCAAAGAGCAGGCCAATCAGTTCTTGTCAGAGATAGTCCCTGTTTCCATTACTAGGGAACCAACTTGGACACTTAGCAAGAGTTCTATGTTATCTCCATGAATGGTCCTTGGTTAGAGTATCAGTCTCAGAAAACACCCTGTGTCCAGATTTTTTGGTTCTTTTGCTCTCCTCTTGGATCTCCTGTCTCCTCCAGGTATTTCTATATTACCTTTTTTTTTTTATAAGATTCTGGCACTTGGCCCAAATTTTAGTTATGAATCTCAGAATCACTTTGATGCTCTGCATGGTACAGTCTTTCAGAGCCCTTCTGAGGTAGGCCCTGTCCTGTTACAAGTTTTCTTCCTCTTCTGATGTCCATTCTCTTTGCCTTTCAGAATGAGGATTGAGCATCTTACTCAGAGTCTTCCATCTTGATTAGCTTCTTTAGGTGTAGAGATTTTAGTATGTTTTAACCTTTATTATAAGTCTAATATCTATTTATGAGTGAGTATGTACCCTATGTGTCTTTATGCTTTTGGGATACTTCACTCAGGATGATCTCTTCTAGTTCCCACCATTTGACTGAAATTTTCATGCTTTCCTTGTTTTTAATTGTTGAATAGTATGCCATTTTGTAAATGTACCAAAATTTCAGTGTCCATTCCTCAATTAAGGGGTTTCTGGATTGTTTCCAGCTTATGGATATTTCAAATAAATCTTCTATAAACATCGTTGAGCAAATGTCCTTGTTGTATCTTGAGCATATTTTGGATATATGCTTAGGAGTGGTATAGCTGGATCTTGAGGTAGCACTGTTCCTAATTGTCTGAGAAAGCACCATATTAATTTCCAAACTGGTTGTAAATATTTACATTTCCACCAGTAATGGAGGAGGGTTCCCCGTTCTCCACAACCTCTCCAGCATGTGTTGTCACTTGAGGTTTTAATCTTAGCAATCCTGATGGGTGTAAGATGAAATCACAGGGTCATTTTGAATTGCATTTTCCTGATGACTAAGGACGCTGAGCATTTCTTTCAGTGTTTCTTTTCCATTCGGTATTCCTGTATTGAGAATTCTCTGTTTAGCTCTGTACACCTTTTTTTTTTTTTTCCAATTGGATTACTTGATTTGTTGTTGTTTAACATCTTGAGTTCATTATTTATTCTGGATATTAGCCCTCTGTCAAATATAGGTTTGGTTAAATTTCTTTTCCAGTCTATAGGCTGTGATTTTGTTCTTAAGACAGTTTCCTTTGCTTTACAAGAACTTTTCAGTTTCATGAGGTCCAATTTATTGATTGCTGATCTAGAGCCTGTGCTGTTGGGGTTCTGTTCAAGAAGTTGTCTCCTTTGCCCATGAGTTCAAGGCTCTTCCCCACTTTTTCTTCTGTTTTTTTTTTTTTTTGTTTTTGTTTTTGTTTTGTTTTGTTTTGTTTTGTTTTTAGGTCTTTGATCCATGTGTACTTTATTGTACTTTATTTTTGTGAAAGGTGATAAGTATGGATCTATTTGTATTTTTTTTTTTTTTTTTACATTTAGACATCCAGTTAGACCAGCACCATTTGTTGAAGATGCTATCTTTTTTCCATCTTATGGTTTTGATGCCTTTGTCAAAAATCAGGTGTCCATAAGTGTGTGGATTTATTTCTGGCTCTCCTAATCAATTCCATTGATCCACCATTCTGTTTCTATTCAGTACCATGCAGTTTTTACAAATGTTGCTCTAAAACATCTTTTTTTTAATTATTAAATTTTTAATATTTTATTTTTATTATTAGTTACATTTTATTAACTGTATATTCGAGCTGTATCCCCCTTCCACATTCCCTCCCAATCCCTCCTTCCCTCATTTCCTCCCTGACCCCTTCCATGTCCACTGAGAACTTCTTCCCTTTCATCTGACCCTGTTTTATCAGGTATCTTCAGAACTGGCTGCAAAGTCCTTCTCTGTGGCCTAGCCGGACTGTTCCTCCCTTGGGGGGTAGGAAAGTCAGAGAGACTACCATTGAGCTCCAGTCAGAAATAGTCCCTGTTCGACATACTAGGGAAAACTAATTGGTTACTGAGTTACCACGAGCTACATCTGAGCAGAGGTTTTAGGTTGTTAATTGGTTGGAGTATCAGTTTCAGGAAAGACCCCTGTGACCAGAGATATATTTGGCCCTTGTGCAACTCCTATCCTCTCTATGTCATACTAACTTCCCTTTCTTTCATATGATTCCCTGCACTCTGCCAAAGATTTGTTTATGAGTCTTAGTATCTGCTTTGATACACTGCTAGGTAGAGTCTTTCAGGGGCCCTATGTGGTAGGCTCCTGTCCTGTTAATTGTTTTCTCCTAAGTCCAATGCCCATCTCATTAGTTTTTCTAAGAGAGGATTGATCATCTTACCCCAGGCCTTCTTTCTTGTATATCTTCTTTAGGTGTATAGATTTTATTATGTTTATCATATCTTATAAGTCTATATAAATGAGTATATACCATGTTTGTCTTTCCCCTTCAGGGATACCTCACTCAGAATGATCTTTTCTAGATCCCACAATTTCCCTGCAAATTTCGTGATTTCCATGTCTTTAATTGCTGAGAAGAATTCCATTGTATAAAAATACCACAACTTCTGTATCCATCCATTCCTCAGTTGAGGGATATCTGGGTTGTTTCCAGGTTCTGGCTATTACAAATAAACTTGCTACAAACATGGTTGTGCAAATGACCTTGTGTAATTGACAACTTTTGAGTATATGCCTAATAGTGGTATAGCTAGGTCTTGAGGAAGCGCTATTCCTAATTGTCTGAGAAAGGGCCAGATTGAAATCAAAAGTGGTTGTACCGGTTTACAATCCAACCAGCAATGGAGGAGGGTTCCACTTTCTCCACAACCTTTCCATCATGTGTTGTCATTTGTGATTATGATTTTAGCCTTTTTGTTGGGTGTAAGGTGAAATCTCAGGGTTGTTTTGATTTGCATCTCTCTGATGGCTAAGACCTTGAGCATCTCTTTAAGTGTTTCTCTGCTATACTATATTCCTCTGCAGAGCATTCTCTGTTTAGCTCCATAACCCATTTTTTAATTGGATCACTTGATTTTTTGCATTTTAACTTCTTTAGTTCTTTATATATTCTGGATATCATCCCTCTGTCAGATACAGGGTTGGTGAAGATCCTTTCCCAGTCTGACAGCTGTTGTTTTCTTCTGACAACAGTGTCGTTTCTTTTACAGAAGCTTTTCAGTTTCATAAGGTCCCATTTATTGAGTGTTGATCTTAGAGCCTGTGCTGTTGGTGTTCTGTTCAGGAAATTGTCTCCTGTGTCAATGAGTTCTAGGCTCTTCCCCCATTTTCTTCTAACTGATTTAGAGTATCTGGTTTCATGTTGAGGTCTTTGATCCACTTGGGCTTTAGTTTTGTGCAGGGTGATGAATAGGAATCTATTTTCATTTTTCTGCACGTAGACATCCAGTTGGACCAGCACCATTTGTTGAAGTTGTTGTCTTTTTTCCATTGAATGGTTTTGGCTTCTTTGTCAAACATCAAGTATTCATAGGTGTGAGGGTTTCTTTCTGTGTCTTCTATTCATTTCCATTGATTCTCCTTTCTGTTTCTATGCCAATACCATGCAGTTTTTATTACTATTGCTCTGTAGTACAGCTTTAGATAGGGAATGGAGATACATCCAGATGATCTGTTGTTGTACAGGATTGTTTTGAGGATTCTGGGTTTTTTGTTTCTCCATATGAAGCTGAGAATCTTTTTTTCAAGGTCTGTAATGAATTGAGCTGGTATTTTGATGGGAATTGCATTGAATCTATAGATTGCTTTTGGCAGGATGGCCATTTTCACAATGTTAATCCTACCAATCCATGAGCACAGGAGATCTTTCCATCTTCTGGTATCGTCTTTAATTTCTTTCTTCAGAGTCTTAAAGTTCTTTTCAAACAGGTCTTTCATTTCCATGGTTAGAATCACCCCAAACAACTTTATGTTATTAGTGGCTATTGTGAAGTGCGTTGTTTCCCTAATTTCTTTCTTTGCCCTTTTTTCTTTTAAATACAGGAGGCCTACTGATTTTTTTTTTTTTTTTTTTTAGTTAATTTTGTATCTGGCCACTTTGCTGAAGGTACTTATCAGCTATAGGAGTTCCCTGGTAGAATTTTTGGGGTCACTTAGGTATACTATCATATAGTCTGCAAATAATGATAATTTGACTTCTTACTTTACAATTTGTATCCCCTTGATCTATTTCAACTGTCTTATTGTTCTAGCAAAGACTTCTAAAATTATCTTGAAGAGGTATGGAGAGAGTGGGCAGCCTTGCCTTGTCCCTGATTTCAGTGGGCTTGATTTAAGTTTCTCTTCATTGAGTTTGATGTTGGCTATAGACTTGCTTTATATTCCCTTTACTGTGTTTAGATATGTGCCTTGTATCCCTGATGTCTCCAATACTTTAAACATGAATGGATGTTGGATTTTTTCAAATGCTTTTTCAGCATCCAAGGAGATGATCATGTGGTTTTTCTCCTTCAGTTTGTTTATGTGGTGGATTAAATTGTTGGATTTTCATATGTTTAATCACCCTTGTATGCCTGGTATGAAGCCTACTTGGTCATGGCAGATGATATCTTTGATGTGTTCTTGGACTTGGTTTGTAAGTATTTTATTGAGTATTTTTGCATCAATGTTCATAAGAGAGATAGGTCTGAATTTTTTTGTTGTTGTTGTTGTTGGGTCTTTGTGTGGTTTAGGTATCTAGGTGACTGTGGCTTCACAGAATGGGATTGGTAATATTCCTTCTGTTTCTATTTTGTAGAATGGTTTGGAGAGAATTGGAGTTGAGACTTCTTTGATGGTCTGCTAGAATTCTGCACTGAAACCATCTGGCCCAAGACTTTTTTTTTGGAAGGGAGACTGTTGATGACTGCCTCAATTTCCTTGGGGGATATAGGACAATTCAGTCTTTCTACCTGATCCTGACTTGATTTTGGCACATGGAATCTATCAAGAAAATTGTCCGCTTATTTTAGATTTTGAAATTTTGGGGCATATAGGCTTTTATAGTACAACCTAATGATTGTTTGGATTTCCTCGGTGTCTGTAGTTATGTCCCCCTTTTCATTGCTGATTTTTCTGATTTGGATAGTTTCTCTCTGCCTTTCAATTAGCTTGGCTAAAGGTTTTTCTACCTTGTTGATTTTCAGAAAGAACGAGCTCCTGGTTTCATTGATTCTTTAAATACCTTTATCTGTTTCTAATTGATTGAATTCTTTCCCGAGTTTGCTTATTTCCAGCCGTCTGTTCCTCTGGAGTATATCTGCTTCTTATTTTTTTCCCCTAGGGCTTTCAGTTGGGCCTTTAAGTTACTTCTATGAGATATCAAAAATTTCTTCTTGAAGACACTTAGTGCTATGAATTTTCCTCTGAGCACTGCCTTTATTGTTTCCCATAAATTAGGGTATGCTGTGCCTTCATTGAATTCTAGGAAGTCTTCAATTTCTTTCTTTATTTCTTCCTTAACCTGGCTGTCATTGGGCAGCAAGTTTTTCACTTTCCATGTGTGTGTAGCCTTATTTCTAATTCCATTGTTGTTGAGTTCATGGTGGTCAGATAGAATACAGGAGATTATTTCAATCTTCTTGTACCTGTTGAGGTATGCTTTGTGACCAACTATAGGATTTATTTTGGAGAAGGTTCCAGGAGATGCTGTAAAGAAAGTATACTCTTTTGATTTTGGGTGGAAAATTCTGTAAATATCTATTAGGTCCATTTGATTTAGGACCTCTGTAAGTGCCTTTACTTCCCTATTTGGTTTTTGTCTACATGATCTTTCCCTTGGTAAAAGTGGGGTGTTGAAGTCTCCCATTATTAAGGTGTTGGGATCGAGATGTGAATTAAGTTTTAATAATGTTTCATTAATGAATATAGGCACTCTTGTATTTGGGGCATAGATGTTGAAAGTTGTGATGTCCTCTTGGTGGATTTTTCCTTTGATGAGAATGTTGTGTCCCTCTGCATCTTTTCTGAATAATTTTGGTTGAAAGTCTATTTTATTAGATATTAGGATAGCTACAACAGCTTTATTTCTGGGTCCGTTTGCTTGAAAGACATTTTTTTTCCAGCCCTTTACTCTGAGGTAGTGTTTATCATGTTGCAGAGGTAAGTTTCTTGGATGCAGCAGAATGTTGGATCCTGTTTCTGCACCTATTCTGTTAGTTTGTGTCTTTTTTACTGGTGAGTTGATTCCATTGATATTAATAGATAATAGTGACCAATGAATGTTATTTCCTTTTATTGTGGATTTGGTGGTCTTACTGTGTTTCATTGCTTGTTTTCTTTTAATTTCTGTTGGGATATTATCTGTATGCTGTTTTCTTGGGTGTAGTTTTTATGGTTGGATTGGAGTTATCCTTCTAATATCTTCTGTACAGGTGGTGTGCTGTATAGATAATGCATAAATTTAGTTTTTTCATGGAATATTTTGTTTTCTCCATCTATGCTGATTGAAAGCTTTGCATGGTTTAGTAGTCTGGGTTGGCATCTGTGGTCTCTTAAAGTCTGTATGACACCTCCCCAGGCCCTTCTGGCTTTCATAGTTTCTGATGAGAAGTCCAGTGTGAATCTGATAGGTCTACCTTTATATGTTACTTGGCTTTTTTCCCTTGCTGCTTTTAATATCTTTTCTTTGTTCTGTGGATTTATTGTTTTGACTGTGATGTGACCTGCTGTGTTTCTTTTCTGGTCTAGTTTATTTGGTGTTCTGTAGGCCTTTTGCATATTTATGGACATCTCATTCTTTAAGTTGGGAAAAATTTCTTCTATGATTTTCTTGAAAATAGTTTTTGGACCTTGGAGCCTGGAGTCTTCTTTTTCATCAATTCTTATTATTCTTAGATTTTGTGAATGTTTTGTGTTTGGAACTTTTCTGATTTTATTTTTACTTTGAGAGAATTATCAATTTCTGGGAGTGTATCTTCAGCTCCAGAGATTCTCTCATCCATCTCTTGTGTTCTGTTTGTTGATGTTTATGTTTGTGTTTCCTGATCTTTGCTCCAATTCTCCAGCTCCAGGGTTTTCTAAGTTTGTGTTTCTTTATTGATTCTAATTCTGTTTTCATGACCTGAGCTATTTCTTTCATCTGTTTGAATGTGGATTCCTGTCTCTCTACGATGATCTCTATTTTATTTTTTTAATTTAATTTTATTTTTTTTCTTATCAGTTACATTTTATTAACTCTGTATCCCAGCCGTGTCCTGATCCCTCATTCCCTCCCAGTCCCACCCTCCCTCCCTCATCTCCACCGTGCCCCTTTCCAAGTCCACTGATGGGGGGGGCTCCTCCCCATTCATCCAATCCTGTTTTATCAGGTATCTTCAGGACTGGCTGCAAAGCCCTCCTCTGTGGCCTAACAGGACTGCTCCTCCCTTGGGGTGTGGGAAGGTCAAAGAGCCAGTCATTGAGTTCCTGTTAGAAATAGTCTATTTTTAAGTTAATTTTCCACTCTATATGCCACTAATTGTACCTCTACTTGTGTCTCTATTTGTTTGGCTATATTTGCCTGTGTTTCTTTAAGAATTTTGTTCATTTCCTCTTTCTGTGCCTCCAATTGACTGGCCAAATCTTTGATAGATTTGTTCATTTTCTCTTTAACTGTCTGAATTTGCATGGCTATTGCTCTGAGAGAATTGTTTGTTTCCTCTTTATGAGCCTCAAATAATTGGGTAAACATAGCTTTAAAGTCATTTTCCTATGGTTCTGATGAATTGGAGTATGCATCAATTTTGGGGTTTGCTGGGGAAGCCATGTTGTCCCAATTTATGTTGTATGTGTTCTTTTGCCTACCCCTGGCCATTGGCTTTTCTGCACCCTGCCCTGTTTGTTTCTGGATTCTGCAGTTCAGATTGATACTATCTTTCTCCGGAATCTGGAGAGTTCTTCAGGAAACTGAGAGAGGTCCCGTGGCCTCAGTGTGTGTGGTGGTGCTTTAGCTCTACCTGTGGGAGGAAATTTCGCAAGGCAAAAGGGCAAATTAAGGCGTACTTGTGTGTATGTGTATGTGACAGAGAGTGTGTGTAAGTGTGCGTTGAAGTGTGTCTGGAGGGAGAGAGTGATAGAGAATGTTGAACCCTTGAGTGTGTGGGAGGGGCTCTTCCTTGCAGGCTTCTAGGGGGTTACTTGGGCATACCCTGTATATGTAGCAGGCGCTGGTGATAGTTGCGGCACAATTTCTGGCATTATCTGCCTTAACTCCTCAGTTGGACCCACATAGCAGGGGCATCAGTGTCGCAAGAGATCCTGTTTCCCACAGTGGGTATGTGGATGTGAGGGGTCCGATGCCTGGCTTCTAGTTTAGAAGGACCCTGGATCTGGGGTTCTGCAGACACTCAAGGGCGTACTCATTCTCAAGCAGGTCACATAGGCAAGGACTGGGGTATCCGGGCTCTCTACTCTCTGGTTTGGCCCTGCTTGGTATTATGCAGAAGGACTGATATGCTCTGCCAGCTCAGCTGCAGCCACCAAGTTATGAAGTCAAGCTGCAGCTGTAGACTGGAATGCTGATCCAGATGCCTTCTGGGAAACCCTGGGAGCCCTCCACTGTGCTCTGCAGGCCTGGGAAACCCAGCACCTGGTGTGCTTAGCTTGTATGACAGCTCTACTGGGCTTTGGTGGGTCTATAGCATATTATCTGTCACTGAGGGTTTGGGTGGGCCATACAGTCAGTGGCTGAGAGACACTGCAGAGTCAGTATGGCCTCTAGCAGACCTGGGACCCTGGGAGGATGGTGCCACAGATCTGGGACTCCAAGACAGGTACAGCTGGCATTTGCAGCTAAGGGGCTAGGAGCCTTGTCTCAGCCACTGCAGACCCCAGGCAGTGAGCTCTGAGCTGAGAGTCTTGGGGAGCAGGCTGTGCTGAGGAGGGGGGAGGTCCGAGTAAGGGGAGTGCTGGGATATCAAAGGATCATTTCTCTCTTTCCCAAACAAGTCCAGGGGTGACCCGAGACCAAAGTTCTCACCTCCTGTGATGTTCCCTGTCATTTAGATAGCCTCACCTTTGTTTTCCTGTCTTCAGAAGTCCTTCACTGACCAACTCAGGTGTTCAACTCTTCTGCAACTCAGAAACTGTGCCTGCTAGTTGCCATCTTGGATCTGCCCCCCTTTATAGTACATCTTGATATCAGGGATGGAGATATCTCCAAAAGATCTGTTATTGTTCAGGATTGTTTTAGCAATTTTTGGCTTCTTGTTATTCCATATGAAATTGAGAATTGTTCTTTCAAGGTCTGTAAAGAAGTGAGTTGGCAATTTGATGGGAATGGCATTGAATCTGTAGATTGTGTTTGATAAGATGGCCATTTTTACTGTGTTAGTCCTGCTAAGCCATGAGCATGGGATATCTGTCGATCTTCTGATATCTTCTTCTATTTCTTTCTTCAGAGACTAGAATATTTTTTCATACAAGAATTTGACTTGCTTGTTTAAAGGCACACAAAGGTACTTCATGTCCTTTATGGCTATTATGAAGGGTGTTGTTTCCCTAATTTCTTTCTCAGCCCTTTTTTCTTTTATATATAGGAGGGGTATTGATTTTTTTTTTTTTTAGTTAATTTTGTATCCAGCCATGTTGCTGAAGGTTTTCATGAGCTGTAGGACTTCTCTGGTAGAATTTTTAGGGTCTCTCATGTATACAATTATATCATCTGCAAATAGTGATACTTTGACTTCTTCTTTTCCAATTTGTATTCTCTTGATTTCTTTTAATCGTCTTATTGCTCTAGCAAGGACTTCAAGAACTATGTTGAAGAGATAAGGAGAGAGTGGATAGGGTTGATTTGTTCCTGATTTGAGTGAGATTGATTAAGTTTCTCCCTGTTTTGGTTGATGTTGGCTATAGGTTTGTGGTATATTGCCTTTATTATGTTTAGGTATGTGCCTTGAATCTCTGATTTCCCCAAGACTTTAAACATGAATGGGTGTTGGATTTTGTCAAATGCTTTTACAGCATCTAAGGAGATTATCATGTGGTTTTTTTCTTTTAGTTTGTTTATATGGTAGATTACATCGATGGATTTCAGGGTAATGAACCACCCCTGAATACCTGGGATGAAGCCTACTTGGTCATAGTGGATGATATATTTGATGTGTTCTTGGGTTCAGTTTGCAAGTATTTTCTTGCGTATTTTTGCGTCAACGTTCATAAAGGAGATTGGCCTGAAATTCTCTTTCTTTGTTTGGTCTTTGTGAGGTTTAGGTACCAAGGTAACTGCGGCTTCATAGAATGAGTTTGGTAGTGTTCCTTCTGTTTCTATTTTGTGGAATATTTTCAAGATTATTGGTGTTAGCTCTGTTTTGAAGTTCTTGTAGAATTCTGCTCTGAAACCATTGGGCCTTGGGCTTTTTATGATGGGAAACTTTAGATGATCACTTTTATTTCCTTGGGGATATAGGACTATTTAATTGATTTACCTGGTCTTGATTCAACTTTGGTAGTGATCAAGAAAATTGTCCATTTCATTTAGATATTCAAAATTTGTGGTGTATACGTTCTTGAATTAAGACACGATGATTGTTTGGATTTTCTCAGTGTCAGTTGTTTCTGATTTTGTTAAGTTGGATACTGTCTCTGCCTTTTATTTAGTTTGGCTTTGGGTTTGTCTATCTTGTTGATTTTCTCAAAAAAAGAAAAAACAAAAAAAACAGTTCTTGGTTTCATTGACTTTTTAAATTGTCTTATTTGATTCTATTTCATTGATTTCAGCCCCGAGTTTGATTATTTCCAGCTATCTACTCCTCTTTGGTGTGTCTCCTTCTTTTTTTTCACCTAGGGCTTTTAGGTGAGGCATTAAATAAGGGGGACAGGAATTGTTTCTGACATAAACTCATGAGGTTTCCTTCTCCCCTGAGGGAGGAGCAGCCTTGCTAGGCCACAGATAAGAATATTGCAACCATCCTGAAAATACCTGATAAGCTAGGACCAGATGGAAGGAGAGGAGGACACCCCCTCTCAGTGGACTCAGAAGGAAGCAGGGAGGAGATGAGGGAGGGAGGGAGGGGGGATTGGGAGAGAAAGAGGGAGAGGGCTATAGCTGGTATACAAGTGAATGTATAAAATAAAAAAAAATATTTAAAAAAAGTTGCTTGAATGAGATGTTTCAAATTTCTTCTTGAAGGCACTTACTGCTATGAACTTTCCTCTTAGCACTGCTTTCATTGTGTCCCATAAGTTTGGGTATGTTGTACCTTCATTTTCATTGAATTCTAGGATGACTTTAATTTCTTTCTATATTTCTTTTCTGTCCTATGTTTGTGTAGGTTTTTTGCTATTTCAGTTGTTGTTAAGGCTCAGCTTTAGGCCATGGTGGTCAGAGAGGATATAAATGATTATTTCAATCTTCATGTATCTGTTGAGGCTTGCTTTGTGACTAACTTATATGGTGTATTTTGCAGAAGGTTCCATGAGGTGCTGAGAAAAAGGTAAATTCTTTTCTCTTTTGGTGAAAGGTTTTGTAGATGTTTGTTAGATCCATTTGATACATGACCTCTATTAGAGTCATTGTTTCTTTGTTTAATTTCTGTTTTGTGGACCTGTCCTTTGTTGAGGGTGGGGTGTTAAAGTATTCTACTATTAATGTGTGCTTTAAGGTTTACTAATATTTATTTTACAAATGTGGACGCTGTTGTATTTGGGGCATAGATATTCAGGATTGTGATGTCTTCCTGGTGGAATTTTCCTTTGATGAGTATGAAATGCCATTCCCCATCTCCTTTGATTAAATTTGGTTGAAGGTCTATTTTATTAGATGATAGAATGGCTATTCCTGTTTGCTTCTTGAGTCTATTTGCTTGGAAAACCGTCTTCCAGCCCTTTATGCTCAGGTAATGTCTATCTTCATGACTTAGGTGTGTTTCTGGTATGGAACAGATTGTTGGGTCTTGTTTACACATCCATTTTGTTAGTCTGTGTCTTTTTATTGGAAAATTGAGTCAATTGATGTTGAGAGAGATTAATGACCAGTGGCTGTTAGATCTTTGATTTTGATGTTGGCTTTGGTAGAGTATATGTTTTGGCTACTTTGAGTGTGCGTGTGAGGTTATTTATTTCCTCTGTTTTCCAGAAAATGCTTAGTTTTCTTGGGTTGTATTTTTCCTTAAAGTATCTTCTGTAACACTAGATATATTTGTAGATATTGTTGATTTTTTTTTTTTTTGTCGTTGAATATCTTGTTTTCTCCATCTATGATGACTGAGAGTTTTGCTGGTTATAGTTGCCTGGGGTGACATCTGTGTTCTCTTAGGGTCTGCATGATATACATCCAGGCCCTTCTGGCTTTTATAATCTCTGTTGAGTAGTCAGATATTATTATGATGTGTTTGCCAGTATATGTTACTTGCCCTTTTTCCCTTGCAGCTTTTAGTATTTTTTTCTTTGTTCTGTGTACGTATTGTTTTGATCATTATGAGGTGGGAGGATTACTTTTTTGGCCTAATTTATTAGATGTTCTATAAACCTATTGCATGCTTATAGTCCTCTTCTTTAAATTGGAGAAATTTTCTTTTATTATTTTGTTGAAAATGTTTTCTGTGTCTTAGAGAAAGAGGTCTTCTTTTCCCTCTATTCCTATTATTCTTAGGTTTTGTCTTTTCATGTTGTCTTAGATTTCTTTGATGGTTTGTATCAGGAATTTTTTAGATTTATTATTTTCTTTGATGATACATCAATTTCTTCCATTGTATCTTCCACAGCTGAGATTCTTTATTTCATCTCTTATAGTCTGTTGGTTATGCTTACCTCTGTAGTTCCTGTTTTCTTTCCTAAGTTATTCCTCTTCATAATTTCCTCCATTTTTGTTTTCTTTAATTTTTCCAACTTGATCTTCAGAATTTGCATTGTTTTGTTGATTTCCTTCATCTGTATGACTGTATTTTCCTGTTTTTTTTCTTTAATTCCCTTACCAGTTTATTTGAACATTCCTCTGTTTCTTTTCTTTCTTTCAGTGACTTAATTATTTCCTCTCTTATAGCCACAAACTATTTGGCTGTATCTTCTTGTATTTCTCTACTGATGGCCATAGTCTGTCTGGTCTGTCTGACATATCTTCCTCTTATTCTTTACAGATAGTCACAATCTGTTTGAATTTATCTTCCTCTAGTTCTTTAAACATTTTATTTGTTTCCCTCCATTACTCTCTTCATAAGCATAGATGTAAGATCATCTTCTTGAATTTCACTAATATTAGGGTGTCCCGAGCTACTTTCCCTTGGATAACTGGTTTCTGGAGATGCCATATTATTTGCCTTTTGTTGGTTGTGCTTTTATGCTGGCCTCAACCCATCTGGCTGTGTCAGGTTTAGGCTGTTTATTTCTGGCACCTTCTGGAATCCTTAGGTTGCAGCATTCTAAAGGAGGCTTCCTTAACTTTTTGTGTATGGTGGACCAAATAACAGCACTTCTCAGAAATTGCCACAGTTTACCTCAGGCATATGGACCTGTGTGGTAACTGTGGTAGTTGGTAATCAGGAAGGCTCTTCTCTCACTAGGAGAAGTCCTGGAGATGGCTGCCCTGTACTGGGTTTCTTGCTGTGAATTTAGTATTCTGCTGCTGCTGTTCTTACACTGTGTTTGCTGGAAGCAGCCCTCTTGAAGAACCTCGGAGTCCCACGGTTTTGTCTGTTTAGCTAGGGATAACTGCTTGCACCTTTGAGCAGTATATGGGGGCTGATCCAGTGGCTTTCAGGGTTTTAAAGGTCCGACGTTGGTGATATAATCCTAGTACCCTATCGGTAATCAGTGGCAGGTGAGCACAGCACTCTTGCTTGCAACAGGAGTCCAGAGCCAGTGGGAACCCAGAAACTTTTCTGGAACTGCGTGTCTTGATGTCAGACCTGATGTTTCCTTCACCCACAGTGGGGTTTCCTCCTAAGAGAGAGACCCAGTCTGTGGTGTTTGGGGGTCCACAGTTCCGAATGGGATGGTGAGTAGAGCACTCAGGCTCAGGCCAGTGGCTGTGCCTTGCTGGTGACTGGGCTGGGTGACTGCAGGAATTTAGTAGCTTTTCCCGAGAATTTTGGGATATCAGCTGAGTGCCCTGAGGTCTGAAATGCTACTTCTGTCACCATGGGGTTTCCTTCCAACAGAGAAACCCAGTCTCTGGTGCCCTGGAGCTCGCAGTTCTGTCTGTGATGGTCAGGCATGTAGCTAGGTCTCTGGCATTGGGGCTGAGTACCCAGATCTGGGCTGGTGGTTTAGAACCTGCAGGACCCTGGGTCCTTGTCCAGGGATTGTTTGGGTGACCTGAGGTCAGTCCTGATTGCTTTCTTCACAGAGAAGTTTTCTCTCAACTGGAAATCCCAGTCTCTGGTGTTGTGAGGCCCATAGTTTAGTCTGGGATGGTGATCAGAGCATGCAGACACATGGCTCTGGGCCAGCAAAAAAGTGTCTGTTGGGACAGGGAACTCTTCATGGGTTTAGCTGGGTATCCTGATCCCAATTGATTCCCATACCATGGGGTTTCCTCTCACATGGGAAACACATTTGCTGGTGTTTTACGGCCCAGAGTTCACTGTGTTGGTCATTGTGTAGTCACTGCTGTGCTGCTGATCAGAAACAGTGTCCTCCCAGTTCTGCTAGCTTGGATCCCAATTTTTGTTGTTAAAATTTTTTATCCTTAGTGAAGTCACAGTGATACAGATGTTTGAAATAATGAGAGGAAACACCTCAAAGTTGTTTATATAGTTCAAAAGAATGAGATTGTGTTAGAGCTCACATAAGCAAAGAAGACAGACAATTGTGGAGGACAGTATTGGTCATTACCCTGATATGATCTAGCATTTTTGTAGAACCAAACTTCTATGAAGGCCTGGGAAAGACTATTATATCAGGTTGATTGAAGTGGAAAGATTTGCCCAAAATGTAAGTGGCACCATTGCATAAACAGTTGTTCTGGTTCCGTCCCACTTCAGAAGAACATAGTACTGTAAGGATGAGACAGCACTGTAGTTTCATCTTCCTGACTCCAGACAGAAGGTAAGCAGCAGCCTCTCACTTCTGCTAACATGACTTCCCCACAATGACAGACTGCAACTGTAACCAAGCCCCATGCCATTTCTTGCTTTAGTCAAGAATTCCATCTCAGCATTGAGAAAAGTAAACAATAAGTGATTATATATAATGACATACCCTAAGTAATGCAAAGTTTGAGGTTGAGGACAAAAAATATCAATTAACCAAAGGGTAAAAAAACCAAATATGCAAACTTATAATTGAATCATGCTAATTATTCTTTCTTCATGTCAAATGTATCATAGTAATGTAAACTGCAATAATTAGAAGTTCCTGTAAACTTATAGGATTCTTTAAAAATATATGGAGAAATATAGATCTATATGCATTCTTCTATATGTAGATATCCAGTTAGACCAGCATCATTTGATGAAGATGTTGTCTTTTTTTCCATTGTACAGTTTTGAATTCTTTGAAAAAAAAAATCAAGTATCCCTAGGTGTGTGGGTTTATTTCTGGGTCTTCTATTCAAATCCATTGATTCGCCAGTACCATGAAGTTTTTAATACTATTGCTCTGTATTACAGCTTGAAAACAGGGATGGAGATACCTCCAGATGATCTATTGTTGTACAGGATACTTTTGGCAATTTTGGATTTTTTTGTTTTCCCATATGAAGTTGAGAATTGTTCTTTCAAGGTCTTTAAATAATTGTGTTGGTATTTTGATGGGACTTGCATTGAATCTGTAGATTGCTTTTGGCAGGATGGCCATTTTCACAATGTTAATCCTACTGCTCCATGAGCATGGGAGATCTTTCCATCTTCTGAAATCTTCTTCAATTTCTTTCTTCACAGACTATAATAAATATTTTAAACAACAACAAAAATGTATAGAGAAAGGTCCATATAAATCATACATACTTTATGAAGAAGACGTTAAAATTGGCTTAGCAGTTAAGATTGCCTATTGCTGTTGCTGAGGTACAAAATCAGTGTCTAGCACTCAAGTCAAGCATCTCATAATTGCCTTGTAGCTCCAGCTTGAGGGGATCTATTATACCTTTCTGACCAGCATGGATGAGCACTGTATTCATGTGCACACACACATACACACACACACACAAACACAAACACACACAATACACACAAACCTATAACTGAAAATATAACTTTTATTTTTAAAAATCAGACTTATAAATATAATATCACCTTAAAAGTGACTCAAAAAAGTGACTTAAAAGTGTATATATTTGAGTGGTGCTAGAATTTCCAAGTAAAATTTATATATTTACTAGATCTAGTCAGTTAAAGATGACCTCAAAACTTGTCTTTCTTACCCTAAGCTAATACTTGATCATAGAATTATGTGAATAATTTCAAGATCTTTATAGCTATAACTCATTCTCCTGTAATACATGTGTATTAGTCAGGGTTGTCTAGAGGAACAGAATCAATAAAATGTGTGTGTGTGTGTGTGTGTGTGTGTGTGTGTGTTTAGCTTCTAGTCTGTAAACTTGGTAGTCCAAAAATGGCTGTCTCCTTATGGGAAATCCATGAATGCAATATTTGTTCAAAAAACACAGCTGGCTGTCTCACTTGGTTTTCTGATACATAGCGATTTTGAGAAAATAAGCTCTAATCAGTCAAGAAATGAACTTATCAGTGAGAATAAAGGCACCAGGCAAGGAAAAAGAGCTTTCTTTCTTGCCAATTAGATAGCCTGCCACAGGGGTGGGTGTGTCCCAGGTTTAGGCTGTGTTTTTCAAATCATCTGGGTTTAAAATGTGTCCTCCTACATCAAATTATACAAATACCAAAATCTTCTCACATTTATGACCATTAGTTAAGTTTTTTAGTAAATTCCACATGAAGTCACATTGACAACCAAGAATGGTCATCACAACATGTACAATCACATGTTCTTTCACAAACATTTTCCAGTGTGCATTTCCACATATTTCCACAAGAGAAAAGTGCTACAAAATTTATATGTGACCATGCCACATTTTTTTTATGTTTTCAGATATTAATTTCTACTGCACAAAGCAAAGGCAATGAGTAAAGAGAAAAACAGGGGTCTCTCAGAGTCTATATATTTGTTTCTAATTCAGGTTTAAATAAAGCATATAATATTTCACATGTAGAGATACAATGAGTTATACTGAATCATTAATGAAGACATTACTTATTTCCTTCTGGCATCAAATTGGAAATACTATATTTGCTTTAGAGTGATAGATGGGTTAGTATAAGTAGGTCAGAGTATTATAACTGGAATGCCATTTCTGTCTTAACCATGGTATCCTCAGGATAGCTCAATGACTGGCCATTTCCTGGCCAATAAAGGAACACTTTGTGATCATGGCACTTAATTTTTTTTTTCGTATTCTGATCAATCCATCAGTATTTCTCATTTTTCCTAATGTGTATTTCTTACATAAGGCTGTCCTAACAGATAACCTGCTCACCCACATTCTTGTTGCCTGGGTTTTGTATATTTCTTCCACCAAATATTTCTTCACAATAAAACATTATTCCTATATCTTTAGGGTTTCTAATTCTCACCATCTTTCCATCAAATTTCCAACATAATTCAAACCAATTATATGAACCTTAATTCTAGGTGTTACACATTTTAAATTTATTTTTATTTATTATTTATTACAATTTATTCATTTTGTATTCTGGCGCTGGCACCCTCCCTCATCTCCTTTGAATCCTACCCTACCTTCCTCTTCTCCCCCTATGCCCCTCCCCTAGACCACTGATAGAGGACGTTCTCCTCCCCTTCTATCTGACCCTAGCCTATCAGGTCTCATCAGAACTGGCTGCATTGTCTTCCTCTGTAGCCTGGCAATGCTGCTCTCCCTTAGAGGGAGGTGCTCAGAGAGCCTGCCACTGAGATCATGCCAGAGACAGCCCCCTTACTAATAACCTTAACAGCAGATGTTATTCTAAATGTATTTTTCCTAGTGTTTGCCTTCAACCAAGGAGTTCTTCATGAAAATTTTAAAACCACAAAAGCCATAAATTAATATGAATAAATTAACATGTGTTTATGCTATTGCAGGGATAGGTTTGTTTTTAAAGTAGTTAATAGATCCCAAAGGGAATAAGAAATTAAGTTGAGAGAAGATTCCAAACTTTGGATAAATCTCAGCATAGTAAATGGAAAGGCTGCACAAGAGACACTGCAAACAAGACTTGTTCTTACAGTTCAAACTCTAAGAAAATTAGGGCAATTCTAGTTGATGACTTCATGGTCATCATTCTCTTGTAATATCTGGAATAAATATAAAATTTTAGCCTCAATTTAATGCTCAACCAATAAGAGGTAACAAACATTGACAAATTGTTTTTGGATTATTGACTATATATATTTCATTTGTCAATATAAACACACATCTCTTCTGAAAAAGAATAAGAGATAGTGTATTCTAAAGGCAAATCTTACAACGACCTGGGCACATAAATTTTGGTCACTGAGACTTCCATGTTCTAATGTGGAGGCAGTTTCATAAAGTTTAATAACATAACACAAAAATAGTACTAAGTTAAGGCACTGTCAAAACAGACTTGTAGAACATTAAATAGCATGCTCGAGACATCTCAGATATCTCGAGCATGCTATGTTCTCAGGTGCCATCTGAAAACATTCTTATCACTTTGACTGGAGGAACTAGAGTTTGTTAAGTGAGTACATTTTATAAGGTTTTTGTGATTGTCAGGATGTTAGCTCTAGATTTTTCTGTTAATTATAGGATGTTATGTTTGACACAGAAGTGATCAAGGAAAGGCTCATTAGAAGGCTAAGCATAGTCCAGGATAAATTGTAGCTGGGCTCTTGATATCACAAAGTTCTAAGCTTGCTATATCACTGAAATTCTAATCAGTATATCAAGCTGTGATGAAATACATTTTTTTCAGGAGTTTCTGTTCATATTTTGTCATTCTTTATTTAGGCTTACTAACTGTGAAAGGAAGGCAAGTAGGCAAGTTTAACCTAGTGTAGTTCTGATAGGATAAATTTATCCATCCTGAGTTCCAAAATGGCACTTCAAAGGGATGTCAACATGGAAACACATAGTGACTGGAAACCATAGTTCTCAACTGAATCTTGGACTATTTTTTCAAACATATAAACTATCACATCCTTAATTAAATGCCACTAGAAAGTCATATGAGAATATCTTTATATGAATTAATAAATAAAACTAACGTAAATAATGAGAAGAATTTTGACTTAACATATCTCTTCCAGTTACATTTATTATAAAAATATTTCTATAAAAATGTACTTGGTTCCTCAGAGTTACTTAAAATATCTTTTCTCAAATTTCATTGTAGATTCTCTTTGCAAAGACTGTAATGTTATTATCAGAGTATTATTAATTCCTGAATCTTATGGTGCTAAACTATTACTAAGTTAATATGAAAACATCTCAGTAAATCATCAGTGTCAATTTACTAACAATAGGATATTTAATAAATAATATAAGAAGTCTATGGTTACATAATTACGAACACAGAAATTGTTATTCCTATTATTTAATTTACTCCTTTTGAAGAATGTTTTCCCTTTAAGCACTTAGATACACAGGTAGTGAAAATATTGTTACTCTCTGAAAAAAGTTTCTTTGGAATTATCCAGATTAGTACCAATGACTAGGTCTATGATGGTGAAACTGAGCAAGAGATGATCTAAGGTGCTCCAATGTGAAATGAACATCAAACATTAGGAAGTAGTTATAGTGTATGTTTGACTGAAGAGAGTCACATAGTAAAAGATCCACACAGACAAATGGGCTGCTAGATCTCAGTAGGTGGATGATAAAGAACTACTCAATGGAACAGTGAGAGTTTAAATTGAGGATGGGTATCAGCCTGAGGAAGCACTCAGGGATGAAGAATGAAGGAGTACTGAGGGTGATAGATATATTGAAGTCCTAAATGCACACATTGATAGTTTTCTTTCTGAAAGACTCCCTTTAAATAACTAATTATGTCTATGAAAGTGGAGCTATACAAAAGAAGGGTGCATTTATATTTTTTAAAACAATTAAAAAGGGGCAGGGAGGAGATGAGGAAGGGAGGGTGGGATTGGGAGGGAATAAGGGAGCGTGATACACCTGGGTTACAGAGTTAATAAAATGTAACTAATAATAAAAATATAAAATTAAATTAAAAATAAAACAATGAAAGGTCAGTTTATTAAGTCAAATGCCACATTTGTAAGAATGTATATGCTATAAAAAATCAAGAATTATTCAAGAGTTGGGGAGAAAAGAAGGAAAAAATGAAGGAAAGAAGAAGGCAGGGAAAAAGGAAGGAAGAAAGGAGAAGATAAGGAGAAAAGGAATGATGTAAGGAAGGAAGGGAGGAAAGTAGGAGGAAAGGTAATAAAGAAGGAAGGAGCAGGGGAAGGAAAGAAGGAGGGAAGTCAACAAATAATATGCATTTGCAGTATGAGAGCTATTTTGTTTGCTTCTTGAGGCCCTCTGCCATTATGATATAACTTTGTGTGCATATCTCAGCAGCAGTACCCCTTTCTTTATGCCCACAGTCTGTTTAGTAGGTGGTATGACAGGCATGAGTAGAGAATGAAGCAGCAGGTCCTGTGTAAGTGTACAGTTGTCCAGGTCCCTTACTCTTTGCCGTCTTGACTGTTTTTCACAGGACACAGGTCCTTCCACAGAACACCATTCATGAATGCTATCCTTTTCACTTCCAGTTATTATGCCCTCCCATTGCTTTTCCAAGCCCAAGGTTAACTACTGAAGTGATTCATGTGAAATAGTTATTGACAATCATGTTGATTAAGCCAATTAAAATTTTCAGTCACTTATTAATGGTCAGTTCAAGAGTGGGGTTTTGCCCCTGAAAAATCTGTTGGTGGCCAAGCTCATGTTTTTAATGACAAATCCACAATTACATCAGTACTCAAACAGCAGAGGGAGGTTACATTATAGAAGGATTTAGGACAGTCTAGTAGCATTTGCTTTCTTTGTAAAGTTCGGCAGACTTTTCCAGACACTACATAATATGTTTGAACCATGGTCAAAGTCAGGGACAGTTCCAGAAGTGTTGCCAAGGCAAATATGTTTATTATGAGTGGAAGGTTGACAAGGGACCAGACAAGCACAAAATAACTTTAAGACAGGATGAGATTGCCTTAGTGATTTGTTTTATGGTAGAGGTATTTCATTATTTCTTTCTGTTTTAGCCTTTCTTGAAGGTTTGCAAATGATACATTTGCTAAGTTTTTCTTTATTAAACCTAAATGTGACATATATTTGTTACATGATAAACACAGTTTAATGGAGGTGTATTTTCTTTGTTCTCACAGTTAAATGATAAATTCCACCCTATCTGAGAAGTCAAGCTGGAAGAATCTTTGGTCAGTTTTCCACACTGCCTCCACCATGGAGACATGTAGATGAATTCTAATGGCAGCTTACTTTCTGTTTTACTTCTTTCTAAGACTACCCCCTCCTTAGAAAAGAATGGGGCCACTTATGTTCAGGGTTGGTTGTCCCAGCTCTCTAAACTAATCAAAAGATAATCTGTAGATGTGCCAAATATTTATTTTTTTGGTGATTTTAAATATTCATTAAGTAGACAATCAAGAATAATCATTGCACATGGCATTGTAGGGGGGGTGGGAGACAGTTGCTTAACCATATTACTCAAAATCAGAAATAAAACTTAAAAATCATGCAGCCCACAATCGTACTGGCTTGTTAAGAAAAGTCACTGTTGCTTAAGGCTAATACTATTGTAATTTATTCCTCATGAAACTTTAGTCTATCTACCTGATTATTCAAAAATGTTAAAGGGTATTGTTATGAATAGAGTGAAGATGTCAAGAAATAATTTAATGATTGGCATGTGAAGTACATATACAGTGGAACACAAGCCCTTAGATTTCAGAGCACAAATCAGTACAACTCTCCCATTATAAGCAATCTCAACTACCCCCAATTTAATTCTCACCATCCATGTGAAATTATAGAAAGATTTAAAGATGAAAGTGTGATCAAATAAGATAAGGGCAACGATTTTGAAGAAAAGCCAGTTATTTTATTTAGATTAATTTGCACAACAGAGGAATGGATATTGCAATAATATTGCATACATACATTGATATGTGATTAATTTATTATGAAATTTTTTTCTTTTAAATTTTTATTGATTACACTTTATTCATTTTGTATCCCCCCATAACTCCCCCCTCCTCCCCTCCCCATCCCACCCTCCCTCCCTCCCCTTTCTGCATGCATGCCACTCCCCAAGTCCACTGATAGGGGAGGTTCTCCTCTCCTTCTTTCTGATCTTAGTCTATCAGTTCTCATCAAAAGTGGCTGCATTGTTCTCTTCTGTGGCCTGGTAAGGCTGCTCCCCACTCAGGGGGAGGTGATCAAAGAGCAGGCCAATCAGATTATGTCAGAGGCAGTCCCTCTTCCCATTACTATGTAACCCACTTGGACACTAAACTGTCATGCGCTACATCTGTGCAGGGGTTCTAGGTTATCCCTAGGTTATCTAGGGGTTCTAGGACTATCCATGAATAGTCCTTGGTTGGAGTATGAGTCTCTGGGAAGTTCCCTGTGTTCAAATTCTTGTTCTGTTGCTCTCCTTGTGGAGACCCTGTCCTCTCCAGCTCTTACCATTTCCCACTTCTTACATAAAATTCCATTCACTATGCCCAACAGTTGGCCATCAGGCTCAACATCCGCTTTGATAGTCTGCAGGGCAGAGGCTTTCAGAGGCCCTCTGTGGCAGGTTCCTAGTTTGCTTCTTGTTTTCTTCTTCTGGTTTTCAGAAGCCCTCTGTAGAAGGTTCCTAGGTTGTTTCCTGTTTTCTTCTTCTTCTGATGTCCATCCTCTTTGCCTTTTTTAATTACTATGTTTAACCAAACATATCTATGAAGAGATGGTATGCCTGAAAAGAAGCAAGGGGAAAGGGGTCAAGGTAATGCTTAGCGGAAGGCTCATGAGAAATATAAGACTGTAAATGTTTTCGGTGGCAAAGGGACACACAGATGGAGAACCATAGGGTTAGGAGAATGAGGCACTAAGTCAACTGCATTTTCCTAGTGTTAAAAAATTATTTCTGACCTATGTCCTTCTGGCTCAGAGTTACAACACTTGGCTGGCATGCTTGAATCCCTAGGGTTGGTAGTTAGAACCACAGGAAACAAAAACAAACTAAAATCTTATTTGAGACAAATTAAGCAATTTCTTTTAAATTGATATTGTAAGGGTCCATAATTCTCATTGTGTTTCTACATTTCTATGTTGCCTTAAATGGTAGGCATTCCCAGATCATATCCTCTTGATAACTATTTGTAAATAATTTTAGTTTAAAATTTAAATAATTTATTGTTAAGAAAACCAGCCAACGTGAAGAAGCTAATTATTGCTATTTATTCTATAAATGAACCTTGCTTCCCTGTGTGAATTGGCATTGAGATTAGACTGAAACTATAGCATATGGCCACTCTATGACTATGGAGTTTATCTTGCTTCCTACATACCTGTTTGCACCACAGCTATTTCAGCTATATTTTTCTCTCATTTTGTCACTGACTTAAAGCAAGCATGTGTTTAACTAATGTACCTGGAATTCTTAATGAAGCTATAATTTTACTGTAACTACTACTCATGAAGTGTTTGATTTTTCTGGGTTTTGTTGGTTGCTTTGTTGATGTTTAAACTGTTATATAATATTTTTTCTCCAAATTAAGCAAGCAGGACTAAGTGATCACATAATATTAAGCTAATACATTTTTGAAAAGACAAAAAAGTGGAACAAACAACCACACCAGACAGTACACTACACTTGGGAGTCCCTGCTAAGTCATATGAGGGCTTTTATAGAACTCAAACTTCATATCATAGCTGAACAAATTAAGCTTTCTTCTCAGATTTTATAAACATACATTTATGTATTCTATATAATAGTTATGTTGATGATGATAATGACTATTTTTGTGAAGAGAGTAAAATATTTCCTAAAAGAGAGAGCCAAGTTTGTAATGAAATTGGTTAGTTGCTCTTTTTTATAATGCATAGCTAAGAAGAAGACCCTCTTGCAAATATGAGCTTGGTTCTCCCTCTGCCTCTTATTGAGCAAGGCCAGTCAGTGCTTACGAAAATATATGAACTAAAGAGTTGAATTGGGGACTGGAAAGAAGCACAGAAGTTTCAGAGGTTTAGACAGCAAGAGAACTCAAATTTATTGCCCAGCCTGCCCATCACCAGTCTCAAGGCTGCCTGTAGCCCCAGTTCCTAGGCCCCATTGCCATCTGCTGGTCTCCAAGGACACCACATCGTTCAAAAAGTAAAATCTTTTCTTTTTTACTTATTAAGAGACATAATTTGTATTTAACTAATTCTGGCTGAACGATAATTGTTTTATCCACAGTAACTAAACATTGATAGTATAATTTAAGTAAGCCTGGAGTTCTAAGTTTTATTCAAATATGATGTTTATGTTCTCAACTGTATTTTCCTAATGTTTTACAAGAAAAATTTTCCATCCTCAAAAATTTGAGGTAAAGTATTTTTGTAAATGTGGAAGATATGTAATATCATAAGAAATGAAAAGAACTCACTAGAGTGTGATTTATCTTTAGTTGATCACAACTAATATCTCCTTTTTTCATTAATATTGAATACCAAACAACAGTACAGTCTCAACATCTTTTTTAACGTACACAATAATATTTAAGCCATTTAATAGAAGTAATGAGATAATAGGTGTTAGAAAATTGAATAGTGATAGAAGCCACAATTACCCTATTCTTATTTTTCAGTTTTATAAGGTCCCATTTATTAATTGTTGTTCAGTTTTTACATTTTAATTAATTAAGTAATTAATCATAATTTATTCACTTTGCATCCCGGCTGTATCCCCTTCATTCATCTCTTCCCAGTCCTACCTATTTTTTTTTTCTCTCCTCCCTCTATGCTTCTTCTTTAGTCCACTGGTAGTGAAGACCTCTTCCCCTTCCATCTGACCCTAGCCTATCAGATCTCATCACTGCTGGCTGCATCATTTTCCTCTGTGGTCTGGTAAGGCTGCACCCCCCTGAGGGGGGAGGTGATCAGAGAGCCTGTCACTGATCTCATGTCAGAAACAACCCCTACTCCCCTTGCTAGGAAACACACGTGGAAACTGAGCAGCCTATGGGCTTCCTCTGAGCAGGGTATCTAGTCTCCTCCATGCATGACACTTGGTTGGAATATCGGTCTCTACAGCCCTTCCTCTCCCACATGCAGGTTTTTTGGCTCTGTTAGTCTCCATGTGGAGCTCCTGTCTAATCTAGGTCTATCTACCTCCCTCTTCTTTTATAAGGTTAAGTGCACTGTACTCAAATTTTGGCCATGCATCTCAATATCTCCTTCGAAACCCTCATGAGTAAAGTATTTCAGAGGCTCCCTTTGAGAGACTCCTGTCATGTCCCTTGTCTTCTCCTACTTCTGAAATGCTCAATGTTCTTGGTCATCTTATAAATGCATAAAAACGACCGTGATATTCCACTACACACCCATCAGAATGGCTAAGATACAAAACTCAAAGGATGATGCATGCAGGACAGGTTGTAGAGAAAGGGGAGCCCTCCTCCATTGCTGGTGGGAATGTAGCCTTGCACAACCACTTTGGAGATCAGTCTGGCCCTTTCTCAGATAATTATGAATACTGTTATCTGAATATCCAGCTATATCATTCCTGGGCATATATCCAAAAGATGCTAAACCATATAACAAGGACATTTGCTCAACTATGTTCATAGCATATTTATTCATAATATCCAGAATCCAGAAATAACCTAGCTGTCCCTCAACTGAAGAGTGGATACAGAAATCATGAAATTTGCAGACAAATGGTTGGGAAGTAAAAAAAGTTCATCCTGAGTGAAGTAACCGAGAAGCAGAAAGACCATATGGTATACACTCACTTATAAGTGGATATTAGCCATATAATATAGAATAAACATACTAAAATCTATAATACTAAAGAAGCTAAACAACAAGGGAAGAAGCTGAAATGTCACTTCGAATGGCAAACAGGATAGATATCAGAAATTTCCTATTCTTAATACCAGTGGAGTGCCTGGTTCTCAGGTACACAACTGAAAAAGACCATGCTTCTTTAAGATATTTAATCTTTCATGTTTTAAGTAGTGGTATTGCTAATCTTCTCACATCTTAAATTTAATGTTTATAACTAGTATAGTTGGAATTAAAAGTAAGTCTTTGAATACTTACTAGGGTTAATCAAATTTCTAATCCGTGACTCTTTAACTATATTCTTTGTTCTGGGCTATGAATATTTAGACAAGGGAGATAAAATTTACTGATAAGCATCATCAAAAGACTGCATTGTTCCTTTTATTGTTCAACATTGTTCTTTAAATAATTTTATTTTTTAATTTTTATTTTGTAATGTTAATTACAGTTTATTTACTTTGCATCCCAGCCATAGCCCCCTCTCTCATTACCTCCCAATCCCACCCTTCTTCCCTCATCTCCTCCCTGCCCCTTTCCAAGTTCACTGATAGGGGAGGACCTCCTCCCCTTCCATCTGACCCTAGCTTATCAGGTATCTTCAGGACTGGCTGCAATGTCCTCCTCTGTGGCCTGGCAAGGCTGCTCCTCCCTCAGTGGTGGAGGAGAGGTAAAGCAGCCAGTCACTGAGTTCATGTCAGGAATAGTTCCTGTTCCCCTTACTAGGAAAACCCACTTGGATACTGAGCTAGCATGGGCTACAGCCGAGCAGCAATTCTGGGTTGTATCCATCCATGGTCCTTGGTTAGAGAAACAGTCTCATAGAGGACTCCTGTGCCCTGATATATTTTGTCCTTGTGGAGCTCCTGTCCTCTCCTATTCATATTAACTCCCCCCTTTATCATATGATTCCCTGCATTCTACCAAAAATTTGGTTATGAACATTAGCATCTGCTTTGAATGAGTAAAGTAAGAAAAAAAATGAGTAAAGTAAAAGAGGCCTTCAGGATTTTATCTCTTATAAAATACAACAAATATGTCAAGACACTTATTGTGAAATACAATCTGTTAGAGATACCACCTGGCTGTCTTTGCATATTCCATGATTTGGTACAGAAAGATAACTGCAATAATGAAGCGTCTTCTGTTTTTTTTTTTTTTTTTTTTTTTTTTTTTTTTGGTAGTAATACTCTTCATCATCAGTCTCTGTGAGCTAGGAAAGAATACCTTCCTATATTAATACACTAATGTAGCACTCCTCAATTATTCATGATCCTGAACAGGAGATACAATCCAGAGATTTGTAGAAATGGAAACCAAAGCTGAGTAATGACTTTTCTATTGATTTAATGTTAGAAGATTAAATCAGATCATGAACAAACTTTGAGTCAGATTATACTACATTGGTGTGTTTTGCTCCTTCTCCCTTTCTCTCTCTCTCTGAGGTACATATCACAGTACATGTGTGGAGGTCACAGAATAACTTTTTGGGGTCAGATACATCCTTCCACAGTGTGTTTCCTGGTACTCCAACTCAGATAACTATACTTGAGGTCAGGCACTTTTACCCCCTTCTCTGTTTGTGATAATGTAGGTGCTGCAAGGAGCTGAGTTCATGCCTATATGTTCTTCCTGGGAAAATGACTTTGTACGCAAATCAAATACCTGGTAAGTTCATTAGTTTGCTGCTATCAGAGAGATTTAGAATGACGGAGGCATTTGGTTTTGGATTTTTTTTGGGGGGGGGTGAGAGCTGGAAAATGATTTAATCCACCTGGTGCAAAACGAGTTGTTCTTAGAGCCATTTTCTGGGGAAGTTGAAACAGAAATTGCAAGTTTGAGACCTGCTGTGCTGCAAAGGAAGACATTGTAACAAAATGCAATAAATGAAAGAACAGCATGGCTTACTTCTACATTTATAATTACTGTACTGTCAGGCACTGTGAGCATGTTTAAATTCCAGTGAGGCTTTATTTCCCCTAACATATCGATATGAAACAGTTCAACTAGCAGACAGGGAATGATCTTTTACTTTTCTCCAAATCTAATTCTATGGTGAGCACAGAATTAGAAAGATAATGCATAAAACCATTAAAATTAAGGAACAAATCTTACCAGCAGAATAGCAATATAATTCCTTGTGACCTTAGCTGTGTTAACACTCATCCTATGGCAGGTAGGGAATGGTTCTCAACCTGATTGTACTGAGGGACAGACTAGCAAATCTCAGTGTTCATTGGAGTGCATTCAGGAATCTGGCTGGCAGTTTTCAAGGGAACAAGGTACTTTTGAGCCTCCGTGGACCCACTTATGGTTTAAATAAAGACAGGAAGATTTCTGCACAGGTTAAGCTTCAGGGCTTAGCTTAGAGTCTGGGTCAGACTCTCTCTAGATTCTACCTTAGCCCCACTTCATTACACTGTGTCCCTGCCACATGTCTGTTTCTCTTTCCTTCTGCTCTGTTCCTTTCCCATCTCCTTAAATTCTCCCCAATCATCAAAACAAAATGGCAGCCTACAGACTGGGAAAAGATCTTCACCAACCCTATATCTGACAGAGGGCTAATATCTGGGATATATAAAGAACTCAAGAACTTAAATAGCAACAAATCAAGTAATCCAACTATAAAATGGGGCACAGAGTTAAACAGAGAACTCTCAATAGAGGAATATCGAATGGCATAGAAACACTTAAAGAGATGCTCAACGTCCTTAGTCATCAGTGAAATGCAATTCGAAATGACCCTGAGGTTTCACCTTACACCTGTCAAAATGGCAAAGGTTAAACACTAAAGTGACAGAGGCAGTCCTTGTTCCCATTACTATGGAACCCACTTGGACACTAAACTGCCATGGGCTACATCTGTGCAGGGGTTCTAGGTTATTTCCATGCATAGTACTTGGCTGGAGTATGAGCTCTTTCATCACCTCCCCTTGAGGGGGGAGCAGCCTTACCAGGCCACAGAAGATGACAGTGCAGCCACTACTGATGAGATCTGATAGACTTGGATCAGAAGGAAGGAGAGGAAGACTTCCCCTATCAGTGGACTTGGGGAGGGTCATTCATGGAGAAAAGAGAGAGAAGGTGGGAGTAAAAGGGGAGGAGGGGGGTTTATGGGGGATACAAAGTGAATAAAGTGTAATTAATAAAAGTTAAAATAAAAAATAAATATACATTTAAAAAACTCAAGTGGCAACATATGCTGGAGAGGTTGCAGAGACTTGGTAACCCTCCTCCATTGCTGGTGGGAATGTAAACTTGTACGACCACTTTGGAAATCAATCTGACTCTCAGAAAATTAGGAAGAGTGCTAACTCAAGATCCAGCTATACCACTCTTAGGCATATATCCAAAAGATGCTCAAGTATACAACAAGGATATTCGCTCAACCATGTTCTTAGCAACTTTATTTGTAATAGGCAGAACCTGGAAACAACCAGATGTCCCTCAACTGAGGAATGGATTATAAATTGTGATACGTTTAAACAATGGAATACTACTCAGTAATTAAAAACAAGGAAATCATGAAATTTTTATGTAAATGGTATGAGCAAGAAAAGATGATGCTGAGTGTGGTATCCCAGTAGCAGAAAGACACACAAGGTATATACTCACTTATAAGTGGATGTTAGACATATACTATAAGATAAACTTACTAAAATCTGTAAACCTAAAGAAGCTAAGCAAGTAGGAGAACCTTGGGTAAGATGATCAATCTTCACTCAGAAAGGTAAACAGGATGGACATCAGAAGATAGAGAAAACAGGAAACAGGACATGAGCCTACCACAGAGGACCTCTGGAAAACTCTACACAGCAGGGTTTCAAAGCAAATGCTGAGACTCTTACCCAATCTTTGGGCAGAATGTAGGGAATCTTATGAATGAAGGGGGAGAAAAAAGACCTGGAGGGGACAGAAGTTCAACAAGGAGAACAACAGAACCAAAAAATCTGGGCCCAGGGGTCTTTCCTGAGACTGATACTCCAACCAAGGACCATTCATGGAGATAATGTAACGCCTGCACAGATGTAGTTCATGGCAGCTCACTATCCAAGTGAGACTGTCTCTGACATGAACTCAGTGGCTTGCACTTGATATCTTCCTCCTGAGTGGAAAGCAGCCTTTCCAGGCCACATAGGAAGACATTGCAACCAGTCCTGTACAGACCTCATAGTTTAGGGTCAGATGGAGGGGAGGAGGACCTCCCTATCGGTGGACTTAGAAAGGGACATGGGAGGAGAAGAGAGAGGAACGGTGAGGTTGGGACAGAATGAGGGAGGGAGCTACAGTTGGATACAAATTGAATAAACTCTAATTAATATAAAAAATAAAAATTTATAAAAGAAAATACAGGCCTGCTTTCTCAATGTAAAGAATGATCAGTGCCTGCAGGTCCTCTGAAGAACTCTTTGTCAAGCTTCTTTGAATCCTCCATCAGACATGGGTGTCTGAAAGGCAGAACATAAGGCAACGTTCATGTACATCTCAAAGAGGACTCACAGAAGCATTATTTCGAGCTCTCTACAGGCCCTGCAAACCCTGGACAGTTTGGAAAATTTTCTCTAGGCAGCTGACTGACACGTTCATAACCTTAGGAAGGTTTTTCTTCCTTTCTTTCCTCTTTTTCCTTTTCTTTTTATTTAAATCCATGTACTGATGCCAGGCAGAGAGAGGGTCACAGGAGACGTAGACGATGACTAATTTGTGAGGATCCCCTAAGACATGCGTTATTTACCAGCACTCAGGCTGCTAAGCAAACAGCTGAGAACTGGCAACCAGACACATGCTGACAGAGACTGCACATGGGCAAAACAGACACACATAACAGACCACAACAGGTTAAAGGTAGGTAGCCATACAGGCAGAATGACAATGTTCTTTCTTAAAAGTTCTTTGTAACCTTGGTTGTGTTAAAAATCATCTTATCCCAGATTGGGATAAGATGCAGGCAGGTTAGCTAAAATAAGGTGATCAGGTTTTTGACCTCAAGGCAATATTTATACAGAATCACACACAAAAGTGGCATTCTCCTAAAATAGTTAGTTACACTTTTCAGCACTGTTTACTTGGGGTTCGCCAGTTATCTGGTGTGAGCCATTTTGTGCTTACTCAATGTAGCAAGTTGTCAAGTGTTAGCCATATTTTGTTGGCTCATACTGGATATCTATATCAATGCCACATTACTAAAAAAGAAACAGGTCCTATAACTTGTTTTATTTTCATGAAACAATTTAACAAGAATTAGTTTCTCTCAAGGATTCTTAGTTGATTATTACATTCATTCATTCATTCATTCTTTAATGTTTCTTAGAATTTTTGAGTGTAAGCTGGCAGATTCTGGGCTTTTCTTTGGTGGGTCACATTTTACTAAATCAACATTACTTGTTATTGATCAGTTCATGATTTCCTGAATCATTGTGGTACTTTTCTTGTAAAATATATGTATCTTGTCCCCACCTCCATTCCTCTGAACAATCTAATTTGTTCCTATGTTTGTTCATAGTAGCTGTGATGTCCCTTGATAGTCTGTATGGCTAGTGCAATGGCTTATTAATCATACCATATTTTGTGAGCATCCCCCTGTCTAGCTAAAGTTTGCCTCTTGTTTATTTTTCAAGAAGTGAAAAATATCTGTGTTCTGTTTCCTTTTGTATTACACTATTTTTTTCTGCATTTGAGAGTATCTGCCCTAATCATTATTACTTCCCCTCATCCAATGTGGCATTTGTTTGCTCTCATTTTCGAGTTTCTTGCGAAGAGCTGGTAAAATTTTTCATTCTATTATTCTATTATTTCTGTTCTTATGTTGTATAGGATAACTCAGTTTTTAGTCCTGCTTTCTGCAAATCCTATCAATTTTGTTATATTTTTTCTGCTTTATAGAATTTCTGTCTTGATTTATTATTTTATCAACCGACATACATAACTACACGTTTTAATTTTCATCTACAAATTTCTCCTCCTCATCATCTTCTCTCTTTGCTTTTAGGGCAGGGAAAAGCACTGGGAGTTGAATCTGAAACTTACTCAAAGCTGTATGATCAGTCCTGAATATAATTGTATTTTTTCAAATGTTTCTTTTCTAGATGGTTTATAGTTTGTTTGTTTTTTTGTTTGTTTGTTTGTTTTTGCTTTGTTTTAGAAAAGTGCCTAGGTAAGGGTTCATTTTTTAAAGGATGCTGATATTTGTTTTTCAACATATAAAGACCTTATTATTTCTTTTAAGACCATTAAGTAAAGGATTCACTAGCTTCTGCTTTTCATTAGCTGATATCTTCTGAACTTCTGTTTCTGAAAGTGGGATGCTAAGAGCTCGTGCTAGTATCACATAAGAATACATCTATTCCTTCAGGACTACTAATATGCACAAATGATGTGCTTTAGCACAAGGAGTAGAACCCTTTCTCCCTACTGTTAATTTCACCTTTTCATTATGTATTAGGATAATTCATTTCTGGTCTGTTTTTAATGGACATATTATATGGTGTTTGCATGATTCCTCTTGCATTCTTTTAGATTCCAGTCCTGAGGGATATCTTCCATCTATTTTGAATCAAGGTCACAAAAATAAGACAGTAACAATAGCAATAAAAAAAAAAAACCCTCTATTTTGCATTCTTCTCCTACCCAATTTTGGGAAATTTATATAATACCTGTTATATATTCTTTTCAGAATATCAATATAGATATTATTCTGTTTAACCTTAATATCAAAAACTCATAATTGGAGCTCCACTTTTGTAATATCAGCACTTATCCATACTCTGAGTTTGTTGTATAGTTATTCATACCAGTGAGCTTCGTGACTTCCGTTTCTTTCTTTTACACTAACATTTTTATTTTAGTCTGAAGAATTCTTTTCAGCATTTCTCACAGGAAAGGGCTAATGAAAGTTATTGTGACACCATCTGGTTACACATTAAAATTTTAATCTGTTCCAGTTCTAAAAGATTGTTTTGTTGGGAAGTATCAGTTCACAACACTTTCTGCATTCCCCTTTGATATTATTTAGTTCCACATAACTGTCTCCTGACCAGTATGACATAATTTATTTTCTTTACTTTCCTCCTGGACTTGCGGACTTGATTTCATGCCCTTCCTACCGCAGCATGACTGATGTTATCGTTTACAGGCATGTGTTACTATGCTCAGCTCACTTTATACTTTATTGATCACATAGAACCATATTTTTAAATGAATTATTGTTTGTAATTTTTAATGTGAATTATTGCATTCCAATGCAAGCATTACATGAAGTAAAATTTTAATGGTTTAGAGCCTCATATATGTTTGTAAACTTGATGTAATCCTTGAAAACAACAATTTTGTCACTTCTGTGGAGCAAATAAAATTTAATGTATATAAAATTTATTTTCAATATGTGAGTCTCCAGTTATTACCTCACATTACTTAGGATCATAATTTTGCTAGTTTTGTTGGGTTATCTCTGGGTTCTAGAATGTGTTATATGCAGCAAGGAAAGAAAATGGAGGAAGAGTTAATACTTCACATAAAAAACCATCCACAGTGAATCTTAAACTGTTAACAATAAAGACAAAATATATTTCTGCTTCCTGGCAACAGTGATGTTCAGATATGAGTTAAGAAAGATATCAGTGAAATTGTCAATAAAGTCTGTTTACATTGACTCTAGAAACTGCAAACTTTGAAAGAATGCTCAGTTATGGTGGTAACATATAGATGAGATATTGCCTTATCAATGTCTTATGTTTATTTCCATCCTTATATTTTCCTCCTCTAAGAGTATGCTGAAAAAAAAAAAACTCTTCTGAATAAGATAGAAGGAAAGAGATAAAAATCTCTGCAATGGTATTGTGTGGTCTCACAATCTGCATGTTCAAAGGAAAGCGACTGGTAATGAGGAAGTAAGACAAAGCAACAACAGCAGTTTTATGTTCTTTTTCTAGGCTTGTTTTCATTTTTGTCTAGAAATTCAAAACACAGGTATGTTTTGTTCTGCCGTACATTTAATATTGTTGAATGGGATTTTGCTTTTCTAACTGTCACTAATCCTTTAAGGAGTTCCCCAGAATAAAATAAAAAGTTATAAGCCATTCTACCACACAAGATGACATTTGCTATATGTTTGTGTGAATTGAAGGAATATTATTTAATAATTCATGTGTCTGCATAGGAGAGCTTTCCAGCAAGATGTTTTTGTTAAGGGAAGAATCAATTTAAGTAGATTTTCTAGTCACTTTTCAAAGGAAACACAATGTTTTTCTTATACTTGCCATAAAGTATGAAAGATTAAAGCACTTCAAATTGTCCAACATTAATGTGTATTTAAAATGTAAACTCTCCTTTTCTCCCTTTATTGATCCTTACCGCTCTTGCTACTTTTCTCTAATAGTCCTTCACTTGGTACTTCTAGATGAAAGCTCCTCAAAAGCTATTTTATCCACTCATTTTCATAGTTTTAAATGGTTGTCTTGTAAAATTAATCAATAATTTTATTTATTCCTTCTAAATTTCACACATGTATACAACAAAACTTTATTATATCACACCCATTCCAGCTTATCCAGGATCCTACTCCATCTTCCTTCCAACATTATGCCCCGCTTTACTTGTTTGCTTATTTAGCTCTGGAAATCCAGTCAGTCCTGTCCATGAATACATTGGACATGGGGGCAGGCACCAGGGTATGTACTCGTGGGTGGTGATTTTCACATATCCACGTGAATGTCTCTGCCTTCTGCCTTCTCCAATGAGAGTTTTCATACTTTACTGACACTTTTCTTTTCTTTCATCATATTAGATCTCCACCTTCATTAAACATATTTGTGGGTTAAAAGAGACTTCCTAATTTCATTTAGTTGCAGGGTTCTAAAGCTCTTCCAAGACTATGACAGATTCTCAGCTTTGTCTGATTTTGGTGCTATTGAGAACATCAACACTTATCAGTCTTTATAATTCATGGTATATTCATGGAGGGAAATTGATCTGACATTTTCTTGTAGTTATTTGGGATTTAAGAAGAAAACTCACAGTGATATTTATGTCCTATTTTCATTAGAAAATTTGAAGGTCACATGCAATCAATAAACATTACCCCTGACATTAACTTGTGTTACTAGCTAAAGTTTTCAATCTGTATATGGATAAGCAAGGCCAGGCTTAGAAAATAAGTATGATGAATACTCTTCATTGTCATTTTGACTATAATTGAAATCATTTATGAGAAAACCTACTTAGGAGGAGGTCTATGAGGATGTCTGCAGAGAGCTTTAACAGAGAGTGGCAGACTGATTATCATTCTTGGTTCCAACATCCCAAGCTCTGAATAAAAGGAGAAACTGAACTGACCACATTTATTGCTCTCTGCTTCCTAACTGCAGATGCGAGATGGCCAGCTAGATGCCTCACACTTCTGCCATCATGCCTTCCCATAAAGACAGAATGAACCTGTATTAAACTTCAGCAAAGACGAACCTTTCCTTCTGATGTTTTAATCAGGTATTTTGTCATGGCAGCAAGTACAGTAACTAATAAAATTAGATTTAGCCATTTGCTTGATGCTATGTTACAATTTCTGTGGAACCGAAACCCTTGTCCCTAGAGGGACACAGATTAAGACTCCCTAAGTAAACAAAATCCACAATATTCAGGAAATAAATATCTCAAAACTCAAAGGCCCCTCCTTAAGCTTACATAAGAATTTTAAAAAAATGTCAAGTAGAGGAGAGCCTCCAACTTAATGAGCTGGCTGAAAATGCTGCAGGGAGCAAAGGAGATTTATGAGTCATGGTGGGGTGAGCTTTGCAGTGATGCAGCTACTTTTGAGGCATCCATGCTGTAGTAAGTAACCTCAATTCCTGTCATTAAACCCAGTAAACACACCAGCTCACTACGTTGCGCTCAGGTGGAATGCCTTTGTCGATCAGTTTCCGGTGTCCTATCTGTGCTCAGAAGACTTTTGTTTTGTACATGATTGTTTGGAATTTTGTACATAAAATCTATTCTTTTCTCCATCATTAATATTTAATTGAAACTTCATTTATTTGTGGCTCCTTGCTTTTGACTGGTTTATCAACAAATGCCATATTATTTTTTTGTTGTTATAGTTTCTGTTCAAATTGTTGAAGCTCTGGCAGTAAGAATTTTCTCTATGCGGCTCTGTGTTCTTTAATAAGCACTTCTTATTTCTTCACTTCTCTTCTTGAATATTTTAATTTGTTGATACTACAAAAAGCTTGAGATTCATACTGTATATTTCCTTCCAAGTCCTTGAATATCCCTGGTTTTAAAGCAAAGACTAATTTTTAAGTCCTCAAAATGTTATAAAAATCAGATGGATGTATGTCTTATACCATTTCTAAAAGGAATTAACTATATTTCTGAAAATGCAGAAAATTTACATCACCAAAACCTACCAGCTGTTATCCTTGCTGCAAGTTAGAAAAATCTGTATGATTTTATGTCCATTTATTTGCTTCTATGTGTCATTTTTACAGAAATCATTTTTCTATCTTTAAATATATTTTCTTTTATTCAAGGTGTTTTTTTTCTTTTCCACTTAATAAAGAGTACAGTAAGGGCTTTAAAGTCTTTGTAAAAATGGCACTGCTAACTCTCCTTTGCTCAAGTGTTCTGTCAAAGGTAAAATTGTGCAGCAATTTTCATACTCTAGAAATGCAAATGGCTTGTTTTAAGGCATATCACATTTGCTTTTCAAATAGGAGTTCCCTATTCTGAGAATTACAGAATAATATCTGAGAATTATAGACAACACTCTGTACCATGTTAATACTGAATACAATTATCCAAATTATCTGCCCAGTGTAGGAAAAAAATAAAAATATTTCATGATACCATCACTCCTGACAATGTTCTATAGCCACACTATCTTATCCTGCCGTCGCTTCATTTTATTCAAATGAAGAAACTTCATTTTACCTAATAGTAGAAAACAAAGAGACTACTAGGTTTTTAAAAGTCGAAAATCCTTCTGTCATATGTAGGGTTGGTAAAGATCTTTTCCCAGCCTGTAAGCTGTCGTTTTGTTCTGATGACAGTGTCCTTTGCTTTACAGAAGCTTTTCAGTTTCATGAGGTCCCATTTATTGATTGTTGATCTTAGAGCCTGTGCTATTGGTATTCTGTTCAGGAAGTTCTCTCCTGTGCCAATGGGTTCTAGGCTCTTCCCCACTTTTTCTTCTAACAGATTTAGTGTGTCTGGTTTCATGTTGAGGTCTTTGATCCACTTACACTTTGACTTCATGCAGGGTGATAAATATAGGCATGGAGAAGACCTAGACCCCCTGTTCAAATGAAGCCCATTGACTGCTTAGTGTGCAAGTGGGTTCCCCAGGACGGAGTACAGGGGCTGTCTCTGCATGAACTCAGTGCCTGGCTCTTTGATCACCTCCCATTGTGGGTTTCAACCTTTCATGCCACAGAGGAAGATGATGCAGCCAGCCTTGATGAGAACTGATAGGGTCAGATAGAAGGAAGGAGTTCCTTCCCTATCAGGGGACTAGGGAAAGGGCACAGAAGTATTGAGAGGGTGGGTGGGCCTGGCATGAGACAAGAGAGGGGACTGCAGCAGGGATACAAAGTGAATAAATTATAATAAATAAATCTAAATTAAAAAAACAATTTATTATGTAAAAAAGTCAACATCAATGATCTCTTTAATGTAAAAATTCATACATATTTATAAATCTCCTTCACACTCATGACTAACAATTGATCAAAATATTTATGAGAGCAGTCAACTACTAGGAGCTCTATGTGGGGGGTGGCTTTTTTACTAAAACTTGATTACATTAAATATCCAGGACACTGAGACCCCTAGAATGAAAGATTTCTGGAACATTAAAAATTGGTAGTGGTCTTTTCAGCAGGAAAACTTTTAAGAGAAGGAAAATTTTATCATCCACTCATTATAAAGGATAAATTCTGATGTTTAGAGTAATTAAAAGGTGACATAGTGGCTACATTTGTTAAAATTATGATTACAAATGTAAATTTTTATTTCCTGTTTCTCTGAAGTACAGCAAAACCGTTCCTAAAGGAGCTGAATTTATTTCTGAACAACAACAGCAACAAAAAAAAAATGATCTGGCTAAGGCTTACAAAAACAATAAAGTCAACACACATAATTAGCACATATCATCTGAATAGTAGGTCAGTTTCTTCTTTGCTACATATTGCTAACAGCTATATTCATATATCCCTTACAACATAAGAAAACAAATATGTTGCTTGATATATTTTGAATAATTTCATTATTTAAGAAATTTAATATATGCAATGCACACACACACTAAGACATACATGTATTTCCTTCAGATATCGCCTATATCACGTGTTTCTTCTTTCATGTCCTGTTATAGTAGACATTTGAGGCAGAAGTGATGCAAGCATAACAGCATGTGCCGTTTCTCTTGATATATGCCATGAACTCATTTCACAAAGGGCTTCCATTCAGGCGACTCATTGAAACTAACACTGTGTCATTTTATTTTCACTTTATCATACAGTGTTGTCTTATCTTAAATATTTATGTGGTCATTGACTTGAATTTGGTTTTCTGCCACAATCTATTAGTTTTTACACATATGTGGGAAAGATGTTTAAGAGATTGAAAAAAGTTCCCATGATTTGGTACATTATATTGATTAGAATAAGGAACCGATAATTTATTTTCAATAAATTAATAATTTATGAAAAAGTTAAGAAGCAAATGAGAACAACCGGAGTTTAAGCACCTAATACAGAGGAACTTGTTCAACAAGCCTGACATTCACTGCATAAGACCCACCTGACTGTAGTACATCTGAGCTGTCAGAACTTAGAGGGAGTTTTACGTTCAACAAACAGATGTAAATTTCATGCTTGTTTAATGGCCTGAATTCAACCTGGCATTTGTACCTAAGATATAAAACAGGGGCCGTACTGTCATTAAATTACAAAACCTGAGCATAAAACACAGACAAACATAATTATAAACCAGTAAAATGAGCATGACATTAACGTTTTGTTTCTTATTAGAAAACACAATTTTAAAAGTGGATGAATCTTAGATTTAAAAAAAAAGTATTTTTTTTTTGTATTTAAATTGCATCACTTTCAGATTTTCTTCATTTAGGATGATGTTATTTGTCAGTTTTTCATATGCAGCACTTATTATGTTGAATTTTATTGCGTTCAGTCTAGTAATTTCTAAAACTTTTATCATGAAGGAAGATTAGATTTAGTTTTAGAATCAAATAAATTCATATATTTAAAAAACCTACTATATTGTATAGAGGTTTTAGTATAATTGACAATTTTACCATTTTAATTAGTTTTTTAAGATGGCAATGTAATTTATTTTAATTTTTTTACATTTTTTATTTTGTTTTATTAATTACACTCTATTCACTTTGTATCTTCCCATAAGCCCCTCCCTCCTCCTCCTGGTCCCACCCTCCCTGCCCCTCTCCAAGTCCACTGATAGGGAAGGTCCTCTTCTTCTTCCTTCTGATCTCAGTCTATCAGATCTCATCAAGAGTGGCTGTATTGTTATCTTCTGTGGCCTGGTAAGGCTGCTCTCCCCTCAGGGGAGGTGATCAAAGAGCAGGCCAATCAGATTATGTCAGAGGCAGTCCTTCTTCCCATTACTATGTAACCAACTTGGACACTGAACTGCCATGGGCTACATCTGTGCTGGGGTTCTAGGTTATCTCCATGAATGGTCTTTGGTGGAGTATGAGGCTCTGGGAAGAACCCTGTGTTCAAAACTTCACTTTTGTATTTTGAAATAATAATATAGATTATTTCTCCTTTGCCTACCCTCTGTTTAGTCTCTTCCATATACTCCTCTTTATTTTCTTTTAAACCTCAGGATCATGAGATTTCTTTTTTTTTAACTGTTAATGTGTCTTTTTAATTTTTTTATTAATTACACTTTATTCACTTTATATCCCCCTTGTAGGTCCCCCCCCTCCTCCCCTCCCTGTCCTTCTTTTCCTTCCCCTTCTCCACACATGCCCCTCCCCTCCACTGACAGGGGAGATCTTCTTTTTCTTCCTTCTGATCCTAGTCAATTAGGTCTCATCAGGAGTGGCTGCATTGTCTTCTTCTGTGGCCTGGTAATGCTGCTTCCTCCTCAGGGGGAGGTAATTAAAGAGCAGACCAATCAATTCATGTCAGAGACAGTCCCTGTTCCCATTACTATGGAACCCACTTGGACACTTAACTGCCATGGGATCATGAGATTTCTATATTTAAGTCCATTTATAGGACACATTTCAGTTATTAGACTTATGTATGTTGAGCCATCCATTCATTTCCATGATAAAGCCAATGTTTGAAAGTATTTCTATATTTAGTTTACTAGTGTTTAATTGAAAATTACTGATTCTGTGTCTATCAGAGATATTGACCTGAGGATTTTCATCTTTTGGTGTTGTGTCATTGCCTATTTAAAGTATTAGAATAATGCTTTATAAATAGAATTTGGAGGCATTTCTGCTTTATTGTTTGAATAGTTTAAGAATCACTAGTGTATTTCTTCTTTGAAAATGTAATTACCACCTTCTGTGAATCCATCCAGATCTAGAATTTACAAAACTCCAACATAGGGACTAGCTTTCACCTCGTCATAAAGTGCTGTTAAACCTACCAAAGGGGAAGAAAGAAATACATGATCTTACCCAGCTGTAAAGCCGACTAACCATAAAAGTCATCACTCCATCAACACATCCCAGTGATGCAATGGTGGCACTTTCTTCTTGGGAGTAAAGAAAAATTGACTCACTGCACTTAAATCATCAGTAGGAGGGAATTCATGTTGGATGAAGAAAATCAAGATAACTACTCATGGTTGGAGAGGGACTAGACACAAAGAGAACATACTATAGCTCTTTTTCTAAATCAATATAATTTCAAACTGTACTCTTAATATTTGTCCTTAAATGTAAATAAGTACAGCTGTTGCTTCTCATCAATTGGTACATATACAATGCAACTTAAGGCCCAGGAAATATCATTCAAAACAAATAATTGTAACAGTCAGAGAAGCAGGGCTCCTTCTGTGAAATAGTGTCTTCTACACATGACAGGGAAGTTTCAACATGAAATCTCAAGAGTTTACTTGCTTGAGCAAAACGTTCCCAATTATCACTTGAGGCATCATTATAGTGGAAATGGTGAAGTTTTCTTAAGATTTAATCCCTAGTTGATGAACTATAAGCACTCAATGACTATTGACAGAGGGAGAACCAGATTTCTCCAGGGAGAAAAGCCCAACAGATCATCCAATTCCAAGTCAAATCACATGTGAACAACACTAAAACTACCAATTAGGGAACATATATAATTTAAAATATAACACTTACATGATTTTCCATAAACATTCATTGTTATGTTCCAGCTTTGCAAAGTCATGGCCATAGTCTTGTTTCATTTGTGAGTCTAGATATTATCAAGTTGATGATCAATATTGTTGCCACAGTTGGATAAAGGAAAAAGGGAAGATAAGGAAGAGGAAGTACACAAAAAAGAAAAGAAGGGAAGGGAAGGGAAGGAGGTAAAGAGATATGAAGGGAAGAGAAGGAAATAAAAAGTATATCATAGTTACTTTTTGTCTGCTAAGCACAAATACAAGGAAAGACTTGAGCTCAACTAAGAAATTCCCTCCAACAGAAAAGCTAGTGGCCATGGACCTGACACATTTTCTCATTGCTAATTTTATTGAAAGAACACTGCCAACTGTGAACATCTCCAAGCATGTGGGCCTGGGGTCTAAAAGAAATATAGCATAGAAAGCCGAGAGAACAAACCTGTAAGGAAGGAAGCATTTCCCCATAGTCTATGCTTCAGCTCCTGCCTCGAGGTTTCTGCCTTGAGTTCCACTTTGGCTTCTATACATGGTAGGCTATAACCTGTAAACTAAACAGAACCTTTCCTTCCCCAGACTGTTTTGCTCATAATGTTTACCACAGCAACAGAAAGTACATTAATACAGAAGGAAGGTCAGAGAAGGGATGTTTTTGGTACTGACTCTCCATGATGAACTACTGACCTCCTGAACTTCATAGAGAGATCTTGCAGATATAGTTTATTGTATCTAATGCACTCCTATGATCATTCTAAAAAGTTTGTTTTTATTTCAAATGCATTGTTAATTTTTTGTACTGAAAAACAAACATTAAATAAACAAAAATTAAAGAAACTTAACAGGCTCATTCTATAAGAAATAATATCCCATTATAAATAATAATAATTTTACTACAAAAAGCCTTTATACTGTATATTTTGTACTTAGGTTGATTACCACACTCTTATTAGATATTTTGGGAAGTTTTGATATAAACCAATAATGAATGTAAAGCATATGAAGGTATTTTTGGTCATGCGTATTGGAAAGAAATGAAGATAGATGTTGTCAAAGATGAAAATCATTATAGAAAAATTAATCCCAACTTTTATTTTTATTCACTTACTTCTGAGAAATCAAATTTATTCTTGCAAAAAGAAAATAATGTTAACGTTTCAAAAATTCATTTATGCTACTTTTATAATAAATTTAAAATTACTAGAGGAGGGCTAGAGATACCAACTCAGCCACAAAGTCTTCAACCCACATTTTTTCTGCCTATAAGTGGTGAAGAGATAATAACAGAACAGAAAGTGATAGAATGGCCAACCAATGACTGGCTCCACTTGAGTTCCCTGCCATGATAGAGAGCTCACAGCTCACGCCAGACACTATCAATGATGGTCTGAAACACCTGCAGACAGGAGGCTAGCGTAACTGTCACCTGAGTGGATTCACCCAACAACAGATGAAAGTAGGTTCAGAGACCCACAACCAAACATTAGGCAGAACTTGGGAAGTAGGGGAGGAAGGATTGAAAGAGCCAGAGAGGTCAAGGACACAACAAGAAAATCTACAGAATCAACTAACCTGGGCCTATAGGGGCTCACAGAGACTGAACCATCAACCAGGGAGCTTGCATTGGAGGGGCTTAGTTCCCCAACACATACATGACATGTACAGGTTGGTCCTCATTGGGACATCTAACAGCAAGAGCAGGGGCTGCTCTGACTCTGTTTCCTGCCTTGGACCCCTTTGCCCTAGTTAGACTGCCCTTTCTAGCCTCAATACAAGAGGATAGGCCTAGCCCAACTACAGTTTCATATGCTAATTGGGTTAGTATATATGGGAGGTCTCCCCTTCTCTGAGGAGAACAGGAGGGGGAAAGAAGGAGAGGGGAAGAGAGAAGGAAGTCCTAGGAGAAAAGGAAGGAGAGAAAAGGAAGCTCTCTTTGGATTGTAACATCAATAAATAAATAAATAAATAAATAATTGTTGTTTGTTTGTTTGTTTTCAAAAGGGATGGAGAAGAAGGACCCTGGACAAGACTGAGTTGGGTGGTAGAGGGGCTCCAATGAAAATAAGAGGTGACCTGTGCATACAGGAGGTCAGTATACATGGTACTACTTATTTTTCTGTCAAATTGACACAAGAAAGAGTCATCTTGGAAGAGCTGACTCTCACTGAGAAAATTCTTCCATCATATTAGCTTGTAGGCAATTCTGTGGGACATTACCTTGATTGTTAATTGAGTAGAGGAACCCAGCCCTCTGGGGAGTGCCAAGCCTGGGCAAATGGTCCTGTGGTGTATATGAGAGATAACTGAGCAAGTCAGGGGAGAAAGCCAGTAAGCAGCATTCCTCCATGTTCTCTGCTTCAACTCCTAACTCAAGTTTGGACTTGAGCTCCTTCTCTGGCTTCCCCTTGATGACACTATTTAACCTGTAAGCTCAAATAAAGCTTTTCTTTCTTAAGAAAAAAAATAATTTGTCTGATTAGTTTTCCTGCTATTGCAGTGTTTAATCACTGATGACATTGGGTGATGTCTGTCAAACTGACATAAACCAGAACCATTTTGAAAGATGGAAACTCAAATGAGAAGATGACCCCACCAGACTGTCCTGTAGGTCAGTCTGTGGTGTATTTTCTTGGTTGATGATTAATAAGTAAGGGCTCAACCCACTGTGGACAGTGCCAGCCATGGCTGATGGTCTTGTGAGCTATAAATAGGCAGCCTGAACAATCATAAAGGAACAAGCGAGTAAGAAGCACTGTTCTTTGGCTCCTGCTTGAATTTCTGCCACCAGATTTTTGGCCTGCCTTGAGTTTGGCTTTGATTTCCCTCAGTGATACACTCTTATGTGGATGTTGAAGTGAAATAAACCCTTTCCTCCTCCAATTAGTTTTTGGTTATTTATTTCTTTTTTATCACAGTAATAGAAAACATAATGAAGACAGTGGCCAAAACAACTTAGTGTGGAAAGTTCGTCTTAAAACTTATAGTTCAAAACAAACAAACAAACAAACAAAAAAACTTATAGTTCATCATAAAAAGAAGTCAAGACAGGTCCTCAAGCAGGACAGAGACTTTTAGGCAGTAACTGAATAGAGACAATGTAAAAGCAATGCTTCCTGGCTTGTTCCATATGACTTCCATAAATTAAATTTTAGTACAAACCAAGACCTCCTACCCAGGGATTGAAAAATTCACATTGGGCTAAACCTTCCCACAGAAGTAAATAACCAGGAAAATGTTCCACAACTTTCAACAAAGTCCTGTCTTTTTGTGGAATTTTCTTAATTTAGTTTCAGTCTCCTCTAATAGCCAGTTTTTGTCAACTTGAGGGAAAAAAAAAAAAACAAAACAGGTAAAACACAAAGTCTAAGCAGCACTAGATTCCATTGGTTCTGTGGACACTAGCAAGAAAGCAGGATAGAAATGGTTATAACCAGGAGACACATTGTTATTTTAGGTGGAATTACTTGGCTGTAACTGTCCTGATTGTTATATAGAAGATTCTATTTTTATCAGTGATTCATACAGGAATAGTGAAAGTGTCAATTCCTGAGTGAGAGCAGGAAAACAAGAATGAGCTTGGAATGAAATTGATCCTGGCTGGGTCATGTCTGTTAATTTTTTTCTAGCCCATTTATGACAAAGTGTCACAGTAAAGAAACACCCAATCAGCATTTGCTGTTAATGTATGAAATATGATTGGCAGAAGAAATAATGCACATATAATGGACATGCTGTAGACTCTAATAGGCAGTGGACATATTTTTGTCACTGTATCTTACAACAGTATTACTAATCATGAATATGTAAGTTACTTTATATTTGTTGTTTAGACAGATTGAGTGTGTACAGATCTTCTGCATGATATCACAAGCATTGTGAGCACAAATATGCAACTACTCTGCTTTTTCATTCTCAAGTGCCTGTGACTTGTCTAGTGACTAGTTAGTGTACCCAAAACAGGCAATGGAGAAATCATTTCTAAAATTCACAACATTGATTTACTTAAATGTTTTCATTTGTTTGTGAAGGTTTAAGATTTTTTTAAGTTTCTGTGCCTTCTGTCTAAGAAGAGTTTAAATAACAAGATATGGAAATGCCACCCTTCTGGACATAGTCTTTCCTTTGGACAGTGATACACATAGAGTCCAGAGGTAATGAAAAATGTTTTCCTGTCTTCAGACTGCACTTTACTTGGAGAGAAATAAATTACTTATTGAGAAAAATAAAGCCAATGACCGCATGGCAAATGAATAAAATAAGTTCCTAGGTTTTTAGTTCTCTCAGTTCTGAGGCAGTGTGATGGAGCATTTTCTTGAAATAAGCCCAGAAGTGATCCCAAGGGGGAGGTTCAATGACTAATAAAGTTAAGCCTCAGCTTCAGTTTTGCTCTTTATACCAATTTCATAACCTCCAGATAAATCATCGTTTATTTTAAAGTTGGCAAATCACAGCTCTCACTGGGAGATAAGGAGAAGATTAGTTCTGCCTTTTTATTAAGTAGCTGGAGGCAAATAGAAGTCCTGGTGTTTCAATATATGAGGGAGTCAACAGATGGTACTGGAGCACAAGAAAATATCCATTCTAATCATCATTCCTGATGCCCCTTCACCAATAATGGATGAGAGAATCTCATTACTGCTCACTTTCCAATATAAGGTCAAGATTAGAAATCTGTGCCTCTGAGAAGCCATTCTAGAAGCTCTTTCTTATTAGTACTGAGAAAAACATTGGGTAAGATATATAAGAATGCAAGCATGTGCAAGTTCTCAAACCTATGGTTTGTTTGGAGCTCAGCCTAAGAACTTAACATTCAGTTGAGAAATTGCTCTTATGCAATTTCCTGGGAAATAAAATAAAATTTTATGTGGATGGTTTTCTTCAGCTTCTCTAAGGAATATCATTTTGAAATGGAAAGAAGAGCCTCTTTCATTTTTTACTTTTTGGTTAGTGGCAGATATAGTTATAAATTATGAATGCATATATGGCTGTAATATGCAATATTATGACTGTGTGTACAGCAAACACTTCATAGCATTTCATTTGACCTGAAACTCTTGGTCACAGCAGATGGAAAGAAAGAGATATGATATTTCCATGAGTACTGAAGGAAGACAGAAGAAGCTCATTAGCTTACAGAATGGAAGTCAGTCTACACCCTCAAGAAAGCAGACCCATTTACTTATTTAAGAAGGAGTCTCCCTGCACATAGCAGGAAGGCCTCAAATTTTCGTGATTTTTACTTTTGTCATTGGGGGCTAAATGTCATCTACTATATGCTATCTATTTTAAGTTAAAACTCTCCTTTTTAAACACAGCCCTTACCTTTATCTTACTCAATAATCAATTCATATAATCCACAAAAGTCATCCCATTCAAAGTAGCTGTAAACTCATTTAATGTCTGTATATTTATGCATTCTGAGTAATAATTTTAAGACATAGACTAATGAATTTACAAGTTCCTTCATGAAGGAAATAAAAACTTCTAAACAATTCCAAAGTGAAATGTATTTTCTGCTATAAGAATCAGGATAACTAATATTTCAGTCCCCCATGAATTATTCTATAAATTTAATGTGACTATAATAATAACCCCATCAGATTACAAAAGAAAAAATGAAGATTTCATAATGAAACAGCGTGGCTATATAAGCAAGTACAGTATAAAATATTTTAGTAAATTTAGTGTCTTGTAATTCATACACAATAAACTGCACATACTGAAAATGTGATATTTTGTTAATTTTGACACATGTAAAATCTTTTGGATCATTACACTAGTTATTAAGTACTATCTAATAGTATTAAGTACTATCTACACTGTATATTACTGTATGCATGTTTTATGAACTAGGTGTATTTAGCAATTAAGATTTTTAAATGTTAACATATTATTGTAGTAGAATTTGCTAGCGTGTTTATGGAAACTCTGAACATCTTTAAAATTTTAATGAATTCTGTAGACTGTTGTACATACACATACCAAGAGACAGAGAGAGAGAGAGAGAGAGAGAGAGAGAGAGAGAGATACCAAGAGGTCATCCTTTCACTGTGAGAAATGAAATTGAATGCAAACATGAGTTTTAAGTAGTCATTGGCTATTTATAGCCCATCTCTTTCGTGTGTACAATATCCTTTCCTGTCACTCTCTGAAGGAGTGAGGAAAACATCTCAAAAAAAAAAAAAAGTCCAGCCCTCTCTTTCCTGAGCTCTTTAATAGAAAGACCGTATGTGTTGCCTTCAGTTTAGAGAGTTGGCTTAGCAGTTACGACTACTCATTTTTCTTGCAGAGGTCTCAGTTCCCAGCACCAAATTATAATGACCTCTTGTAAGTACAGTTCCAGAAATCTGAGGTTCCATTGCCTCCCCAGTCGTTTTATGCATGCATACAGTGCACATGATCTCAGAGGCCCATGAATAAATATTTCCTATCATGAATATGTATACTTAACAATAGGAAATTAAATGTTATGAGGACACAAATACCCAACATCACAACTTAATGCCAGTCTCCCACTTAGCAGAAGTAAATCACACCAGAAAATAAGACAATTATTTCTCCCCAAATAGCTGCTGGAATAACAATCCTGATTAATCACCAGAGAGCAAAATGAAATACTCTAATCAGTAATTCAGACGAATTTTGCTAGCACCACTCTGATCACCACTCTGAAAGCATCCCATGCTGTTACACCATTATAACACCTGTAGGTGCGTTTATTTTCATATAGCACCCTCTTTCTGTTTTGCAATCATATCCCTGCTTTTCAATACGTCTGCACCAGGTCAGGTATGTTATTCGCTTACATCTGAATCAAGGCTTATCATCAGACAGTCATTTTAAACTCATTACCAGAATTTCATATATGTAAATGTAATAGAAGGATATCCATTCTTGAAGGAGGCACATTTTTGTGCTTTCATTACTCCAGAGAAAATAAGCATTGCCATGAATAAAACTGACAATTTAAAAATAGAGTGATTAATGATTGAGAAGTAGCTACTTTTAATAATGCAAGTAAATTCCTCCTTTATTTACTTTAAAAGTGTGTGTCTCAATGTTACTTTATGTTGATTATTTAATATCTGAAATGCAACTTCTATTTATCTCTTTTAGTCCTCTGTAGTCAATTTCTCTGTATGTTTTGCAAATTGATTCTCGTTGCTGTTCAGCACTGATGGTTCTATAAACCATTGGATTTAGCACAAACCCAATTAAAGCCAATCTAATTAGCTATGATTCTTTATATTCTGTACAAATTGTGCTTGTCTTTGTGTAAAAAGGCACTGCATGAATTCTCTGAAGCCTTCATTCTTTAGGGCATACATTTTCTGTATCTACTGAAATGTCAGTACTAATATTTTCAAGCTTTTTTATTTTTTTCAGAATCCTTTCGTGTGTATAAAATGCATGACTCAGTGTTACCCTTCTGGGCTATAGAAGCCAAAGAATATGTTTTACAGCAAAAACAGTCCTTTCTGAAAGGGTCCAAGATAATGCCTTCTGTGGAAAATGGACAAATAACCTATGAAACTCTCCCCTATTGAGTATTATTAAGCTAAACAGGCTTATTAAGATTCATAAGACAATTAGAGGTGCTAGCTGAATTCTTTTTACTTTTTCTTATTGCTTCTCTCACATTAACATCAATGGAAGCTGGATGCCTGTGGCTGTAGGCAAAACGTGGCCCATTTTTGACTAAGAATACCATCTGCAATTATACAAGAAGGGATAAAAATTAAAAGGCCCATGAATCCACATGCTTCAGAGCATAAGATTATTACCAGATGGTGCCAGAAAGTTTCTGCCAGGCATGACAACTCACTAATGGACAGGTGCATCAGGACAATTTTCTTTTGGCCTCCCTCCTCATAATGTCCCACATACACACAGATGTGCCAATCACAGGACAGCCAAATGAATGGGGCATTTGCATTTTACAAGGATGATGTCCTCACATGACTAAACTGTAATGAGGCTAAGCCTTCCTAAACTATTCTGAATATTTCCACAAAAACATTACAGAATCTAAATAAACAAGAACAGCTTATCCTCTGCCTTTATACAACTGTCTTTCATTTTCACCTCGATCTTGCAAAATGCTTCAAAATATAATTTAAGAGCACGGCATTATGGGGGAAAAGTTGTCAGGAGAAAAGGAGTCAAGAAATTGTATTTTAGAAAACTCTGCACTTAAAACGAAAAATCAATTAACTGATAAGCATCCATGAAACATCTACTATTTCCTTCATAGTGTTTAGGTCCATGAAATATATATAAAAAAAAATAGACTGATGAGATGGCTCAGTGGTTTTGAGCTCTTGTTACTCCTGCAGAGCATCTGTTCTCAAAATCTATGTCAGACATGTCATGACTGTCTGATACATCAGCTCCAGGGAATCAGAGACAATCTTCTAAATCTGTGAGTGTCTGCATATAGACACACATGCACGAGTACACATAAATAAAGATAAAATGTAAATGCCTTAAAATATCAATAGCAGAAATTTCTTTGGTTGAATTAAAGCTTAAAACTGCATATATAGAGGGGATCCAAGATGGCAGTGACGAGCACACACCGTTTCTGAGAGGCAGAGGATTTGAAACTCCAAAACTGGTGAGTGGAGGGGCAACTGAAGCCAAAAAAAAAAAAAAAAAAAAAAAACTTTTTTGCTTCCTGAAAGAGAGGGGACATCACAGGAGTGGGCAGCATTTAAATTCAGATCAGGTGCGGACTTCTCTGGGAAAGGAGAGGGGCACTTTCCTTGTTCAGGCTTTCCTCCTCCTCAGGTGAGCTGACCCACAGCTCCAGTGATGCTGAGCACAGAACTCACTGCCTGGGGAATAAGAAAGCAGAGGCAGGGTTCCTAGCTCCTCAGCAGGAGCTGCCAGCTATACCTTCCCACCGACTACCCACCCACTGAGTACCTGCCTGTGGAGTCCCAGATCCACAGTACAATCCTTCCTGGGTCTCACATCTGCGAGCAGCAGTAACGATTATGCAGGGCCTCCCAGCCAGTGACTGCACAGACTTCCCAGTCCCTCAGGAGTAAATAGCCACCTGTACAGCCACCAAAGTTGAGCAGGTACACCAGGCATCCGGTCAGTTCTGTCTGTGGGCCACTTTTGTGACTCCCCAGGACTTCCCAGCAGGCACCTGGACACCCAGGTCTGCAGCTGCACCTGGACTCCGTAGTTCAATGGTTGCAGCACCAATGAGCTGACTGAGCTCAACATGCCACATTTGACTCAGCAATTCCAAACCGGCCAGTAGAGAAGAGGAGGAACCCCTATGCTTTACAATTTGACTGGCTGGAGAGTGAGTGCGCCCTCAAGTGCCTACAGAGCCCCAGACCCAAGGTGCTTCTAAGCTAGCAGCCAGACATCAAACCCCTCCCACCCACACATCTAGTGTGGTAAACAGAGGGTTTCTTGGGACACTGAAGCCCCTGCTCTGTGGATCTACCAGTGGAGTTTAGGCAAATAACTCCTAGAGCTCAGACAGAGCTGAATACTAGTAGCCTGTAGACCACTGACATACTCAGAGAACTTGCGCCAGCAATCACCACCAGTGCTTGCTATACCTTATAGCACCTATGTCCCCTTTGGTGCCTGCAAGGTGCCCCTCCCTCACACTGAAGGCCACTACTTTCGCTAGCACCCTGTCCCTCAGAGCACACTTCCATGCACATGCACGCAAACACACTTGCTTGCATTTGTCCTTCTACACCCATGGACTTTCTTCCTACAGGTACAGCTGAAACGCCAACCTACAGGCTGAAACCACTGCAAGTCTCTCATCTTCCTGAAGAATTCTCCAGACATCAGAGGAAAATGGTACCAGCCAGATGTGCAGAATCCAGGAACAAATAGTGAAGGTTTTGGATAAGCAAATGGCCAGGGGTCAGCGAAAGAACACATCCAACAAAAATCAGGACATCATGGCTTCACCAGTGACCACCAAATTAATGGATACTCCAATTTATTGGAAAAACAGGAAAGTGACTTTAAAGCTATGCGTATCCAGTTATTAAAGGAATATAAAGAGGAAACATCAAATCTCTTAGAGAAATAGCCATACAAATACAGACAATTAAAGAGGAGATGAACAAAACTCTCAAAGAATTGTGCAACCAAGTGGAGGCAAAGAAAGAGGAAGTTAACAAAGTTCTCAAAGAAACACAGGCAAATTTAGCCAAACAAATGTAGGCACAGGTAGAGGCACAATTAGTGCTATATAGAGAAGAAACAAACAAAAAAAAATAGAGACCATCATAGAGAAACAGGAATCCATATTCAAACAGATGAACAAAATGATACAAGGCATGAAAACAGAATTAAAATTAATAAAGAAAACACAAACTGAGAAAATCCTGGAGCTGGAAAACTTAAGAGAAAAGAGCAGGAACCACAAAGGTAAGCATCACCAATAGAACACAAGAGATGGAAGTGAGAATCTCTGGTGTTGAAGATACACTCACAGAAATTGATACATCTCGCAGAGAAAAAGTGAAATCGGAAAAGATCTAAATACAAGACATCTAAGAAATCAAGGACACCATGAAAAGGCAATATCTAAGAATAATGGGAACTGATATAAAAGAAGATTGCAGACTCCAAGGTCCAGGAAATATTTTCAAGAAAATAATAGAAAAAAAATTCCCCAAACTAAAGAAAGAGATGTCCATAAATATACAAGAGGCCTACAGAACACCAAATAGACTAGACCAGAAAAGAAAATCCTCACACCACATCATAATCAAAACACTAAATATACAGAGCAAAGAAAAGATATTAAAAGGAGCAAGGGGAAAAGGTAAAGTAACATATAAAGTTAGACATATCAGAATCACACCAGACTTCTCATCAGAAACTATGAAAGCCAGAAGGGCCTGGGTAGATGTCATGCAGATTTTAAGGGACCACAAATGCCAACCCAAACTACTATACCCTGCAAAGCTTTCAACATAGATGGAGAAAAAAAAAATTCCATGACAAAACTAAACTTAATCAATATCTATCTACACAGCAAAACAGCCCTACAGAAGATACTAGAAGGAAAACTCCAATCCAACAAAAACAACTATGCCCAAGAAAACATAGGATACAGATAATTTCCCAACAAAAATTAAAAGAAAACAAGCTATGAATCACAGTAAAACCACCAACTCCACAATAAAAGGAACTAACATTCATTGGTCACTATTATCTATTAACATCAATGTACTCAACTCTCCAATAAAAAGACACAGACTAACAGAATGGGTGCGGAAACAGGATCCAACATTCTGCTGAATCCAAGAAACACACATATGCAACAAAGATAAACACTACCTCAGAGTAAAGGGCTGAAAAACTTTTGTTGTTTTTTTCCAACAAATGTACCCAGAAAACAAGCTGAAGTAACTATCCTAATATCTAATAAAATAGATTTTCAATCAAAATAAATCAAAAAAGATGACGTGGGGCCCTACATTCTCATAAAAGGAAAAATCTACCAAAAGGACATCACAAATCTGAACATATATGTCCCAAATATAAGAGCACCTACATTTATAAATGACTTATTATTAAAGCTTAAATCACACATTGATCCCAAGTCCTTAATATAGGGGACTTCAATACTCCACTCTCACCAGGGGACAGATCAACAAGACAGAAAACAAATAGGAAATAAAGGCACTTACAGAACCCCTAATTCAAATAGACCTAATAAATGTCTGCAGAAGTTTTCACCCAACCTCAAAAGAGTATACCTTCATTGCAACATCTGATGGAACCTTCTCCAAAATAGACCATATAGTTGGTCACAAAGCAAGCCTTAATAGATACAAGAAGGTTGAAATAATGTCCTGTACACTATCTTACCACCATGGAATAAAGCTGGACCTCAACAACAATGGAAATAGAAAAAAAAAAAAACTACACACACTTGGAAACTGAACAACTTGATACTCAGTGACAGCTGGGTTAAGGAAGATATAAAGAAAGAAATTAATGACTTCCTAGAATTCAATAGAAATGAAGATACAACATACCCAAATTCATGGGACACAATAAAAATAATGCTCAGAGGAAAATTCATAGCACTAAGTGCCTTCAAGAAGAAATTCATAGCATCTCATACAAACAATTTTTTGGCCCAACTGAAAGCCCCAGGAAATAAAAAGAAGCAGATACAACCAAAAGGAACAGACAGATGGAAATAATCAAATTCAGGGCTGAAGTCAATCAATTGGAAACAAACAAAACTATTAAAAGAATCAATGACACCAAAAGCTGGTTCTTTGAGAAAATCAACAGGATAGAGAAACCCTTAGCCAAACTAACTAAAAGGCATAGAGAAAGTATCCAAATCTGCGAAATCAAAAATGAAAAGGGGGATATAACTACAGATACTGAGGAAATCCAAAAATCATTAAGTAGTACTACAAAAGCCTATATGCCACATAATTTGAAAATCTAAAAGAAATGGACAATTTTCTTGATAGGCTCCATCTACCAAAATTGAGTCAAGATCACATAGAAAGTTTGAATTGCCCTATATAACCCAAGGAAATTGAAACAGTCATTAACATTCTCCCTTCAAAAAATAAAAATAAAAAAACCCTAGGCCAGATGGTTTCAGTGCAGAATTCTAGACCTTCAAAGTGCTAACCTAATTCTCTTCAAACTATTCCACAAAATAGAAACAGAAGAAACAGTACCAAACTCATTCTATGAAGCCACAGTCACCTTGATACCTAAACCATACAAAGATCCAACAAAAAAGGAGAACTTCAGACCTATCTCTCTTATGAACATTTATGCAAACATACTCAATAAAATACTTGAAAACAGAATTCAAGAACACATAAAAGATATCATCCACCAAGGGTGGTTCAATAAACAGAAATCCATAAATGTAATCCACCATATAAACAAGCTGAAAAAAAAAATGATCATTTCCGTAGATGCCAAAAAAGCATTTGACAAAGTCCAACACCCATTCATTTTTTCAAGTTTTGGAGAGATCAGGGATACAAGGCACATATCTAAACATAGTAAAGGCAATGTACAGCAAGCCTATAGCCAACATCAAACTCAATGGAGAGAAACTTGAATCAACCCCACTGAAATCAGGGACAAGGCAAGGCTGCCCAATCTCTACATATCTCTTCAACATAGTACTTGAAGTCCTTGCTAGAGCAATAAGAAAAGTAAAGGAGATCAAGGGGATACAAATTAGAAAGGAAGAGGTCAAAGTTTCGCTATTCGTAGATGATATGATAGCGTACCTGAGTGACCTCAAAAATTCAACCAGAGAACTCCTTTATCTGATAAACACCTTATGCAATGTGGCTGCATACAAAATTAACTCAAAAAAATCAGAACCCCTCCTGTATACCCAAGACCAAAGGGCCGAGAAAGAAATCATTGAAACTATACCCTTCACAATAGCCACCAATAACATAAAGTATATTGGGGTTACTCTAACCAAGCAGGTAAAGGGCCTTTTTGAAAAAAAAAAAAAAAAAAAAAAAAAAAAAAAAAAAAAAAAAAAAAAAACTTCAAGTCTCTGAAGAAAGAAATTGAAGAAGATATCAAAAGATGGAAAGATCTCCCGTGCTCATGGATCAGTAGGATTAACAGAGTGAAAACGAGATACACTAAATCGGTTAGAAGAAAAAGAATGGAAGAGCCTAGAACTCATTGGCACAGGAGACAACTTCCTGAACACAACACCAACAGCATAGGATCCAAGAACAACAATCAATAAATGGGACCTCATGGAACTAAAAAGCCTCTGTAAAGTAAAAGACACTGTTGTCAGAACAAAAAGACTGCCTCTGAGCAGAAGGTCTATGTCTTCTTCATGCATAGTCTTTGATTGGAGCATCATTCTCTGCAGGACATCTGGGCACATGTTTTTCCCTCTGTTGGTTTCCTTGTGGAGTTCCTGTCCCCTCCAGGTCTTTATATATCCCTCTTCTTCCATAAGGTTTCCTGTACTTTGCCCAAAGTTTAGGGATGAGTCTGAGTATCTCCTTCAATACCCTAATGGGTAGAGTCTTTTAGAGGAATCCTGTAGAAGGCTCCTCCCCTGTTCCTTGTCTTCTCCTACTTCCAATATTTATTTTTAAGGGAATTAATCATTTTATCTAATTGCGTGTTTGTGTTTTCCAGATTTTTAAGGTATTTATTTATTTCTTCCAATTGTTTGAGTTTCCTTTGATTTTTTTCTTTAGTATTTATTCATTTCTAATTTCAGGACCTCTATCATCTTCACATGGATGCTTTTATGTCCTTTTCCTTTGCTGCAGCTATGTTGGATTATTTAGGGTCTGCTGTTGTAGGATAGATTTCATCTAACAAAGACATCTGTCCTAGCAATATGAATGCTTCTGTCTAGTCATTTGGGGTTAGGTGCTTGTAGGTCTAGGTACTGGTTTCTGGGAGGTCAAGAGTGGATGGTCTGTGAGATCCTCAGGAGGCATGGAAAGACTGGAAGGGAGGCTGCAGCTAGTGTTCTGCTACAATGCTAAGAACAAGCCTGAGGGATTGGTCCTGCTGGAGGAATATGTCTATATTAGTGTCTTTAACCCATGAATGAAAAGTACTCTTATCTGATTTTCATTACTTAAACACTATTAATATGTAATATTTTATTTTACTTGTACATCAAAAACATAACTTACTTTAGACCTTAGATCATTTTTGATATGTGATTATTCAATCTCTGGATAATAAGAACATCTCCACTGTAAGCCATAGTAACTGTGAAGTCAAATTAAGCTTCTTCTGTCTTCCTGCTGATTTGTCAGAAAGGAAATAACCTGCCTTGAATGATCCAGTGTCCCACAGTCTCCTGGTGTAGATGGTTGAAGATTGTTTAATTTTTCTTTAACAAAATCCTTTAAATGAATATTGTGATATTAGATCTTGTTTTTCCCGTTGTTTATTTCTTGGTAGTTCCTTTGTATTTCTGTAAATGTAGGTTCTAATGGGTGCTTTTACTTACATACACCTAATTTCATCTAAAATGAAAATGTTTTTAAGGAATATTTCTTTCGTATCAATTCTTCCAGGAGTGAAACGTGGCCTCTGCCTAGGGACATAAAAACTCTTCAAAAAATAAAAAAAAAGAATGGTTATCAGTCCAAGGACATTGGTAGTGCTGTTAACCACCTTGACATGCAATTAGCAGATGGGCATTCTTTGTTCCCTCAAAGCCTTTTCTGAGGTCCTTGTATGGGCTCTGTTTGTTCTGTTACAACACATCGCCAATAAACTGAGTGTATGTTTATTTCTTTCACTCACTAGCCTAACTTTCTTTCTATATTTGTTAAGCACTGAGAAAATAATAGTACTGCAATGGACATTTGACGTTAGAGAGCCAAGAGCAGAGTTTGCACTGAATTTTGTTTCTCCTTTACAGTCCCATTCTTACCACTGACATTAGTTGCTTTATCATGTTTTTAACTTTTCTGATTATTTTGGGTATTCACATTCTCACTTACAGGGATGTGCTTTAGGTGCTCGCTGGCACATCTGAATTGCAAGTATCTCTCTGCTTATGCTGGCAGGTCACTTTACGGACAAATAGACTTACACAAACACAAGCTCTGAAAAGCCAAAAACATATGCTTCCTATTTGACATAGTTATAAAGTAAATAGAGCTAACCAGCATAGCATTCAGGATGGAAATGTACACAAGCAGAAAGTACAGGGTTTTGGTACAAAATGGGATAAAAATCAGTATTGAGAAATTATTTATTTATTTAACATTTTTTAAGTGAAACTTTTGGATCACAGTTGACTGTATGTAACTACAAGCACAGTTAAAGAGAAGAAAAATAATAAAAGAGAAACTACTATATACTCCTTCTTCCACACAAAGCTTGTCATTTATTTCTTCTATCTCATTATCTTTGCCATACATATAATAAATGAACTTCTCCTGAGAATATAAATGCATTTTATAGACATTTGCTACGTATTGAAAATGTAATAGGAAATAACTAAAGATATGAGTAGACTGTAGACACAATTCTGGCTAAATAAAATAGACTAAAATTGAAGGGAGTTTCTGTTTTTGTTACAATGTATATGATGCCCAGGAGCCATACACACTTGAAAATGGATGTATGGAGTTATCACCTAAAAAAAGCCATGTTTTTACTTAGAAATATTAAAAAAAATAATCCTGAGCAACAACTAAAATCGTCATTTTGAAATATATAAAACCAATAGTTTTCAAATTAATTGTTTGAAATAAACTATTGCTACATAGAGCAATATAATCCATGAGATAAAATATTTTATACTTTGTATAATATGTAATATTTTATATTGTATACAAAAATATATAAAATATGAAGTATATTTTATATAAAATATAGATTTAATTACCTGTTTATTCTCCTAATAGTCTTAGTGAACCACTTGGAATACTATTTAAAGACCTTTCATCCTGATTACAATTGTAATCTTTTAAATATAAGCAAACATATTTGAACATCTAAGATTCGTTCATCATCAAATTTGGAATTTAAAACTAGGTTGTCCATATCTGGAATTCATGTTCTTATCCACTACAAATACCTGTTTATTTTTTAATATCTTCCATGATGTCCCCTTAGCAAATGGAATTAGAATTTATAATGCAAAAATTATCAGTGCACATTTATAAATGATTTGACAGTGGGTCATTTACAATGCTTTTAAACTTTCTGATGAGGAGTGAGCAGGTATTATTCAGTGGCATCTGAGATAGACAAATTTGTATTTTGATTATTTCTTGAGTAGAACAATGAAAGATGATGTATTGAGGAGGTTACTTTAACTTTGTAGGTCCTGCTGTCTTAAAAGGACAACATTAGAAATGAACATTTGATGTGAGTATGTGACAATTTCCAAGAGAATTGGTGGTAAACATAGAAAAAAAATAACAGGAGAGTGAATTCAGTCAACATGGAAAGTACCATGGAAGAATCTCAGAAATTTTAGTTTTACTGATGGAATGTTAATGCATTTAACTTCAGACTACAGCTATGTAAGATACGGCTCCTGAAACATTAAAGGGAAAATACATACAAGATAAGATTGCTGAATCAGAGATGACAGAACTTTATATTTGAGACCAGCGTTACAAAAGTTATACTTATCCTGTAGTTAGGGACGTCTACAATAATTTGTTGCAAAGCCAGAAAATTCTATATTTTAATCATTCTGTTAAAAGACTTAACAACTAATTCTATAATATTTGCCTTAATATTCTTTTTGTTTTTTTCTTGTCTTTTTTTTTGTTGAATCTTGACTTTTTTAAAATTTTTAAATAATTTTTTAATTTATTTTTTTATTTTTTTTTAATTTTTATTTTTTTCTTATCAGTTACATTTTATTAACTCTGTATCCCAGCTGTGTCCCACTCCCTCATTTCCTCCCAATCCCACCCTCCTGTTGTTGTACAGGATTGTTTTGGAGATTCTGGGGTTTTTGTTTCTCCATATGAAGCTGAGAATCTTTTTTTCAAGGTCTGTAAAGAATTGAGTTGGTATTTTGATGGGAATTGCATTGAATCTGTAGATTGCTTTTGGCAGGATGGCCATTTTCACAATGTTAATCCTACCAATTCATGAGCACAGGAGATCTTTCCATCTTCTGAGATCTTCTTCAATTTCTTTCTTCAAAGACTTGAAGTTTTTCTCAAACAGGTCTTTCACTTGCTTGGTTAGTGTCACCCCAAGGTACTTTATGTTATTAGTGGCTATTGTGAAAGGTGTTGTTTCCCTAATTTCTTTCTCGGCCCTTTTGTCTTTGGTATACAGGAGGGCTTCTGATTTTTTTTGAGTTGATTTTTGTATCCTGGCACTTTGCTGAAGGTGTTTATCAGCTGGAGGAGTTCTCTGGTTGAGTTTTTAGGGTCGCTCATGTATACTATCATATCATCTGCAAATAGTGACACTTTGACCTCTTCCTTTCCGATTTGTATCCCCTTGATCTCCTTTAGTTGTCTTATTGCTCTGAATAGGACTTCAAGTCCTATGTTGAAGAGGTATGGAGAGAGTGGGCAGCCTTGTCTTGTCTCTGATTTCAGTGGGATTGATTTCAGTTTCTCTCCATTGAGTTTGATGTTGGCTATAGGCTTGCTGTATATTGCCTTTACTATGTTTAGATATGTGCCTTGTATTCCTGATCTCTCCAAGACTTTAAACATTAATGGGTGTTGGACTTTGTCAAATGCTTTTTCAGCATCTAAGGAGATGATCATGTGGTTTTTCTCCTTCAGTTTGTTTATGAGGTGGATTACATTGATGGATTTCTGTATGTTGAACCACCCTTGCATGCCTGGGATGAAGCCTACTTCATGGTGGATGATATCTTTGATGTGTCCTTAGATTCGGTTTGCAAGTATTTTATTGAGTTTTTTGCGTCAATGTTCATAAGAGAGATAGGTCTGAAGTTCTCTTTTTTTGTTGGGTCTTTGTGTGGTTTAGGTATCAGGGTGACTGTTGCTTCATAGAATGAGTTTGGTAATGTACCTTCTGTTTCTATTTTGTGGAATAGTTTGAGGAAAATTGGTGTTAGCACTTCTTTGAAGGTCTGGTAGAATTCAGCCCTGAAGCCATCTGGCCCAGGGCTTTTTTTTGGAAGGGAGACTGTGAATTACTGTTTCAATTATCTTGGGGGGATATAGGGCTATTCAGTCTTTCTACCCAATCTTGACTTAATGTTGGAAGACAGAATCTATCAAGAAAATTGTCCATTTCATTTAGGTTTTCAAATTTTGTGGCATATAGGCTTTTGTAGTATGACCTAATAATCGTTTGGATTTCCTCAGTGTCTGTAGTTATGTCCCCATTTTCCTTTCTGATTTTGTTGATTTGGATAGATTCTCTCTGCTTTTTAGTTAGTTTGGCTAAGCATTTGTCTATCTTGTTGATTTTCTCAAAGAACCAGCTTTTTGTTTCATTGATTCTTTGAATAGTTTTATTTGTTTCTAACTGATTGATTTCAGCCCTGAGTTTGATTATTTCCGGCCGTCTGTTCCTCTTGGGTATATCTGCTTCTTTTTTTTCTCTAAGGTTTTCAGTTGGGCCATTAAGTTGTTTGTATGTGATGTTATGAATTTCTTCTTGCAGGCACTTAGTGCTATAAATTTTCCTCTGAGCACTGCTTTCAATGTGTCCCATAAATTTGGGTATGTTGTGCCTTCATTTTCATTGAATTCTAGGAAGTCTTTAATTTCTTTCTTTATTTCTTCCTTACCCAGCTGTCATTGAGTAACAAGTTGTGCAGTGTAGGCTGTTTGTTATTTCTGTTGTTGTTGAGGTCCAGCTTTAATCCATAGTGGACAGATAGAATAAAAGGAATTATTTCAATCTTTTTGTATCTGTTGAGGCTTGCTTTATGACCAACTATACGGTCTATTTTGTAGAAGGTTCCATGCGGTGCTGAAAAGAAAGTATACTCTTTTGAGTTTGGATGAAAAGATCTGTAGACATCTATTAGGTCCATTTGATTTATGGACTCTGTTAGTGTTTTTATTTCCCTATTTGTTTTCTGTCTAGTTGATCTGTCCCTTGGTGAGAGTGGAGTGTTGAAGTCTCCCACTATTAAGGTATTAGGATCAATGTGTGATTTAAGCTTTAATATAGTTTCATTTATGAATGTAGGGGCTCATTATTTGGGGCATAGATATTCAAAATTGTGATGTCCTCTTATTGGATTTTTCATTTGATGAGAATATAGTGGCCCTCCTTATCTTTTTTGATTAACTTGGGTTGAAAGTCTATTTCATTAGCTATTAGGATGGCTACTCCAGCTTGTTTTCTGGAACCATTTGCTTGAAAAACATTTTTCCAGCCCTTTACTCCGAGGTAGTGTTTATCTTTGTAGCATAGGTGTGTTTCTTCGATGCAACAGAATGTTGGATCTTGTTTCTGCAACCATTCTGTTAGTCTGCGTCTTGATAGATACTAGTGACCAACAATTGTTACTTACTTTTGATGTGGGGTTGGTGGTATCACTGAGTTTCAATGCTTGTATTCTTTTGATTTTTTTTTTGTTGTTGTTGTTGTGTAGTTATCTATTTCCTCTGTTTCCTTCCATGTAGTTGTTTTCTTTGGTTTCGAGTTTCCCTTCTAGTAACTTCTGTAGAGCTGGGTTACTAGCTAGATATTGTTTAAATTTGGTTTTGTCATGGAATATTTTCAATTCTCCATCTATATTGATTGAAAGTTTTGCTGGGTATAGTAGTCTGGGTTGGAATCTGTGGTCCCTTAAGGACTGCATGATTTCTGTTCAGGCTCTTCTGGCTTTCATAGTTTCTGTTGAGAAATCTGGTGTGATTCTTATAGGTCTACCTTCATATGTTACTTGGCCTTTTTCCCTTGCTGCTTTTAGAATTTTTTTCTTTTTTTGTAGGTTCAGTGTTTTGACTATGATGTGATGTGAAGAATTTCTTTTCTGGTCTACTCTACTTGGTGTTCTGTAGGCCTTTTGTATGTTTATGGCCAACTCCTTCATTAAGTTGGGAAAGTTTCCTTCTATAATTTTCATGAAAATATTTACTGGACCTTTGAGCCTGATGTCCTCTTTTTCTCATACTCCTATTATTCTTAGATTTTGTCTTTTCATGGTGTCCTTGATTTCTTGGATGTTTTGTGTTTGGAACTTTTCTGATTTTATTTTTTCTTTGAGAGACATGTCAATTTCCACAAGTGTATCTTCAGTTCCTGAGATTCTTTCTTCCATCTCTTGTATTCTGTTGGTGATGTTTACCTTTGTAGTTTCTGATCTTTTCTCTATGTTTTCCAGCTTCTGGTTTTTCTCTATTTGTGTTTTCTTTATTGATTCTAATTCTGTTTTCATGTCTTGCACCATTTTCTTCATCTATTTGAATTTGGAGTCCTGCTTTTCAATGACAGCTTTATATTTTTGTCCGTTTCCTCTCTATGTATCACTAATTGTGCCTCTACTTCTTTGGCTATAATTGCCTGTATTTCTATGAGAGCTTTGTTTATTTCTTCTTTATTTGCCTTTATTTTTGTGGACATTTCTTTGAGAGCTTTGTGCATTTCTTCTTTGTTTGCCTCAATTTTCGTGGTCATTTCTCTGAGAGCTCGATTTTTTTCCTCTTGGTCGTCTCGATTTCTTTGGCTATTTCTCTGAGGGCTTTGTTCACTTCATCTTTATGGGCCTCTAATAGCTGGAGAAACATAGTTTTGAGGTCGTTTTCTTGTATATCTAGTGAATTGAAGTGTCCATTGTTTTGTGGGGTTGCTGGTGAGGTCATTGTGTCCTGATTTTTGTTGGGAGTGTTCTTACGTCTGCCTCTAGCCATCTGGTTATTTATAACCCTCACTGTTTGTTCCTCGAGTTTGTAGTTCAGGCTATGATTGTCTCTTTCTGTTTTCTCTTCCTGTTTTTTCAGGAAAATGAGAGAGGTTCACTGGTTTGGGAGTATGCGTTGTGGTTTCAGTTTTGCCTAACGCTGGCGCTATTCGCATGTGCTTTTAGTGGGCGCAGAGTGCATGTGCGGGTTCTTTGACTATTGCAGTGGCCTGCAGGCCAAAATTATGCCGTTCTGTCTGAGATCCAGGGATTGTTTGCCTGGATTACACTGTTGGACCCACAAGGCAGAGGCTTCAACATTGGGGTCCTATCCCAACAATCCTATGATGCCCACACTAGGGGTGTGGGTGGCAGGGATCTTGTCTAGTGGCTTCTGTGGAGAGGCCCTGGGTCTGGGGCAAACTCTCCCTAGAAGGCTCACTGACTCTCTTGCAGGACCAGTTGAAATGCACAGGGGTTCCCCTTGCTCACTACTCTCTGATTTGGTCCTGTTGCAGGAAATGCCGGGTAAGCTAACAGTCAGCTCTGTGACACTGTGGCCTCAGGACTCGGTGTCTACTTTTCCTGTATGCTGCCTCTCTGTCCTTTCCCTCTACATGGAGGGGTTATGTTGACTGGTCCCAGGGTAGTGCAGGAAAGAGTTAGGTTGAGTGTTCTCAACTCCTGACCCCAGGCCCAGATCTCTCTGCCAGAAGCAGCCTGGTGGAAGAACCTATGTTTGCTGATCCCGAGAGAGTACCAGGTATGGTTGAGTGTCCTCAGATCCAGAGCTTGGGTTTCTTTGCTAGGGGCTGCTGGGTGTGCTGGAGAGGGGGTGCTGTGTCCTGTGGCAGACTGCCTCTCTGTTCTTCCCCTCTGACCTTCCCCTCTGTTAGGGTAAGCTTACGGCAGTGCCCTCAGGGGAGTGCCAGAAGAAGTTGGGAATTTTCATTCCAATCCTGAGCTGGGGTTTCTCTGCCAGGGGTCGGGGGGGGGGCGCTGGTGTTAGGACTTGGTGCTACACCTTATTGTGCTGGACCCAGGAGAATCTCAGGATGTGTTGAATGACCACAGTCTCAGATCCAGAGCTGAAGTTTGTTTGCTAGGAGCAGCCGGCAGCACTGGGGTCCCAGCACTGTGAAGCTGCTGTGTGTCTCTTTATCCTTCATCTTCGCCGTGGCAGGGTTATGGCGGCATTTGGGGGAGTGCCCGAAAGGATTGGATTTTCTCAGCCCCGATCTTGGGTTGGGGTATAGACATTGTGGTCTGTGGCAGATTCTGCTGCATGCCTCCTGCCTCCTCTGAAGAGGGAGTAGGGATTTTGAGCTGGGCGCACAGCTGCTCTCCACGTGGAGGGAGCTCAGTTGTGATGGTGGCGGGTACCCACGGTCAGCGAGACCTTCCAGGGAAAGACTGGTTGACCTGTGATCAGTCTCGCAACTTTCCTTCCCCGTGGGGTTTTCTTGCAACTGGGACTTTCAGTCTCTGTTACCCTTGTGCCCACCAATCAGCCTGGGAAAGTGATAGGGACACAGAGGCTTGTGGCTCCAGCCTGGAGACCCAACGCCCATGTTACCCGGCATCTCTTCCGGGTTCTGGCTGTGCGGCCTGAGAGTGGACCCGACTGATTCCCACGCTGTGGGAGCCTCCCCTTGCCTGGGAAACACGATCGCTGTAGTTTTAGGGCCAAGAGTTCAGTCTCCTGGTAGCTTCATCGAGAGTGTTGAAGGCTTATAAAATTCCATGTATTTCTGCTTCTGGGACAGCTCACTCAGGATAATCCTTTCCAAGTCCCACCATTTACCTGCAAATTTGATGATTTTTCTATTTTTCATTGCAGTGAGCTGTCCCAGAACAGAAAGACACACATGGTATATACTCACTCATATTGACATATAACATAAGACAAACTTACTAACATCTGTATATCTAAAGAAACTATTGAAAAGACAAGACCCTGACTAAAATGTTCAATCCCCATCCTGAAAGGCAAAGAGGGTGGACATCAGAAGAAGAAGAAAAAGGAAACAACCTGGGAACCTGCCACAGAGGGCCTCTGAAAGGCTATACCCTGCAGACTATCAAAGCAGACACTGAGACTTATGGCCAACTGTTGGGCAGAGTGCATGGAATCTTATGTAAGATGTGGGAAATAGTAAGATCTGGAGAGGACACTAACCCCACAAGGAGAGCAACAGAACCAGAAAATTTGAACATAGGGGTCTTCCTAGAGACTCATATTCCAGCCAAGTATCAGGCATGGAGATATCCTAGAACCCCTGCACAGATGTAGCCTATGGCAGTTTAGTGTCCAAGTGGATTCCATAGTAATAGGAAGAGGGACTGTCTCTGACATAATCTGATTGGCCTGCTCTTTGATCACCTCCTCCTGAAGGGGGAACAGCCTTACCAGGCTACAGAAGGTGACAATGTAGCCACTCCTGATGAGATCTGATAGACTAAGATCAGAAGGAAGGAGAGGAGGACCTCCCCTATCAGGGGACTTGGGGAGGATCATGCATCAAGAAGGGGGAGGGAGGTTGGGACTGGGAGAGGAGGAGGGAGGGGTTTATGGGGGATACAAAGTGAATAAAGTGTAATTAAATTAAATTAAATTAAATTAAATTAAATTAAATTAAATTAAATTAAAATTTTCCATGTAGATTCTGGGAATTGAACTGAAATCCTCTGAAAAGTAGTTAGTACATCTAACTGTTGAACAATCTCTCCAATCCCTATACCAGTTTTTACACAAATATATAGATAGCAGATATTAAACTTTTAGTTTTACACAAGCAACTATTATTTCTGTATTGGAGGCAAGGACAAAGGGGGTGATAAACACAGTATCAGGCACTATGTGGACACAGATTATGTCCAATGATAAGACCAACTGAAAACTCATTACTGTGAGTGATCTTAATCTCACTCAGCTTCAGTTTCCTGTTTTGTGAAGATAATCGCTGGGGCTGACACTATTGATTGCCTATCCAGCAGCACTCCTCAGTCTTATTATATTGTTTCTAGCCAGCAGATTTGTGTCCCCACAATAGAGATAAAATGAATAAAATACTTAGGTGGTTGGGCTTCCTCACATCTGAGGTTTGGCTATGTCACTCAATCATGACTTATAAGTTTATAAGCATTTTCTTCAAGGAGATGTGTGCTACAATTAGCATGGAGTGTAGATACCTGTGTGGATAGTGATTCTTTGGATTTACACCTACTAGCGGAATGTATAGTGTTACCTTGTATTTATACTTTCTGTAGGATTTATGGTGTTTAATTTTATTTAATTTGGAGACTACTTTTATATGAGTGAGTGCTGTACTTACATCAATTCCTTTCATGTCTATCCTCAATTTTCTCCAATTTTTCCTAATCCCCATGCTGATGATTTCTTATTTTTTAACCATAATTGTTACATACAAACATATTTATGCTTATAAATATAACATACTGAAATATTTAGTGTTGTTCATATGTTTAGGTCTGACTTCTTGGGATTAGTGGGCCTATTAGGGGAATTGTCTTTTTAAAAGTCATTCTCTCATACTCAGCAAACATTATTTCTCTTCTTTTTTTATTTTTATTTTTTATATGAATTAAAGTTTATTTGCTTTGTATCCCAGCAGTAGGCTTCTCCCTCAGTCCCTCCCAATCCCACCCTCACTCTCTCATCTACTCCCATGCCACTCTACCAGTCCACTGATAGGGGAGGGCCTCTTTATGTGGTTGCTGAGAATATAAGCACAGGTCCTCATGCCTGTATGTGCATCAATAACTGAATGAGCCATCTCTTCAACTACCAAACATAGTTTTTAGCAATTTGGGCAGAGAGCAGGAATCTATTTTTTTAAATTCTTTATTAATGACATATTATTCACTTTGTATCTCCCCTGTGGTTCTCCCCCTCCCTCCTCCCATCCCAATCCCTCTCTTCCTCCCCGTTCTGCATGCATGCCCCTCCCCAAGTCCACTGATAGGGGAGATTTTCTTTTCCTTCCTTCTTATCCTAGTCTGTTAAGTCTCATCAAGACTGGCTGCATTGTCTTCTTCTGTGGCCTGGTAAGGCTGCTCCCCCCTCAGGGGGAGGTGATCAAAGAACAGGCCAATAAGTTCATGTCAGAGACAGTCTCTCTTCCTATTACTATGGAACCCACTTGGACACTGAACTGCCATGGGCTACATCTGTACAGGGGTCTTAGGTTATCTCCATGCATGGTCCTTGATTGGAATATCAGACTCAGGAAAGACCCCTGTGCTGAGATTTTTTGGTTCTGTTGCTCTCCTTGTGGAGTTCCTGTCCTCTCCAGATCTTACTGTTTCCCACTTCTTTCCTAAGATTCCCTGAACTCTGGTGAAAGGTTGGCCATAAGTCACAGCATCTGTTTTGATAGCCTGCAGGGCAGAGCATTTCAGAGGCCCTTGTGTCAGGCTCCTGACTTGTTCCCTCTTTTCTCCTTCTTCTGATATCCATCCTCTTTTTCCTTCTGGATAAAGATTGATCATTTTAGCAAGAGTCCTACCTCTTGATTAGTTTCTTTAGGCATACAGATTTAGTAGGATTATCCTACATTATATGTCTATATCCTATATTATATGTCTATATGTCTATATGAGTAGGATTATCCTATATTATATGTCTATCCTATATTATATGTCTATATGATTATCCTATATTATATGTTTATCCTATATTATATGTCTACACACATAAAGACCATGTGTGTCTTTATGCTTCTGGGATAGCTCACTCAGGATAATCTTTTCCAGTTCCCCCCATTTTCCTGCAAATTTCAGGATATCCTTGTTTTTTATTGCTGAGTAATATTCCATTGTGTAGATGTACCACAATTTCTGTATCCATTCTTCCGTTGAGGGACATCTGGGTTGTTACCAGCTTCAGGCTATTACAAATAAAACTGCTACAAACATGGTCGAGCAAATGTCCTTGTTGTGTACTTGAGCAAATTTTGGGTATATGCCTAGGATGGGTATAGCTGGATCTTGAGGAAGCGCTATTCTTAGTTGTCTGAGGGAACGCCATATTGATTTTCACAGTAGTTGTATGATTTTGCATTCCCATCAGAAGTGGAGGAGGGTTCCCCTTTCTCTACAACCTCTCCAGCATGTGTTGTCACTTGAGTTTTTTATCTTAGCCATCCTGATGGGTGTAAGATGAAATCTTAGGGTCATTTTGATTTGCATTTCCCTGATGACTAATGACGTTGAACATTTCTTTAAATGTTTTTCTGCCATTCAATATTCCTCTGTTGAGAATTCTCTGTTTAGCTCTCTACCCCGATTTTTAATTTTTGATTTGTTGCTGTTTAGCATCTTCAACAAATGTTACTGGTCTAACTGGATCTCTGCATGTAGAAAAATGCCAATAGATCCATACTTATCACACTGCACAAAACTAAAGTTCAAGTGGATCAAAGACCTCAACATAAAACCAGACACACTAAACCTGTTAGAAGAAAAAGTGGGGAAGAGCCTTGAAGTCATTGGCACAGGAGAAAACTTCCTGAACAGAACACCAACAGCATAGGCTCTAAGACTAACAATCAATAAATGGGACCTCTTGAAATTGAAAATTTTCGGTAAAGCAAAGGGCACAGTCGTCAGAACAAAATGACTGCCTTTACAGATTGGGAAAGGATCTTCATCAACCCTATATCTGACAGAGTACTAATGTCCAGTATATATTAAGAATTGAAGAAGTTAAATAGCAACAAATCAAGTAATCAAATTAAAAAAATGCTGTACGAAAAATACCACAATTTCTGTATCCATTCCTCTGTTGAGGGACATCTGGGTTGTTTCTAGGTTCTGGCTAATACAAATAAGGGTGCTACAAACAGGGTTGAGCAAATGTCCTTATTGTGTACTTGAGCAAATTTTGGATATATGCTTAGGAGTTGTATAGCTGGATCTTGAGGAAGCACTATTCCTAATTTTCAGAGAAAGAGCCAGATTGACTTCCAAAGTGGTTGTACCAGTTTACATTCCCACCAGCAGTGGAGGAGGGTTCCCCTTTCTCCACAACCTCTCCATCATGTGTTGTCACTTGAGTTATTAATCTTAGCCATTCTGATGGGCGTAAGGTGAAATCTCAGGGTCGTTTTGATTTGCATCTCCCTGATGACTACGGATGTTGAGCATCTCTTTAAGTGTTTCTCTGCCATTCTATATTCCTCTACAGAGAATTCTCTTTTTAGCTCTGTTCCCCATTTTTTTATCTTATTACTTCATGAAATTTGTAGGCAAATGGTGGGATCTAGAAAGGATCATTCTGAGTGAGGTATGCCAGAAAGAGAAAGACGTATATGGTATATACTCACTCATATAGTCCTATAAGATATGATAAACATAATGAAATCTATACACCTAAAGAATATAAACAAGAAAGAGGACCCAGGATAAGATGATCAATCTTCACTTAAAAAGACAAATGGAAGATGCATTGGATGTAGGAGAAAACAATTAACAGGCAGGAGCCTACCACTGAAGGCCCCTGATACACTACCTAGCAGTGTATCAAAGCAGATACTAAGACTCATAACCAAACCTTTGGCAGATTGCAGGGATTCATATGAAAGAAGGGAGAGTTAGTATGACATGGAAAGGATAGGAGCTCCACAAGGACCAAATATATCTGGGCACAGGGGTCTTTTCTGACACTGACACTACACCAAGAACCATGTATGGATATAACATAGAACTCTGCTCAGATGAAGCCCATGGTAGCTCAGTAACCAATTAGTTTTCCATAGTAAGGGGAACAGGGACTATTTCTGACAGGAACTCAATGGCAGGCTCTTTGAACTCCCTACCCCCCCCCCAAGGGAAGAACAGTCTTGCTAGGCCACAGAGGAGGACTTTGCAGCCAGCCCTGAAGATACCTAATAAAGCAGGGTCAGATGAAAGGGGAGGAGTTCCTCCCTAACCAGTGGACTTGGAAAGGGGCAGGGAGGAGATGAGGGAGGGTGGGAGGGTTAGGGACGGAATGAGGCAGTGGGATACAGTTTGGATACAGAGTTAAAAAATGTAACTAATAATAAAAAATTAAAATAAATAAGCTATAAAACGGGGGGTATACGGAGCTAAACAGTACAGGGAATCTTAGGAAAGACAGAAAGACATGGAGGGATCAGGAACTCCACAAGGAGACCAGCAGAACCAAATATCTGGGCACAGGGTTCTTTTCTGAGACCGATACTCCAACCAAGGACCATGCATGGAAATAATCTAGAACTCCCTCACAGATATAGCCCAAGGGCAACTCAGCATCCAAGTGGGTTTCCTGGTAATGGGAACAGGGACTGTCTCTGACATGAACTCAGTGGTTGGCTCTTTGATCACCTCCCGCTGATTTGGGAGCACCTTTACCAAGCCACAGAGGAAAACAATGCAACCAATCCTGAGGGGACCTGATAGTCTAGGGTTAGAGGGAAGTGGAAGAGGACCTTCCCTATTATTGGACATGGAGAGGGACATGGGAGGAAATGAGGGAGGGAGGACAGGAGGGGACAAGAGAAGTGATATAGCTGGGATAAAAAAAGTAATTAAAGTGTAATTAATAAAAATAAATAAATAAAAATTGACTGGGCTTGTAAAGAAATGAAATTTGCATATTAGACCATTATGTTTCTAACTAAATACTTTCACTAATTCCTTCATGTACTGAAAATTAGGTTGCTAAATTGGGAAGTGGTGAAGTTGGTATCTAGTAAGAAATTGCTCTTGGGCAATATATCCTTTTGTGAATATATACTATTGTGTATCCTTACTAGCATTTTTTTCTCTGTTTTCTGGTTGTCATTATATAATTACTGAATGCCACCATGCTTTAAACACCATGATGCAGCAATATTTCTAAAGCCAAATTAAGACTTTTTCTTCTCTAATTTGCACTTATTTCAGCATTTGTTTAGGTAGTTGTTCACAACTGTTCTAATGTTTCAATCCTTTAATGCAGTTCCTTGTGTTGTAGTAACCACAAATATAAAACTATTTTTGTTGCTACTTCATAACTGTAATTTTGTTATTATTATGACTT